>NC_090402.1:8778008-9088151 GCF_036365525.1 Heterodontus francisci | reverse complement strand
TCCAGCCCCCGTCAGCACCTCGGGATGTCCAAAAGTGCTTTATAGCCAATGAAATACTTTTGAAGTGTGATTAGTATTGTGATGTTGAGGGATTGCATAGCATTGTGGTTACGTTCCTTGACTAATGCTCTGGAAATATGAGTTCAAATCCCACCACAGCAGATGATGAACAAAAATGTGGTTAATTAATTAAATCTGGAATTAAACACTTGTCTCAGTAATAGTGACCAGGAAACTACTGGATTGTTGTAAAAACCCATCTGGTTCACTAATGCCCTTTAGGGAAAGGAAATCTGCCACCCTTACCTGGTCTGGCCTACATGTGACTCCAGACCCACAGCAATGTGGTTGACTCTTAACGGCCCCCTGAAATGGCCTAGCCAGCCACTCAGTTCAAGGGCAATTAGGGATGGGCAACAAATGCTGGCCTTGCCAATGATGCCCACATCCTGTGAATGAATTAAAGAAATGCAGCAACCAGTTTTTGAGGCACAACCTTTAGTGATGTTGTTTGAGGAATAAACACTGGGCCCAGGCCAGCAGAGATAACTCCCCTGCCCCTCTTCAAAATGGGATCTTTACATCCACCTGAGAGGGCAGCAGGTGGGGCCTTGGTTTAATATCTTGTCCACAAGACAGCACCTCTGACAATGCAGAACTCCCGCAGTATGCAGCAGAGCGGGACTTGAACCCACAACATTCTGAGCCACAACTGACGTACATATAGGGGAGAATTTTATGCTGTCCCCTGCGGTAGGTTTGGCAATGGGGAGAGCGTATAATCTGGTGGGGTGGGAGGGACCCCGCCACCTTCTCACCTCTGCTGAAATTAAGTCTGGGGCAGGAAGGCCTGTGAACTGCCTTCACTCCTCGCCACCAATTGAGGCCCATAAGTGGGCAATTAATGCCAATTACGGGCTTCATCCTGCCGCCACAATTAGTCGTGCAGGGTGGGGGATGGGGGTGGTGGTGGTGAGTTAAAAGGCACTTAGTGCTTGAACAAGGGACCCAGCATCGGGAAGAGGGGGAGGCTTGCTGTGAGCCACTCCCCTGCTCTTGCTGCCAAGCCCCCTACACCCCACCTCCGGTGATCCCCACCCCGCGATCCCCCTCCCACCCTGACCTACTTGCGGCCTGAGTCCAGCACCGCTCCTAGGCCTCCGGTGGGTGCTCCACCGGCAGCTGCCACCGCCTCCACAGTGGAACTGCTCAGTTAAAGAGCTGCCAGCCTCTGATTGGCCGGCAGCTCTCAGAGGGCTGGACTTCCGTTGCCGGGGTCCTCGATACCGTGGAAGACCAGCCGCTGTCCACTTAAGTGCCTAATTGGCACTAGATTTGGCTGGCCTCCCGTAGAAGAGGCAATGCGGGGTTCTCAACATCACTTTTGCCGGAGGTCAAGGCCCCTGTCGCCGGATAAAATCCCGGCCATCGAATCAGTACAAAGCCACTTTGAAAGAGAGCTGGGAGTAATAAACTAGTCACTTTCAGTGTTAAGGCAATGCAGAAAAGCAATTAAAAAGCAAATATAATGTGAGGATTCATAGCAAGAGTGGAGGTTTATTAGTTTACTGCGGACATGCTGATGTTCTACAAAGCACTGGTCAGACCACGTGCAATTTTGTTTGCCATAAAGAGGAATGTACGTGCATTGGCGAGAATGCAGAGAAGAGCAGCAACAATGAAATTCAGTATAAAGGCAATGAGGTTTGAGTTAAAATCATACTTTACCAGTCTAACTGGACGACACTTAATGGAGGACCTCATTAAGAGATATAAAGTATTAAATGGTGTAGATACGATGAACCCAGAATTTTACTCTGTGGTGTGCCAGGCCAGCAGGACATAAATTTAGCCAATGATGAATTGAAAAGGTATCGGAAAAAATAATTTCATCTAGAGATGATAAATATGTGGAAAAATCTCTCTCTGGTAAATTGGTGGAGTTAATTAAAAACAAGTTGAATACCAGGTTGGGTGAGTTGGCATTTTAGAGAGATTGGCTCAGTGACCTGAAGCACCTTTTTTGTCCTTTACATTTTCTTACGCTCTTACAAACTTTTGAAGCCTATATGAGATATTTTAAGAGCCTGCTGTCTATTCTCACACATTGTAAAATACAGGAAAAAAATTATCAGAATATTAGTTTTACAATTGCAGAAACTCTTGACTGTAAGCAATACAGCAATATAATATATTGTATGCATATATGAGGGACCACTGGTTCATGAATAATCAATAATTTTTATTTTATCTTATAAACTCCATTTAGGGTTTTCCGGGAGACATCGGCCCTCCAGGGCAAAATGGTCCAGAAGGCCCAAAGGTGAGAACAATTATATGTCTTTTCCAATCAGGCAGACAATCGGCCAACTAAAACAGCCTCCTGACTTCGTGAGCAGGCTTCCTTTCCAAAATATTGCCCTGCCCAACTAATTATGTTTGTTTTTATTGATATTACTCCAATTGGCTTAAAAAGTAATGAATGTTGGAAGGTCTTTCGTGGCAACCGCAAAGCTGGAGGTCAGACCTGTGGCAGCTGCCATATTCTAGGCCTCAGGACGTTTGTTAATTTTGTGACAAATTTTCTACTTTTTAATTTTTTTTAAAAATCTTTCACAGGGAAAGCCAGGAGCTCGGGGGCTACCTGGGCCACAGGGCCTGCGTGGTCAAGAGGTAAGTCCTGAGAGAAAATTTACCTCTGCAACACTGTCATGGCTTTGTGGCAGTAACTTTGTTTTCAGATGAGTCGTTAAACTGAGGCCCCGTTTAAAGAAAAGCGGGGGACTTCTTCCCGGCTTCTAGGACCAATATTTATCCCTCAACCCAACGTCACTAAAACAGATTATCAGGTCATTACCACATTGCAGTTTGTGGGATCTTGCTGTGTGCAAATTGGCTGCCATTGTTCCTATATTACAACAGTGACTACACTTCAAAGGCACGTCATTGTCCCGAAAGCACTTTGGCATGTCCTGGGATCGTGAAAGGTGCCACGATAAATGCAAGTGTTTTTTATACAACAGCCGTGATGGTACTTCAAAAATAACCCATTAGCTGTGAAACACTTTGAGTTGTCTTGAGTGTGTGAAAGGTGCCATATAAATGCATGCTAAATTTCTATTGATTGAAAAGAGCTAAAGGTCAATACAGATTGAACTATTGTCAAATTTTTAATCAGCTCAATTGAAAAGTGGACTTTTTTTGATTTGTTCATGGGATGTGGGTGTCACTGGCTAGGCCAGCATTTGTTGCTCATCCCTAATTGGCCTTGAACTGAATGACTTGCTAGGTCATTTCAGAGTCAACCACATTGTTGTGGGCCTGGAGTCACGTGTAGGGCAGACCAGGTGAGGATGGCAGATTTCCTTCCCTCAAGGGCATTAATGAACCCAATGGGTTTTTAACAGCAATTAACAATGGTTTCATGGTCACCATTGGACTCGATTTTAATTCCAGATTTATTAATTGAGTTCAAATTTCATCATCATCTATGGTGGGATTTGAACCTATGTCCCCAGAACATTAGCCTGGTGATCTAGATTACTAGTCCAGTGACACTGCCACTATTCTATCACCTCCCTGACAGGCCACAACACTCTCAAAGACAAAGCAAAGGGCAAGGATTTGGAAGGAGTAATCTATTATCCGAGGCTGTACCAGGAGGTGTAAACTCTCCTTTCACCGCAAGCTTGCTAAAAGTCATAGCGAGGCGTCAGCAGCCAAAACCCAAGTATCAAAATATCATACGGTGACCTTTGATGAAGTGTAAGGGTGTTGACTGAAATGTAAGATGTGCTTACATGGCTACACAGATCTGCCCAAAACAAGAACAGCAACATGTTGTATGTTGTATAATGAAACATCCCAAGGCCCTTCACATCTAACACAACAGAATGAGCAGTGATCGGAGAATTAGGAAATTTAGCTGATACAATAGTTTTAAAGAAGATTTACAGGCAAGAGGAGAACTAACAAGTCAAAGAGCCATAGCTAGGGAGTTCCATTGGGTAAAAACTGGATGGCTGTAAGTTCAACTTGTTATGACCAACTGCTCCTGTCAAAGCCCCCCAGTCAAAATATACGATTCTGATTGTGGTGGGACAAACGCACTGTTAATTCAATCCCATCATTCCACAGATCAGCTAACATATCATTTAAAACTTGCCAAATTAAAGAAAGACCCAACCAAATTGTACCATCTATTAACCCCCCGAATGAGGCTAACCAAACCAGGTGTCTTTAAATCAATAAATTAACTCTTTAATTAGAAGAACTAAATTCTTAAACACTATAAAGATATAAACAACATTTAAAAATAGGAAAAAATTAGAGTCCTTGCAAATTTACAGTCCACTATTGCTCAAAGTCCTCACAGGATGTTGCTCGAAGTCCTCACAGGATGTTGCTTTCCTTCTCCAGTGAATTTCAACAGTTAACGACTTGCAGACGCTTTCAAAAGAATCAATCAGACTTTAGAGTTTTTGAGGGATAAAAGATTGTCACAGTCTAACTTCCCTTTCTTCAATTTAAATTACCAGAGATCTCTGTTTTGGCTTGACTTTTTCTTAGAATTTTGGGAGATAATAACAAACAGACTAAAATCCTGTTCCTTCAGTTTGAAATGGTTGAGAGCTCTTTTTCAGTGCTGACTCCACAGCTCCCTGTGTCCTCTGTCTGTGTTCTGTTAGAACAAATGGTCTTCCACTAAAAAGCCAGTTCAAAACTCAATTGTAACAAATGTATCGCATCAGGCTCACTCCCAGTGGCTGTTTCCATGGTATCGAGAATGCACCCTTTGAATTGCAGTCTCCAAATGGCTGTTTCTAAGACAACGAAAAATGCACCTTCCTATAACTCCTAAGGCTTGCTGGCTTTTAAAACAATACTGATCCCTTGCAAGCCTTAAAGGCAAACCGCATATTCCGATAAAAACTACAGGACCATGACAAACCACAGAGGGAGGGATGCAGAGAGAACAGAACATACAGGAGCACTTACCTTCCGGAAGAGCGGCAGAGCGGAACGGACCTGTGGGGAGAACGCCGAGAGCGGAGCCGATTAATTGAGCCCGAGGATCGCTGCCCAGTCACTTACCTTCCGGGAGCGGAGCTAAGAGCAGTCCAGGCGTGCCGGAGTTTGAAAACAAAGTGAGCAGTGACATCGCAGGAAAGCTACAAGGTGATTGGTTGGTGAGTAACTGCTGTTAGGGAATAACTCTAAATAGCTGGGTAAGTAACTAAAAGTAAAGGGAAAGGTCTACTGTTTTTTTAATATGGTAGGTAGTTTTTTTTAGGGAATCAAGGTCCCTCGTGTAAATCACCTAATTTTTGGGTCATTTAAGGGGATAAGTTAAAGTTAAGTCATGGCATGGCAGTTCAGCAACATGGAGTGCTCCTCCTGTGCAATGTGGGAGGTCAGGGGCACTTCCGGTGTCCAGGGCGAACACGTGTGCAGGAAGTGTCTCCAGCTGCAGCTACTCGAAATCCATGTTTCGGATCTGGAGCGGTGGTTGGAGATACTGTGGAGCATCCATGAGGCTGAGATCATCGTGGATAGCACGTACAGGGAGGTGGTCACACTGCAGGTAAAGACTGCTCAGGGAGAAAGGGAATGGGTGACCACCAGGCAGAGTAGAAGAACTAGGCAGGTAGTGCAGGAGTCCCCGAGGTCCATCTCCCTATCTAACAGATTTTCCACTATGGATACTGTCGGGGGAGATAGCTTCTCAGGGGAATGCAGCAAGAGCCAAGTCTGTGGCAGCATGGGTGGCTCAGCTGTACAGGAGGGGAGGAAAGGGAGTGGAAGAACTATAGTGATAGGGGATTCTATCGTAAGGGGTACAGATAAGTTTTTCTGTGGTTGCAAACGTGACTCCAGGATGGTATGTTGCCTCCCTGGTGCTAGGGTCAAGGATGTCACAGAGCAGCTGCAGGACAGTCGGAAGGGGGAGGGTGAACAGTCAGAGGTTGTGGTACACATTGGTACCAACAACATAGGTAGAAAGAGGGATCAGATCCTGCAACAAGAATTTAGGGGGCTCGTTAGCAGACTAAAAAGCAGGACCTCAAAGGTTGCAATCTCTGGATTACTCACGGTGCCACGTGTTAGTGAGGATAGAGCAGATGAATGCGTGGCTGAAGAGATGGTGCAGGAGGGAGGGCTTTAGTTTCCTGGATCACTGGGTCTGTTTCTGGCAAAGGTGGGACCTGTACCAGTTGGACGGGTTGCACCTGAACCGGAACAGGACCAACATCCTTGCTGGGAGGTTTGTTAGTGCTGTTGGGGGAGGTTTAAACAAATTTGGCAGGGGGATGGAATACAGAGTGGAGATACAGTAGGGGGTGATGCACAGTCAAATATAAAAGAGAAACTGAGTCAGTCTGGAAGGCAGAGCAAATATAGACCTGTTGAGGCACAAGTGAAAAATGCACGGCTGGATTGTATCTATTTTAATGCAAGGAGTCTTACTAGTAAGGCAGATGAATTGAGGGCGATGATTAGCACATGGGATTATGATATTATTGCTATCACAGAGACATGGTTGAGGGAGGGGAAGGACTGGCAGCTCAGTATTCCAGGATATAGAATCTACAGGCGAGACAGGGGAGGGGGTAAAAGAGGAGGTGGCATTGCACTGTTGATCAAGGAGTCAATTACTGCAGTAAGGAGGGATGATATCTTAGAAGGTTCCTCAAATGAGGCCATATGGGTAGAACTTAAAAACAAAAAGGGGGCAATCACTTGGCTGGGAGTGTACTACAGGCCTCCAAACAGTCAGGGAGAGATAGAGGAGCAGATATGTAGGCAAATCTCAGAGAGGTGTAAAAATAATAGGGTAATAATAGTAAGGGATTTCAACTTCCCCAATATCAACTGGGATAGTCATAGTATAAAAGGCTTAAAGGGGGCAGAATTCTTAAAATGCATACAGGAGAGCTTTTTGAGCCAGCACGTAGAAAGTCCTGCAAGAGAAGGGGCAGTACTGGGCCTAATCCTAAGGAATGAAGCTGGACAAGTGGTAGAAGTGTCAGTGTGGGAGCATTTCGGGGAAAGTTACCATAACTCTAAGATTTATGGAAAAGGACAAAGATGGACTGGAAATAAAGGCACTGAATTGAGGGAAGGCCGATTTCAATATGATAAAACAGGATCTGGCCAAAGTGGACTGGGAGCAGCTACTTGTAGGAAAGTCAACATCAGACCAGTGGGAGTCATTCAAAGAGGAAATAGTGAGAGTTCAGAGCCAACATGTACCCGTTGAGGTGAAGCGTAAGACCAACAAAGCCAGGGAACCCTGGATGTCAAGGGATATAGAGGATTGGATCAGGGAAAAAAAGGAGGCGTATGACAGATTCAAGGTGCTGAAAACAGCGGAGGCACTAGAGGAGTATAGAAAGTGTAGGGAGGTACTTAAAAAAAGTAATTAGGAGAGCAAAGAGGGGATATGAAAAAATACTGGCGGGCAAGATAAAGGAAAATCTTAAGGGGTTTTATAAGTATATTAAGGGCAAGAAGTTAACCAGGGAAAGAGTAGGGCCCATTTGGGACCAAAGTGGCAATCTGTATGTGGAGCCAGAGGACGTAGGTGAGGTTTTAAATGAGTCCTTCTCCTTAGTGAACACAGATGAAAAGTACAATGTAGGTGTAGAGATCTGGGAGGGGGACTGTGATAAACGTGAACATATTAGCATTGAAAGGGAGGAAGTATTAGTTGTTTTAGCGGGCTTAAAAGTGGATAAATCCCCAGGCCCAGATGAGATGTATCCCAGGCTGTTATGTGAGGAAAGGGAGGAAATAGCAGGGGCTCTGACACAAATTTTCAAATTCAACTCTGGCCACAGGAGAGGTACCAGAGGACTGGAGGACAGCAAATGTGGTACCATTATTCAAGAAGGGTAGCAGGGATAAACCAGGTAATTATCGGCGGGTGAGTCTAACATCAGTGGTTGGGAAACTATTGGAAAAGTTTCTGAGGGACAGGATTAATCTCCACTTGGAGAGGCAGGGATTAATCAGGGATAGTCAGCATGGCTTTGCCAGGAAGGGATCGTGTCTAACTAGCTATAGATTGAATTTTTCGAGGCGGTGACGAGATGTGTAGATGAGGGTAAAGCAGTTGATGTAGTCTACGTGGACTTCAGTAAGACTTTTGATAAGGTCCCACATGGGAGATTGGTTAAGCAGGTCAGAGCCCATGGGATCCAGGGCAATTTGGCAAACTGGATCCAAAAGTGGCTTAGTGGCAGGAGGCAGAGGGTGATGGTCGATGGTTGTTTTTGCGAGTGCAAGCCTGTGACCAGTGGTGTAATGCAGGGATCGGTGCTGGGACCCTTGCTGTTTGTAGTGTACATTAATGATTTAGACGTAAATATAAGAAGTATGATCAGCAAGTTTGCAGATGACACGAAAATTGGCGGTGTCATAAATAGTGAGGAGGAAAGCCTTAGATTACAGGACGATATAGATGGGCTGGTAAGATGGGCGGAGCAGTGGCAAATGGAATTTAATCCTGAGAAGTGTGAGGTGATGCATTTTGGGAGCACTAACAAGGCAAGGGAATATACAATGGATGGTAGGACCCTAAGAAGTACAGAGGGTCAGAGGGATCTTGATGTACTTGTCCATAGATCACTGAAGGCAGCAGCACAGGTAGATAAGGTGGTTAGGAAGGCATATGGGATACTTGCCTTTATTAGCCGAGGCATAGAATATAAGAGCAGGGAGGTTATGCTGGAGCTGTATAAAACGCTAGTTAGGCCACAGCTGGAGTACTGTGTACAGTTCTGGCACCACACTGTAGGAAGGATGTGATTGCACTGGAGAGGGTGCAGAGGAGATTCACCAGGATGTTGCCTGGGCTGGAGCATTTCAGCTATGAAGAGAGACTGAAAAGGCTGGGGTTGTTTTCCTTAGAGCAGAGAAGGCAGAGGGGGGACATGATTGAGGTATATAAAATTATGAGGGGTATTGATAGGAAGAAACTTTTTCCCTTAGCGGAGGGGTCAGTAACCAGGGGACGTAGATTTAAGGTAAGGGGCAGGAGGTTTAGAGAGGGTTTGGGGGAAAATTTTGTCACTCAGAGGGTGGTTGGAATCTGGAACGCACTGCCTGAAGGGGTGGTAGAGGCAGGAACCCTCGCAACATTTAAGAAGTATTTAGATGAACACTTGAAACGCCATAGCGTACAAGGCTACAGGCCAAGTGCTGGAAAATGGAATTAGAATAGTTAGGTGCTTGATGGCCAGCACAGACACAATGGGCCGAAGGGCCTGTTTCTGTGCTGTATAACTCTATGACTAGGAGGCCTGAATCAAGGCATCATAGGGAGCAGGTAGGGATGTAGGACTGAAGGAGTTTTCTGGAGGATAAGATAAGGCCTTGTTGGATTTGAAAGAATTTTGAATTCACGGTGATGGTAAACAGGGAGCCAGTGGAGGCCAATGAGAATGGGATGTGGAAAAGCAGAACTTGGTTTTGGTTGGGATGTGGGTAGCAGAACTTTGGAGCGAAGTGGAATAAGATGTTCAATAATTTGGGGTCAGAGCTGGATGGATTCTGGTCTTGCTGATCATTAGGATTTGGGGCTTGAGGTAACACAAGTAAAGATTTTTTTAAAAAGCACAACAATGGGTTAAAACAACTCACATAACAACTCAGGGTGATTCTGTACTGCTGTCAGTCATCGCCAACAGCTGTATCTGATGTGAATATGGGAATGAGTTCAGAGAGTTTCCAAAGGAAGAATAAATGGAAAACCTTCCCTATAAAATACATTTGGTTTATTCAGTACAACATCCAACTAAGATCAGAGATAAATTATTCCGGTTTGGATCATCAATCGTGAAGAAACCACACGCAGACATTGAGTTTTTTTTTCAACTGTAACTATAAAAGCATAAGAAAAAAATATATTTTTCCACATTTCAGGAACTAACAAAGGAAAATGCCAGACTCCAAATAAGTTAGATTTAGCACAAATATAATCATTCTCTAATGTTTAATTCGAAGCAAAACAAAGAAAGACTTGCATTTAAATAGGGCCTTTCTCATCCTTGTTTTCAAATTCCTCCATGGCTTTACCCCTCTCTTATCTCTTTAACCTCCTCCAGCCCCACAACCCTCTGAGATATCTGCACACCTCTAATCCTGACTCATGAACATTTCTGATTAATTGTTCCACTACAGGCAGCCTTGCTTTCAGCTGCCTGGGCCAGAAGCTCTGAAATTCTCTCCCTAAATCGCTCCACCTCTTTACCTCTCTCTCCTCCTTTAAGATGGTCCTTAAAACCTACCTCTTTGACTGAGCTTTTGGTCATCTGACCTAATATCTCCTTATGTGGCTCAGTGTCAAATTTTATTTTTAATACTCCTGTGGAGAACCTTGGGATGTTTTATTACACTAAAGGCACTTTATAAATACAAGTTGTGTTGACAGCCAATGAAGTACTTGCGACGTGTAATCACTGTTGTAATGTAGGAAATGAGGGAGCCAATTTGCACACAGCAAGCTCCCACAAACAGCAATGAGTAGACTACGTCATTTGTTTTAGTCATGGTTAAGGGATAAATATTTGCCCAGGGCACAAGGGATATCGCCCCTGCTTATGAAAAAAAGAACTGAAGTTAGAAAAATTAAACAAGGGTCTGTGTTGAAGGAAGATCTATATAGAACTGTCTCAGCAAAGTCAGGACAAACTCGGGCTGCAAACAATAGTCTACATCCAGAATCAATGTAACACTTGATTGGAAACAATAAGAAAACCTGTTGTGATCATTTTACTTTACCCGGTATTTATGGTTGGATGGCAAATTATAAAATGTTACAACTCAGGCAAACTATAATGGTTACTCTATCTAGGGGCATAAATTTGTACTTCAATCACACCAGTCAGTAGTGATTATGCACTTGACAAAATGCTGATGCTCCTCCTATTGAAATTAGCTTGGCAAGTCCCAGGCAGCCCATGGGATGACAAAGCTTTGAAGTAAAAATGGTGACAGATGCTTTTCATATGATTTATTCCAGGGGGACGAAGGACGAATGGGACCACTTGGAGATCCAGGTCCTGAGGTAGGTTTATTTTTTTAATTAATGTTTATTCTTTCATTACAATGTTGCTATACACGTCAAAACAAAAATCTGTAAGCTTAAGTGAGTTAGGGTTAGATGAAGTCTAGGAGGTGGTGTCGTTGTGGTAATGGCACTAGACTAGTAATCTGGAGGCTCAGGTTAATGCTCTGAGGAGACAGTTTCAAATCCCACCGCGGCAGCTGGTGGAATTTAAATTCAATTAATTAATGAAAAAAGAAATTTGGAATTGAAAGCTAGTATCACTAATGGTGCCATGAAGCTATCATTGATTGTAGTAAAACCCATCTGGTTCACTAATGTCCTTGATGGAAAGAAATCTGCCATCCTTACCTGGTCTGGCCTGCATGTGACTCCAGACCCACAGCAATGTGATTGATTCCTAACTGTCCTCTGAAATGGCCTAGCAAGCCATTCAGTTGTCAAGGGCAACAAGGGATGGGCAACACATGCTGGCCTTACCAGTGATGCCCACATCCCATGAAAGAATAAAAAAAATTATGTATAAATAATTTTGGCACGATGAAACAAAGGGGTTTACGATATTAAAGAAGCAGTCGAATAAATAATCTAGACACAAATTCACCTTTAAATAAGTTAAAATTTAAACTATTGCCCCCTCAGTGGTGTAGTGGTAAAAACAGAATGTACCATGAATTGATGGTTGGTAATCTTCACAGCTTTTCTTCCCCAAAAAAATGGACAAGGTGCTTTTTACAGATAATAGCAGATCAGAACCGGTACTAACATGAAGCAAAGCCTGAAACACTGAAATTCATAAAAGCTCAAAGGCTTTTCAGTGCCTTAGCTGCATGGTGGAAGTAAATAGGAATTTGTCACTATTGTTTGACCATTGCAAGTGTTCTTTAAATCTCCTAAAAACGCTAAAATAAGGGACTTGTTCAAACAATTATACATTGTGTTGTAATTGCAACAATGGGAAAGCACTGTACTGGGGAACAGATCACTGACATTACTTCATTTCGACAAGAGATCTGAAATATCCAACAAAGCTGTGATATTCCATCATAACTATTATTTTTTCACTGAAGCTCATGGTATGTAATTTCTATAATAACATGCTTAGTAATGTATCATTATAACTAGCTTAATAATTAAGAGTGTTGATATGGAGCTATTATCACTTCGGAAGTATTTTATAGCTTTGTGTATTATTTCAGTAATTTGTCATAATCTGGCTTGGTGAGAATTACGAAGAGATGGATAATTTGAGGAAGTGATAACTGAGTGAAACTTGAAATGAGAATTGGGGATGGAGCACTGAGCAAGATTCAAAGGGTGAGCATTGAGAGAGATTTGAAGACGTGAGTGCTGAACAAGATGTCAGTGCAGAGCAAGATTAGAAACAGTGAACCATAAGCAACATTTAAGGGGAAGAGTGCCACGCATCATTCGGGTGAAGGAGTACGGAACAGGATTTTAAGAGGGAGCATTGAGTGTGATTTGAAGGTGTGTGTGGTGCTTGAAATTTGAAAGAGGAAATGCTGAGTTGAGATTTCTGGAATGAAGGGCTGAGCTAGGCTGAAGGAAAGAAGATATACAGGATTGGAGGAAATGAATGCTGAGTGAAATGAAGGGGAGTATGCACTGAGTAAAATTTCATGGCAGAAGCATTGAGCAAAATTTTGGGGAGGTGTCACTGAGCTATATTAATGAAGGAACATTATTTGGCATTTCAGGGAAGAGGTTGTGGGAGATTTGAAGGAGACGCTGAGTAAGATATGTAGGATAGGGCACCAGGCAAGATTTGATGTGGGGGCGGAGGGGTTTTGGGGAGGGCAGGGAAGCAAGATTTGGAGGGAGGAAGCTCTGGGCAAGATTTGACAAAGGAGGCACTGAGCAAGATTTTGGGGAGAGAGTTCTTATTGAAATGTGGGAGAGCCATTGCCGAGTGTGGTTTGGAATGGGCTGCTGAATCATAATTTGCAACTGGGTGTTAACATTAATTTTGGAGTTAATGCTTGGAATGATTGAGGTTGTAGCCACATAAATGATTTTGGCAATGCACACTGACTTTGGATGGGAGGCAAGATACATTTAAAAATAAGGCATGAGTAACTGACCGCTACGATTCGAAAGAGATGCCAACTGAACAACAATAATAACTTGTATTTATATATCGCCTTTAACATAATAAAATGTCCCAAGGTGCTTCACAGGTGTGTTAAAAAGCAAAGTTTGACACCAAGCCACATAAGGAGATATTAGGGCAGATGACCAAGCTTGGCCAAAGAGGTAAGTTCAAGGACCATCCTATAGGAGGTGGAGAGGTTTAGGGAGGGAATTCCAGAGCTTGGGAACCAGGCAGCTGAAGGTACGGCCGCCAGTGATGGAGCGATTAAAATCAGGGCTGCTCAGGAGGTCACAATTAGATTAACATGTAGAATTTGACTTAGAACTTTCAACTTACAAAAGAAACTGCCAACTAATTAAGATACCTACTTAAGAGACACTGCCTGTCAGTGGAAATGGCAGTTAACTGTCAATCAGCTGAAAGTGGCTGCCTGAATAGGTGTTCAACTCTCCATCTGAGTAGACAGTGTTTGCTGCTGCAGAGGATGGAGCGCTGAGTGATCGGGGAAGAGACTGCTTGCTTTAACTGAGTGCTAAAGTCAGGAATTTGGTGCTAGTGGGAATTCAGTGAAGACGGGGGTGGGGGAGGAGGGGAAAGGAGGAGCTGCTTTTTATTCTTTCTGTTTTACCTCTAGTAACTGGTGTGTTCTTCTTTTGTCTCCAAACTAGGAGACTGTAACTCCCTATTACTTTACTAAATTAGGATCTAGTTGACTAATCAAGTAAATAAATAAGGATAGATAGACGTGGCAGGGCAGGTGGTGTATCAGAGTTGCTGAGCTGGAGTCTGAGCTGCCGACATTGTGGGGCAACAGGGAGGAGGAGAGTTACCTGGATACTTTGATCCAGGAGGCAGTCGCACCCTTAGGTTAAGTAGAACTATATAGTTGATCAATGATCAGGGACAGGAGGGTGTGATTTAAAGTTAGGCAGGTATGGGGTACAGGATGTAGTGATGGAGGAACCTCAGCCCTTGATTTTGATCAACAGGTACAAGGTATTTGTTACCTGTGTGGATGAGAACAAGGACTGCAGGGTGGATGAGCAAGCAGACCATGGCACCATGGTGCAGGACACCATTCAAGTGGAGGGGGTAGGGAGTGAAAAGGAATGTAGTAGTGATAGGGGACAGTATAGTCAGGGGGATAGATAGTGTTCTCTGCAGCCATGACCGAGAGTCTGAAGGTTGTGGTGCCTGCCTAGTGCAAGGGTTAAAGACATCTCGTAGCTGGAGACAAACGTGAAGGGAGAGGATCCAGCTGTCGTGTCCATGGGTAAAAGTAGGAATGATGTTCTGCTCAGTGTATGAGGAGTTATTGCCCAAATTAAAATGCAGAACCTCAAAGGTAATTGTTACGACCAGGTGAGAAAGAGGTCTAGGGTTCCCTTTCAGCCTTCACCTGGTCTTCCCATAACAAGGTTTAATTTTAAACACATCGTGTTTTTAGTTCCCCCTTGGTGAATCCTTGTTCACCACTTTCCAATTATAAGGAAAAGAAACCAGCACAAACAGGCTTTCTTAGGTTTAAAAAAGAAAAGTTGAAATTTATTAACCTGAAGCTTAAACTCAAATTCAGTTAATGCCTACGGATACAGGATGTGACCACGCTAGCATGCATACATGATACAAACATGCAAATAGAGACAGAAAAAGCAGAAGAAAAATAAAGTGGAAAAGTTTGAGGCAATATCTGAAGAGTTTTTGTTACGGTTCTTCGAGCTCACTGTAGAGTCCTTGATTTTAGGTAGATCTTGCTTTTCGTTGGGGCCCAGTATTATTCTTAAACCTTGTTCACTGTAGGAGACTTTTCTGTCTTGGGGTTCATGTGTCTTCAGTGGATTTAGAGGCTTGTGAGAAAGACATGGGAGCAGACAGGAAAGATATTCTCAGTCTAGGAGCAAACAGACACACTCTCAGAGTTCAAACTGTTTGTACAATTCAGAAAAACCCAGGTTGCCAAGCAGGTTAGTCTTTTGACTAACTGGTCTGACCACATCTTGGATTACAACGGTCTCTGGAATGCTCCTCTTACACACAATACCTGGTGATCAAGGTCCATTGTGGGTTGAATGTGTCAGGGAATGGTCCTTTGTCCTTCCAATCATCATCTGTTAATATGCAAATTTATTTTCCAGCCATGGCTGATCTGTTAAACAAGTCCGTTCTTCACTCCAGTAACAGTTTAAAATCAATGTTCATGACAAAATGAATGTGCCTCATTCTTGGCAGGTGGGGGCCTAGCATGACAGTAATAATCTCAGGGCATTGATGAGACCGCACCTGGAGTTCTGTGTGCAGTTTTAGTCTCCATATTTAAGGAAGGATATACTTGCATTGGAGGATGGAACAGTGAAGATTCACTGGATTGGCTCCTGGGATGAGAGAGTTGTCCTATGATGAGAGGCTGAGTAAGCTGGGCCTATACTCTCTGGAGTTTAGAAGAATGAGGTGATCTTATTGAAACATATTGGATTCTGACGAGTAGACACTGAGAGGTTGTTGCCCTGGGCTGGGCAATCTAGAACGAGGGGGCACAGTTTCAGGATAAGGGGTCAATTATTTAGGACTGAGAGGAGGAGAAATTTCTTCACTCAAAGGGTTTGAATCTTTGGAATTCTTTACCCCAGAGGGTTGTGGATGTTGCATCACTGAGTGTATTTAAGGCTGAGAGACAGATTTTTGGTCTCTCAGGGAGTCGAGGGATATGGGGAGCGAATGGGAAAGTGGAGTTGAGGCAGGAGATCAGCCATGATCATATTGAATGGCAGGGCAGGCTCGAGGGGCCGAATGGTCTACTCCTGCTCCTATTTCTTTTGTTCTTAACACAGATTTAGGACAGATCATAATGTCAATTGGAGGTGACATCTGGATAGAGTCTTTTCAGTAACGATCTGACAATTCATTTACTCCATTTACTGATTTAGTTACATTACCAACATAAGAATTTCACTCACCCGGATCACCATTTGGGATTGAAATAGGGATTGAAATTCATTCATGCATTGGCCAAAGTTTCCGTTTAAATGGGAAATCACAGAGAGCTCGTGCCCAAATTTGCAACAGAAGCGCGAGGTGGCTTTCTTCATGCTGCAGACAAAAATTCTAGATGTTAACATTTTTTGTGATGAGCAAAGTAAGGAACATTCCTGCTGGGAATTGAATTATTCTTCTATGCTTGGTGCCCAACCTCAGCATTAAAGTTGGTACAGTACAGTCAGATGCATAGGAAAACTCCCCTTACAGTGCTCTCAACATGACTTAAGCACCAACTCCGAACGACTGCTTCCACTGTGTGAATTTTCCCATTTCCCACATCAGCCATTCTTGTGGTCTGTCTCTGTGCCAGTTTGTGCTGAACTATGGCCAGCTTTGTGGAACAAGCCTCTGCTCGCTAACATCTGGCTTGAGGCTGAACAGACGTATTTCACATAGGACTGGTATAGGAAGGGCAAAGAAAAGACTTTCATCCCAGCAATCTGGACAGCATTCAAACCTATGTGCCAGATATGAAAGAACAAGTTGCTAACCCAATAAATGACAAAATTGCCTTTTACAGATGAAATTTAACAGTTTATCATTCCCTCAATATCGCACCAGCTGTTTAAATTGGGACTATCACAGAAATGCAAATCTTAAATAGACTAGAGTTTTCCTGATGCATGAGAGTAAATGCCTTCCTTGGTAGTTGAGTGAGCCACATAGATCAGGAAGATCCCAGCCAAATTCAGCCCCCTAGACTCTGCTAAGCTTACTGATCTCAGCTGTATTGACATTGGAGGTCCGACAACTGACCTCTGAGTCATGGGACCAGAACACATTTAGAAAAAAAAAATCATCCAGGGTTCCTAATTCCAATCACCTACTAGAGAGTTAAGATGTGTGTGGATACCACAATGTCAGCTGCAAAGATAGTCTAAGTGTCTCGTGTAAATTTTCTACCTATCAATAACGTGCCTCATGAAATGAGTGCAGTAACCTTATGATATACAACCTCCAAAATCTGCCTTAAACTGTGTTTTGTTTGATGGCAGCACAGATCGGAGAGTTACGTGCATGGGTCAGAGTGCACAATTCATATGGGGTTAGGTTACAGGGCAACCGCAACCTCACTGAATGGCAGAACAGGCTCGAGAGGCTAAATGGCCTCCTCATGTTCCTCTGTTCACGGCGTCCTTGTACTTTCTGGCCATTTTGCCGATCTGCCGTTTCTACCCATTTGGAGCACCTGTCAGAGCTGCCTGTGATTTTTCCAACCTACCTTCTGCTTAAGCAAGTCTCACAGATGTCAGGGGCTATTGTGTAGTTACAGTGAAGTTATTGTGTACTAAAGTGGCCCCACTAACTACCAAATGGTATTCAAAACTCTTCTGAATGTGTTTTGGAATTAATTCATACATTCCAACATGCGGCATTAATTTCTTTCCATTTATATGTATTACTCTAGGGGCGTCCTGGGAGGAGAGGATTTCCAGGCAAACCAGGACCTGATGGTCCGAAGGTAATACACTAGGTAGATGTAACAATATGGAGCATATTTTGGCTGCTGCTTATGCATTTAACTCAAGTTGCTGCTAAACAGTAAAATCTAAAATGTATTTGTCAAGTTCAAGATTTGTTTCCTCAAACAAGCCATGTTTACATCTGTTTAAATTCACTGATGTCCTTTATGATCGTACTAATATGGCTTCCAAACGACAATGCATAGATACTGAATACAGCTTGTTTATATAAATTGTCCTCAAGCAGACAACTTGTACAGAGACTGGAGAGGAATGTGGTGCCGGGAGGAAAATTCTACCCTTTCCCCAAACCTCTGAAATGAGCCTGGTGTTGGTTTAAGTGCAGTTGAATCAGACTGACACGAATGGAGCCAGCACTGCTTGGGTGTTCACACATCTCTGATGAGAATTAAATTGAAAGTAAAGCAGCAAGTGGTTGGACGTACTTCAATTTGTTTTCTGCTGAAGCTGGACTAATACGCTGAAACTGTGGTAAACGCCTGGGGTGCCGGGGGTGGGGGGGGGGGTGTGGTGGGGGCTTAGATTTTAACTATCTGCCAACTAACTGCTTGGCACACGCTTCACCCAGTTCTCAATTAAAATTGCAAGCGGGGTGCTGTGTTCGTTACAGCACCCAATCTGCATCCTTGAGGATGGCAGTGGCCAGAACCCCAGTATAAATAGAGCGATAAGCCAGTTTTGGGCCACTACCAGGTCGAGTTAAAATCTACCCCAAGGCTTGTCTGAGCAAAGTAATTTCATGCATTTCTGAGCATTAAATGTTCTGTGAACTCAAACCAATTTTAATTTTGTACTTTTGTTACACCCGTTCTTTATGTAGTAATGTGTGATTAATCTTTCAACAGTTGTGTGTTTAACGCTTCTTCAAAATTCACATTTGCAGCTGTGAATCAGAGCTTCATATAATCAGTTCAGTATGCAACACACAGTCAATTCTGCATAACATGTTGAGAATTTCACAGTGGGGGCATTTACTGCACAAGATGAACTGGATCTGCAAATGTTCTGTTGGAAGGAAGGGCCCTCTGTCATTTTCTCAACCTTTAACCTCACAACTGACCTGTTTCCTGAGGAACTGCCTGTGCAATACTAAACTCTGGCGGATCTGAAGCTTTGTTTGAAACTCACTTTGGTTTGCTAGGTGAATGGTGTTGAGGCACTCTATTCGATATATGTATACCACAAGGAAAATATTGACTATGGAAAAGAAAATGACAATATAAATCTAAATTTATTTTGAGATATTGTCAGCATTAGGATAGAACAATGATTTTATTTTAGTACTCAACTTTGGGAAGATGCACAGACATTCAGAGGATTTTTACTGCCTTGATTTTGATTTGATTTAGAGATACAGCACTGAAACAGGCCCTTCGGCCCACCGAGTCTGTGCCGACCATTAACCACCCATTTATACTAATCCTACACTAATCCCATATTCCTATCACATCTTCACCTGTCCCTATATTCCCCTACCACCTACCTATACTGGTGACAATTTATAATGGCCAATTTACCTATCAACCTGCAAGTCTTTTGGCTGTGGGAGGAAACCCACACAGACACAGGGAGAACTTGCAAACTCCACACAGGCAGTACCCAGAATTGAACCCGGGTGGCTGGAGCTGTGAGGCTGCGGTGCTAACCACTGCACCACTGTGCCGCCCTGTGAGATATTTGTGGGAAAAATTGGATAAGGCCTGAAAATGGGTGCAGGGCTCACAATGCACAATTAACCTGCACAGTGGCGCAGTGGTTAGCACCGCAGCCTCACAGCTCCAGGGACCCGGGTTCGATTCCGGGTACTGCCTGTGTGGAGTTTGCAAGTTCTCCCTGTGTCTGCGTGGGTTTTCTCCGGGTGCTCCGGTTTCCTCCCACAAGCCAAAAGACTTGCAGGTTGATAGGTAAATTGGCCATTATAAATTGTCACTAGTATAGGTAGGTGGTAGGGAAATATAGGGACAGGTGGGGATGTTTGGTAGGAATATGGGATTAGTGTAGGATTAGTATAAATGGGTGGTTGATGTTCGGCACAGACTCGGTGGGCCGAAGGGCCTGTTTCAGTGCTGTATCTCTAATCTAATAATCATTCATTCCAGTGCTGGCAGCATGTAAACCTCATGCGACCTGCCAATTTAAATGATAGAAGCATGCTGCCCAATACTAAATGCTCTGCTGAGTTGCCGCCCGCCTCAGCAGGGGGCCAAGTTCGTGCAGGGTTAGCACTACTTCAAGCCAGTCTGCACCTCTTAAAGGGGAGCTGCATTCTGGCTGCAGCAGGTGCTGCAAGTGGTTGCAGAAGATGCTCGGAGCAGGGCGAAGAGTGAAAATGACACAACAGAGTGGAGAGTGTGATGTAATATTCTCTGATGTAGCACTGCAGCAGGAGGTGAACAGGAGGAGAGAGATCATCCACCCACAAGGGGCCAGGAGGCCCTCCAGACAGACACTGAGAAGGCAGTAGGAGCAGGTAGCCATCATGGTCAATGCCAGGACTGTAGCCCCAAGGACCTGAACACAGCGCAGGAAGAAGTTTAATGACCTCACACGAGTTGTCAAGGTCAGTAACTGTATCATCAGATGCCATATCCTTATGAATGAACAACTAGCCTCACACACTGCTCCATTCACCGCCCACCACTTCACTCACCTACCAACATTCTCTATCAAGCACGACTCAAAACTAACATTCACAGCCTCACTTCACCCTCACACACTGCTGCAAGCCCCACAACCATATCTCACAGCTTGCACACACTATTCAACTATGACAGGCACAGCACCCAAGCAGATTGCACGACACTCACTGACCCACTTCCCTCTGTCTTGCAGGACAAGGTGGGACACAACTGGAGGCAGCATCACCTAACTGGCAGGGGACAGGCACAGCTGCATGTCCTCATCCCCATGGAGGAGATGGTGCTGGTCATCGTTGGTGCAGCCACGACTGAAGCGTGGCCAGCAGTGAGGCTGAAAACATCAAAGATGATGGTATGCTTATACCTAATCCTCCTCCTCACAGCCTACTTGTCCCTCATCCCACATTTTCTTCTGATATACAAGCTGTAGATGGTGTAACCATGCACTTCTTGCATTTCCCCCTTTCTCTCAGTGCACCCCTACCCTTGTGCCTTTCTCCTTTCAGATACCCAAGAACTGCCACCTGACCAGGCAGTGGCACAAGAGTGTGAAGTCCAAGAGCAACATGATGAAACACCATCACTCGACCTCCCACTCACAGCCACCAGCTCAGATACTGCCACTGCACATTCTTTAGAGGGTAGCGTAGCAGTGGGATCTGCCCATGGTGAGCTGGATTCTATCAATCAGAGGGCCGACAGCTACTGGGAACGTGTCCACTGCTGGGACTGCACCTTGAGAGCAGGCCGCCCTCCCAATTGGTAAGTGGGGTCGAGGGTCCCCAGGGACAGTCGGTGGTGGGGAGGAGGTGGTGTTGGTGAGGGTGGTCGGGGAGGTAGAGTGTTTGCCATGGGGGCGGCCATTGCTGCCAGGGGGCCCCTTTGTGGGCAACGGAGAAGACCGGGAAGTCGCCATGGTTTACCTGGTGATCACCCCATGCAGTGGAGGACCCACCCATTGCTGGTAAAATGCCATGGCGACGGGGAGGTGATGGGCACTCTGCTCTCCCCTCCCTCGCCATTTTACAGGCCTCCCAGCCTGTCTCCAAAGTGCTGGTAAAATCCAGCCTGTTGAGTCACTAGGATTATGGGCTAGGGCAGGGGGAAAGGGTCACTTAGGTGCCAGTTCCCTGGAGGGTGAGGTTGCACGCGGGTTGTGTTGCGGAGGACACGGGTGAGGACTTTCACGGGGTGGCATAAATAAAAAGGCTGATGGGCATGCTCAATGAAATGCTCGGTACATTGACAGAGCTTCCAGAAAGCCTGCTGTCACTGTCGAGCAGCATGGAGGAGTCCAGCGCCAATCTGCTTTGTGCGGAGCTTGAAGCCCATCATTTCCATGGACAATTCCATGGGAGCACTTGCAGAGCCAACAAGGTGCAACCTCGGATAGATGATGTCTCAGCCTCCATTGCAGCACAAACAGAAGCCACCCGATATCTGAGTGCTGGACTGGAAGCTCAGACTGAGGTCCTGCAATCTCAGCTTGCTGCCATCCTGGCTGCAGATACCAGTGCTAAAAGGAACATTCAGGGTATCACAGCAGTCCAGCTATCTGTGCTCCAGCAGATTACTAAGATTTGAGGTGCCAGCGTTAGTGATAGCAGCTCCGTGGAGCGTGAACCTGCTGTCCTCCCTCAGGAGGACAGCATTTGTCCCACCACTGCCACTCCGCCAGTGCCTGTGCTGTTGCCTGTCAGTCAGCCAACCATGCCTGTTGCCACCCGTGACAAGGTGGTGCCCTCTGAAGCCAGGCTCCCCAGGGCTAGAGCTGCTCAAGGGCAACCTGCAAAACCATCTGCAGTTTCCTCCAGTGAAATTCAGCAGCCTTCCACCAACCATGCTGCAGCCACTGGGGTAGCACTGTGTAAGAGCACGAGGACAGGCAAAGTTGGTTTGGAATGCTTGGTGCTGAAAGTGTGCATGTGCATGGAGGACACCATTTTGGTACCAAAATAGCACCCATAGTGCAGAAATAACAGGTGCTACACAGTCAAATTTTGTGCCCAGTGTCTCTTCCTGTCCTAACCATCCTGCCCTTCTTTAATGTTGTTGTAGGAGCCTGTAAAAGACAACAGCGATTGTACATATGTGAAGCTACAGGGTGATGCTTTATGACTTTAAAACATGTACAAGATCAACAATTCTCTCAAATAAGTTATTGCTTTGGGAGCATTTATATCAGCTCAAGAAATTTTGTATTCAGCCCACCACTGACTCTGGAAGTGTTGTGTTCAAATCTATAGATTGAGTTATGCAAAGCAACTGATTTTCTTCCCTAATAGAAAGTCTGGGCTTGGGGGAATTAAATAACATTTCAAAACATTTCAAATGGTATGCTGGCCTTCATAGCGAGAGGATTTGAGAACAGGTGAAAGGATGTCTTGCTGCAATTATACAAGGCCTTGGTGAGGCCATATCTGGAGTATTGTGTGCAGTTTTGGTCTCCTTCGCTGAGGAAGGATGTTCTTGCCTTGGAGGGAGTGCAGCGAAGATTCACCAGACTGATTCCTGGGATGGCAGGACTGACGTGTGAAGAGAGATTGGGTCGATTAGGCTTGTATTTGCTAGAGTTTAGAAGAATGAGTGGGGATCTCATAGAAACCTACAAAATTCTAACAGGACTGGACAGACTAGATGCAGGAAGGATGTTCCCGATGGCAGGGGAGTCCAGGACCAGGGGTCTCAGTCTAAGGATAAGGGTTAAGCCATTTAGGACTGAGATGAGGAGGGATTTCTTCACCCAGAGAGTGGTGAACCTGTGGAATTCTCTACCACAGAAAGTGGTTGAGGTCAAATCATTAAATATATTCAAGAAAGAGTTAGCTATAGTTCTTATGGCTAAAGGGATCAAGGGATACGGGGAGAAAGCGGGAACAGGGTACTGAGTTTGGACGATCAGCCATGATCGTATTGATTGGCGGTGCAGGCTCGAAGGGCCGAATGGCATACTCCTGCTACTATTTTTCTATGTTTCTAAAACAATCTTCAGACATGTTTTTGACCAGGAACTGCACCTGCTGAACTTTCTTTGTTCTCTTCCCACCCCGGCTCCCACCACAGGGTGAACCTGGCGATTTTGGAAAAGTGGGGAAGGTTGGAGAACAGGTAACTGTTGTCTCATTATCATTGTACATGCAGAAATGTTTTATATCATGCTGAATTCTGGTTAATGTGTAACTAGCTTGTGTCTAAAAGTTACCGATTTTGACCGCTGCACCATTTATACAACATGATAAAGCCAAATATGGACTTTTACAGCTCTTAATACATGAAAGATGGTTGAAATGCAATGGACTGGCAACTTCTGAGTAACAAAAATATAGATTGTTGGGGGATATTTTATGTTCAAATCGGGGTTATGTCTTTGAGTATTATGCTTGGATCACAAGTCCATCCTAACGAGACAGAAACTTAAGTGGTTTGGTACATTGGAATACTCTGAAAATTACAGTTCAATCCAGGATCAACTCTCCAACATAGTTGGGGAATTGGCCATCGCTAAGCAAGCTCTGTAGAATGTCTTATTTCCAGACCGGATTGTGTCTGGAGAGTTTTCACAAACATCATAATCCCTGTGTGCTTTTTGTTTTTTTTTACTATACATACTTCTGTAATTAAAGTTATTAAATATATAGTTGAGAAGTAACCAGCAGTGTAGGACTGGCCATGATTAGAAGCTGAGTAATTATTTTGACTTGTTGCTATAACATGTACGAATATCAACATATAGCAGTGCAGCTTGGAAATGCATATTGCTGTAGAGAGGTGCCAAGTAGAGGCCACTCACCTACAGTTGTGTGGAGAGAGGCAGAGGGAGGATCATCTATAGGTCAATGACAATGCCTACCAGATGCTACATTGGCAAAGCCCTGGTAAGCTGCTCACTGTCTAGACCACATGCTTTGGTAACTGGAGGTCCTGAGGTGGAGGATGACAAGGCAACCTCAGTAACTAAAGCTTTGAGCTGTTAAATTACAACACCATTGCAGTAACTACAATCATGGTGAAAGCATTTTTTTTTTAATGGATAAATTCTGAATCAGCATTGAGTCTGGGGGTTCAGGTTGCACTGAAGCCTCAAGAACATGAAAATGATCCAATTTGACACTGTGCATGGATCTGAACAACAAGACAAGCTAGACGGGTTGCAAGGTGTTTCCTTGTTTCTAAGGAGAAAAAAATGACAGGGATATACAAAAAGAGCAGGGCTGTGGGACTAATTGGATTGCTCTTTGAAAGAGCTAGTGTGGACGCGATGGGCCGAAGCTGCTCACAGGATGTGGGCGTTGCTGACAAGGCCAGCATTTATTGCCAACCCCTAATTGCTCTTGAGAAGGTGCCTTCTTGAACCACTGCAGTCCATGTGGTGTAGGTACATGAACAGTGCTTCTGGGGAGGGAGTTCCAGGACTTTGACCCAATAACAATGAAGGAACGGTGATATAGTTCCAAGTCAGGATGGTGAGTGACTTGGAAGGGAGCTTGCAGATAGTGGTGTTCCCATGCACCTGCTGCCTTTGTCCTCCTTCTCGGTGGTAAGAGGTCACAGGTTTGTAAGGTGCTGTCAAACATGCCTTGGTGAGTTGCTGCAGTGCATCTTGTAGATGGTACACACTGCTGCCACTGTGCATTGGTGGTGGTGGGAGTGAATGTTTGTAGATGGGGTGCCAATCAAATGGACCACTTTGTCCTGGATGGTGTCGAGCTTCTTGAGTGTTGGTGGAGTTGCACCCATCCAGGCAAGTGGAGAGTATTCCATCACACTCCTGACTTGTGCTTTGTAGATGGTGGGCAGGCTTATGGCAAATGATACAACTGAGATGAGGGAGCCAAAGGGAAATTGGAGATCTGATCCATTGGGCTGTTGCCATCCCACCTGAATTGCCATTAAAACAGGCGACTTACTACAGAAGGGGAAGTTATTGTGCTGCAGAATTCTGCATCTATGAAGGAGAAACAATGTCGGTATAACTATTTGTACCCAGAGCAGTAAACATGTATGTCACTGGGAATGATTTTTCTGTGCATTTTCACCAGTAATATTCTCTGAAACCACACTATCCTCATTTCCCGGGTGATTAAATGTAAGAAATGCAAGAACTGTCAGTCCCTGGTTCTTAAAAAAAACCTTCAGTAAAATGAGGATGAATTTAATCCTGACTAATGATGTTTGAATAACAATCTGACTTCCAAACAAAATCTGTCATCTTTTTTTAGAAACATAGCTTCTACCTTGGGTGATAATCAGAACAGTTGTTGTCTTCAGCACCCTTGTCGTCACAGTCAATAATTATTAATAATTGTGGCCAAGTCTTTGGTCTGGTGATCTTTGATGTCCTGTGAGAATTTCACAACCTCTACCACCTAGAAGGACAAGAGCAGCAGTTGCATGGAACCATCACCACCTGCAAGTTCCCCTCCAAGCCGCACACCATCCTGACTTGGAACTATATCGCCATTCCTTCACTGTCACTGGGTAAAAGTCCTGGAACTCCCTTCCTAACAGCACTGTGGGTGTAGCTATACCACACAGACTGCAGTGGTTCAAGAAGGCAGCTCACCACCACCTTCTCAAAGGCAGTTAGTGTTGGACAATAAATTCTGGCCTAGCCAGAGATGCTCACATCCCATGAACAAATTCAAAAAAAAATTGGCCAAGATGTGAAACTGGCATTCTACCCGATCACACTGGATTCCCGCCTGGTGACTTCGGTTGAAATCACCCCCAACACACTTTTGGTTTTCTAAATTCTGAACCAGTCTACTTTGAGGATGCATGGCCTATTTTTAGGGTAAAACAAATGACAGTCTCTGCCCCAGCCTGACCCTATAGCCCTCCCGCTGATCAATCTGTAAAGCAGCAAATGCACCCAAAGAAAAGAGATACTGATCCCGGGATGAGGGGACTGTCCTATGAGGAGAGATTGAGTTGACTAGGCCTATATTCCCTGGAGTTCAGAAGAATGAGAGGTGATATCATTGAAACATATAAACTTTTTAAGGGGCTTGGCAGGGTAGATGCTGAGAAAATGTTTCCCCTGGCTGGGGAATCTAGAACACGGGGTCACAGTCTCAGAATAAGGGGTCGGCCATTTAGGACTGGGATGAGGAGAAATGTCTTCATTCGGAGGGTTGTGAATCTTTGGAATTCTCTACCCCCGGGAGCTGTGGATGCTCAGTTATTGAGTATATTCAAGACAGAAAGTAGAGTTGAGGTGGAAGATCAGCCATGATCTCATTGAATGGTGGAGCAGGCTCGAACCACCTATTTCTGTTCCTAATTCTTATACACACAAACTCTTCAGAAGCACACCTTTTGAGCACAGTTGTACAAACTCTGGCTGAATCCCAGGCCGGAGTGGTCAGATGATGGGGGATAAATGCACTGCAATCATTTATTATCACTTGTAAAATGAAACAACTTTTCAGTTGATGTTTTCCTTTACTAGGGGGAGCCAGGATTCATGGGACCAATCGGAGAACTCGGGAAAGTTGGGGAAAAGGTACGTTACATTTACAGCCAACGATCTGTGTTCAAAGTGAGTTATTGAAATATATGCATTTAAATTACACTTGGATGCCAATGTATTCAGGAACGAATTTTAAAAAGGAGGATCTTTTGAGTAAAAGTGTTGAGAACTCAATGCAGTGTCACCTGGTGACATACCTGAGTCTCTCAGTCTAATGCCAGTTGGGTTGATCAGCCTCACCAGCAGGACTTTTTCCAGTTCTTCCACATGATAGAAATGGAAGGTTCAATTTTTGACACATCTGGATAAAATTCCAACACCAAAATTCCAACACCTTGTAAAAGTCAAGCATTTCACCCTCAAACCTAAGGTGTCTCAAGTCACTCTTCAAGGCATCTGGGCACAGAATGGTTTGGTAAAAGCTTCAGTGATGTCTGCCAGATAAGGTGAGCTGTACTGGGAGAATGGGGGAGATTCAAGCTTAGAAATGGGTTTTTAGATATTGTATTGTGGAGATTGACGTATCTAACCCAAACACATTAAAGAGTTAAAACCATACATGGAGTTCACCAAAGTGAAGAACTGATGGACAAAAATGAAATAAAAGGAAACCCAATGTGCAGGCACATTTAAAAAATTGCATTTTACATAGTATTTACTGTACAAAAACAGGCCATTCGGCCCAACTAGTCCATGCCAGTGTTTATGCTGCACATGGAGCATAAAGAGGAGATGGTGGTGAAGTGGTAATGCCACTAGTAATCCAGAGGCCCATGCTAATGCCCTGGGGGCATGGGTTTAAATCCCACCATGGCAGCTGGTGAAATTTAAATTCAATTAATTAATAAATTCATTAAGTAATAAAAACCTGGAATTGAAAGCTAGTCTCAGTAATGGTGCCATGAAACTATCAATTGTCATAAAAACCCATCTGGTTCACTAATGTCCTTTAGGGAAGGAAATCTGCCGTCCTTACCCGGTCTGGCCTACATGTGACTCCAGACCCACAGCAATGTGGTTGTCTCTTAACTGCACTCTGAAATGGCCTAGCAAGCTACTCAGTTGACAAGGGCAATTAGGGATGGGCAACAAATGCTGGCCTGGCCAGCGACGCCCCCATCCCCTGTAAGAATTTTTTTTAAAGAGTCTCCTCGCACCCTCCTTCATCTAACCCCACCAACATATCCTTCCGTTCCTTTCTCCCTCATGTGTTTATCTTGCTCCCATCTCCCTAATCTAGTGTTTATCTGGATGTCTTGGCCTGTTGTTATGGTGCAGCCCTGGCTCAGTGGCTAGCACTCTCATTTCAGTTACCTTCAAGTTTCAGAGACTTGAACGTAAAAATCTAGGCTGACACTCCAATGTAGTACTGAGGGAGTGCTGCACTGTCTGAGGCGCTTTCCAGGGAGGCAGTATGTATTACCGATCCCTAGTTCCCCAGAGATGTTTAGATCAACTTGAGTCACATACAGGCCAGACCAGGTAAAAATGGTGTGCTCCCTTCTTCCGAGGACCTTCGTGAACTTGTACCTTTCCATTCAGTGTTTCTGGTACCAGTCAGCAGATTACAAAAGCAAAATACAGTGGATGCTAAAAATACTCAGCAGGTCAGACAGCATCTGTGGCGAGAAAAAGAGTTAACAAGGGGTATTTTATCCTGGCGGCAGGGGTCTTGCCGTCCGGAGAAACCGCCAAGATCACCGTATTGCCTCTTCTACAGAAGGCCCGCCGAATTTAGGCACTTAAGTGGACAGCGGCGAGCCTTCTACAGGATCAAGGACCCTGTCTCCGAAGTCCCACCCTTACAGAGCTGCTGGCCAATCAGAGCTCAGCAGCTGTATTTCCACCATGGAGGCAGTGGCTGCTGCTGCAAGTGTACCTACCGGAGGCCAAGGAGCGTTGCTGGAACCAGGCCTCAGGTTGGTCAGGGCGGGAGGGGTCTTGCGGGGGAGGGGGGGGGGGGTGGGGAAGAGTGATGTCGGCTGCAAGGGCAGTGGGGTGGCCCTCAGCGGGCCCCTCCCTCCCCGATGCCGGGTCCCTCGATCAGGCACTAAGTGCCTTGTAACAAGGGCCTCCCCTGAACCCCCCGTCCCCACCCCGGCCCCCAGAGCCAGGAAGCAGTACCATGCTTCCCGTGCAGCGCCAGGGCTGCCCACCGCATGGCTTATTGTGGCTGCAGCAGGAAGTGGCCCTTAATGGGGGGTTGATTCTCCAGTTAAGGGATTCAATTGGCGGCGGGGCGGGAAAGCCATTCACAGACCTTCCCACCTCCAGATTAAATGTTGGCTTAGGTGGAATGGTGACGTGAACCCATCCCCCGCTACCATCCCGCCCGATTTGAGGCTCCCCCTGCCTCCAAACCCAACGCGGGGGCGAGCATAGAATTCCCCCCAACCTTTCCAGTCGCTGACCTTTCATCAAAAATGGAAAACGTTAGAGATGTAACAGGTTTAAAGCAAGTGCAATGGGAGGGGAGGAAAGAACGAAAGGGAAGGTCTCCAATAGGGGGGAGGGCGGGAGAGATTAAAGGACAAAAGGGGTAATGGCGCAAGGCAAAAGGGGATGGTAATGGGACAAGTAAAGAAACAAAAGATGTGTCTGGAGGAGATGTAAATGGGAAAGCAGAATCATTATCAACAAAAAAAATTAAACAGAATGAGAGCAGAGGTTATGATCTGAAATTTTTGAATTCATTGTTGAGTCCGGAAGGCTGTAAATTGCCTAATGGAAAAAGATGAGGTGCTGTTCCTTGAGTTTCCATTGAGCTTCATTGGAACACCGTAGCAGGTCAAGGACAGAAATGTGGGCATGAGAGGAGGGTAGAGCTCCATGGTTACAAGGAGGATGGCTCTACCACTTCAAGGCATTTCCCCCACCACTGTTCAGCAATCCAGCATTTTCTTCAAACTGCCAACGAGGGTTGTTACCCCAAAATCGCACCACTCTAATACTTTGGTTCCCCAGTGTAAAATAGCACCTTTCTTGGTTTCCAATTTTTCTTTGAACCCTGCAATATATTTTCAAGTGTTCCACTTGCCTGAAACAGGCAGAAATCGGATCTCCAAGTCCAAACTGGAAAAGACTTGCATTTCTATAGCACCTTTATCGACCACCGGATGTCCCAACGCACTTTACTGCCAAGGCCGGAATTTTAGGCCCCCCCCCAAAGAGCGGGAATGTGGCGGGCAGGCGGGGGGGCGTAAAATGGAGCGGGAGGCTCGGGGCCCTTCCTGTCGCGCTCCCGCATCCACCGCCACTTTACGCAGGGCAGCGGTGGGGAAAAACGTCCCACCCGCCCCAGGCCAATCAATGCCCTTAAGTGGCCACTTAAGTGGCCTGGGGGTGCCCTCATGATCCCCAGTGCCCGACGGAGGGACGACCCTGCTGCACCCGCCGACCCCCCAGGTCCCCCAGTCGACCACCCTAGCCTCGCCAGGGCCCGACCAATCACCCCCGGCGAGGCAACAAAAACTTACCTGCGTTCCGGGGCTCCCCGACATCTTCACCTTGAGGCTGGGCTGCAGTTCCAGCAGTGGCCACCGCTCCCGGTGGGGCTGCTGGGACTAAGATCTGCTGGCCCGCTGATTGGCCAGCAGCTCTATTAGGCAGGACTTCCTGCCTCAAGTGGGTGGAAGTCCCGCCTCAGAACAATTTAAAGGCCGGGAACACGCAAAATGCAGGTCGGATGCCCAGGCCAGTCAGAAGCAGGTTCGCCACCGACTTTTCATTTGGTGGACGGCTCCTGCCAACCAAGGGTAAAATTCCGGCCAATGTGTTTTAGGAAATTGAGCAAATTGTCTGGATATATTTGAATTCAGACACAACTTTTCAGCTCATTCGAATTAAAATATCTGGGAAACATTAGAGGTAAAACACTTGTGACTCGGTTCCTAGTGACATAGTTACAAAGGTTTAATCTTGCATGTTTCTGTGAGGAGAATGGTGCCCAGATGTTACTGGCTCACATTTAATGTCACTCTATTGTCGAGCAAACTGTGGCAATAGGAACCCATTGCATGAAAGGACTAGAATGATCCGTACCTTAACCCCTGGTCAGTTTCTTATTTTGTTCATTTTACATTTTGATGGTGCCTGAAAGCACTTCTCCTGACACAGACCCTGAGTATCTGTGTGTGATGTGCTTGTCTGTTTACACCATTATATCTGCCACACAGATTGGGAACTGCATTACATTGCTGGTCATCTGATAAATGAAGTAATGCAAACAAAAACAGCTACTGAAATTTAGGAAAATACTACAAATGGAGGGCTCATCGTGGACACCTGCTGGTTTCTTGCTCTATGTGTATAAGAGCAAATTAAATTCAAAAAGTGACTCTTGTACAGACAGCTAATGATTCAGCTTGTTTGGTTCTCGCAAAGATTTGAGCTGTTCGTAGAGTGCATTGCAAAAGTACATTTTAAGCTGGTTGAAAGGCACACTTACAATATGTCATGATGTACTACATTTATGATGGTCCACACCAAACCTAGAATTCTTAGTCCATCTTACTAGTGTCTATTGTCAGAGCAGGTGTGGTCTCTATTCTGGAATTCTCCCTGAATACTGTCTCCTCTTCCTTCTGCAGGGTGATCGTGGGGAAACGGGTCCTCCAGGTCCTCCAGGAATTAAAGGAGCGATGGTAAGGAGTAAGTCTGCTCACGCTCTCTCTCTGTCTCTTTCCCCCCCCCCACCCCGCTTCTCCCTCTTTCTCCCCCTCTTTCTCCTCTAATCCTCGACACCCCTTCTCTCCCCGTCATCCCCATGTCTCCTCCCTCTCCGTCTCCTCTCCCCTTAGCTTCACTCCCCTTGCCCTCTGACTCCTCCTCTCCTTTCTCTCTCCCTTTGCCCCCTCTATCTCCCCCTGCCCCACCCTCTCTCTTTTCTCCCTCTCTCTCTCTAAAATGCATTTTCAGATTCTAATCCGTTCTGGTCAGTGTTTTCTGATTCTCTGTGGGCGGTTTATGTGGCAAAGCTTTTGCACAGTGACAAATGATCAGTGGTTTCTCTAAAGATTACACGGTGCACATCTACAGTCGCTGGTATTACAGACACTCACTGGTAGCATTACACATCCTGAAATGTGGAAAGGTTTTTTAAAAATCAAATAGAAATCTATTGGTGGGATAGTTATCCATTCAGTACCGTAATTGTGAAAATATTGTCACTGTTATTGTGTGCTGTGTTAGAATGTACTTTGTCTGGGGGTCATCGGTAACGAGCTATTCCAGTGATGCTGTACTACATAAAGCCACATTAGTAATGCACACAATACTGCAGCTGGGGCCTAACCAGTGTTTTATAAAGGTTTAGCATAACTTTCTTGCTTTTGTAATCTCTTAGCCAATTTCATATCCATGCAGCCTCTGCCCCTTTAGTCCAATTCTGGGCAGCACACATTGGGAGGGATGTCAAGCCCTTGGAGAGGGTGCAGAGGAGATTTGCTAGAATGGCACCAAGGATGAGGGACTTCAGTTAATTGGAGAGACTGGAGAAGCTGGGATTGTTCTCCTTCGAGCAGAGGAGGTTAAGAGGGAGATCTGATAGAGGTGTTCAAAATTGTGAATGGTTTTGATAGAATAAATAAGGAGAAACTATTTCCCATGGCAGAAGGGTTGGTTAACCAAAGGACATGAAAAACTTTTTTATACAGCCCGTAGTTGTGATCTGGAATGTGCTGCCTGAAAGGGCGGTGGAAGCAGATTCAATAGTAACTTTCAAAAGGGAATTGGATAAACCGTTGAAGGGAAGAAAACTTGCAGGGATATGGGGAAAGTGCAAGGGTGTGGGATGAATTGGATTGCTCTACCAAAGAGCCAGCAGAGAGACAATGGGTCGAATGGTCTCCTTCCATGAGGTATCATTCTATTGCGGTAATGTTAAACCAGGATAACAAGAGTAACAGAAACTGCAAGAACATACCAGATCCATCAGCTTTTGAACAGGTAAAAGACAGATTAATCTTTCAGGTGGAGTCTCATGCTCTGACTGTTGACGGAACAAAGTTCTTCCAAGATATTTCTCAAAGGCAGACTGGTTGAGCAAGTTTTTCTGTGATCCCTTCACTGCATCCCAATGATAAAATGCTCCATCTAGTGACCAAACTGAATATAAATTATTATAAATATTATGCATTGAGGCCAATTGAGTCTGAACGACCTGGAAGCCTGGGATTTGAATTCAGAGTCTCTGGCTGACACTCCAGTGTTCTCTCATTCTAATATAGTTTAATCGTGGTTCCTTCAGCATTGGAATGATAAGAAGTGATAGATTGTAAACTTTTGCAGCTTCATTACAATGTTGGGAAACAATTTTTTGGATTGAATAAAATAGTCTAGTGGTTTGCTTCGCACTGGACTTAATTCAGACGCGTGGTTGTCTGTGAAAACCCATTCCAATTGCATAATTCATTTATAGTCTTAGAAACGAGTGGTTCACTTTCAAACCAAAAAGAAAAACTTGCATTTCTATAGCGTCTTTCACAACCCACAGGACATTGTAAAGTGCTTTACAGCCAATTAAGTACTTTTGAAGTGTTGTCACTGTTGTAAGGTAGGAAACACGGCAGCCAATTTGCGCACAGCAAGCTCCCACGAACCGGATAATCTGTTTTTGCGATGTTGATTGAGGGATAAATATTGGCCAGGAGACTGCGGAGAACTTCCCTGCTCTTCTTTGAAGTAGGGCCAGGGGATCTTTTATAGGCCTCGCTTTAACATTTGATCCAAAAGGCAGCACCTCTGACAGAGCAGCACTCCCTCAGTACTGCACTGGAGTTTAGATTAGATTAGAGATACAGCACTGAAACAGGCCCTTCGGCCCACCGAATCTGTGCCGAACATCAACCACCCATTTATACTAATCCTACACTAATCCCATATTCCTACCAAACATCCCCACCTGTCCCTATATTTCCCTACCACCTACCTATACTAGTGACAATTTATAATGGCCAATTTTACCTATCAACCTGCAAGTCTTTTGGCTTGTGGGAGGAAACCCACGCAGACACAGGGAGAACTTGCAAACTCCACACAGGCAGTACCCGGAATCGAACCCGGGTCCCTGGAGCTGTGAGGCTGCAGTGCTAACCACTGCGCCACTGTGCCGCCCTGTGTCAGGCTCAGTTTATGTGCTCATGTTTCTGGAGTAGGACTTGAACCCACAACCTTCCAGCTCAGAGGTGAGAACGCTACCCACTGAGCCACATGTTTCATTTAAAACATGGGCTGGAATTTTATGCCCCCCCCCCCCCAGACGAGCGGGCGGGAGTGGGGGAGGGTGGGGTGCGTAAAATTGAGTGGGGGGAGGGGGTGCCATTCCCGACCCCCTCCCGCCCCCGTTGTAAATTTATGCAGGGTGTCAATGGCGAGAAACGGCCTGCCCAGGCAAATCAAGGCTCGTAAGTGGCCAATTAACTGGCACTTAAGGGCCTCCGACGGCCGCCGTATGGATTTTATGCTTGGCTGGCGGGCAGCTGAGGCCTCAAAAAGCCCACCTAGTGAAACCAGGCGGCCTTCCTGTGGGCTGTGGTGGGGGCCCTCCTGATTGGGCACCCTATGCCCCAGAGAGGGCCGCTCCCGAAGCCCCAACTGCCCCAACGCACAACACACGCCATTACCCCCTAACCGCACCCCCCCCTTGCCTAGCTGGAGCCTGGCCAATTATCCCCAGTCAGGCCCTCAATACTTAGCTGAGTTCTGGGGCCGTCTTTCATCTTACTTGCCATGGGTGGGTGTAGTCCCAGCAGTGGCCACTGCTCCCGGTGGCGCTGCTGGGACTATGAGCTGCTGACCTGCTGATTGGCTGGCAGCTCCATTAGGCGAGACTTCCTGCCTCAATGAAGTGGAAGTCCTGCTCAAGACCAATTAAGGGCCTGGGGAGCGTAAAATCTGGTCTGGCTCTCCACGCTCGGCGGAGGTGGGCTTGGCACCAACCTTTCATCTGGTGGACGGGGCCCCACCACCCAACCAAAAATTCCAGCCATAGAATAGATATCTTATTAAGGATCTCATTCTTAAACAGTGCTACTTTTTGTTTAGTAACGCGCTGCCGTTGGTCAGGAAATTTGTCCTGTATTAGTGAACTGAACCTCCCCAAATGTTCGCTCTGGTCTGAGATATGCTAATTTTGCTTTTGTGTGGAGCATAATGGCCTTGGAGTATATTGGAGTGGCAGGAGGTGGGCTTGCATGTGTGACTGTCTACACAGCGAGTGACGTCAAGCAGGTTGCCTTGGGCATGAAGTTGATGGAGGGCGGGCATGACCCCGTGGAGAAGTGAGAGGGATAGTTCTGTGGGGCCACAATCACTCTCACTCCTGCTAGATTTCAAGAAGGGTATTAGACTATCTTTGCAGGTGAGAAAAGAGTATGTGTGGCACAGGAATAATGTGGGAAGCAATGGAATAATAAAAGTTTATTTTCAAAAATTGCATTTTGTCTTCTCGTAAGGGGAGGTTACAATCATATCACATAGTGATGACTAAGATCTCACATGAGAATGGCTTGGTTGAATAGACGGTTTTAACAGACAAGTATAATACCACATACCAGGAATTGGGTAAGTCCTCTTTACATATGGAATACATTGGCTAGTCTATGGCCGGAATTTTACGCCGCCCCAGCGAGTCGGATGGTGGCGTGGGAGCGGCGTAAATTTAAGCGGCAGGCTCCGGGAGGCCTAACCGCCCTGATCCCCCTCCGACCAAGTTTATGGAGGTCTGGCAGGGTAGGGGGGAGCGGGGGCGGGAGGGTGAGAAGCAGCCCGCCAGCCCGCCCGAGGCCAATCAAGACCACTTAACGGCCACTTAAGGGCCCTCACCCGCCTCTACGGGTATTTTACCCGTGGCAAGCGTGTTTGGCGGGGACGTGATAGGCCGCCCAGCTATAGCTGCCGGCCTTTCCGCACCCCGGGTGCCTGATTGAGGGCCGCCCCTGCCTCCCAACCCAACCCCGGGATCCAAGATGCCCCCCTCCCCCCAAACAACCACCCTAGCCTCACCAGGGCACGACCGATTCCCCTGGTGAGGCTGCCCGAACTTACCTTCGATCCTGATTCCATTGCGTCCTCCTTGGTCGGCTGGGCTGCAGTCCCAGCAGTGGCCACAGCTCCCGGTGGCGCTGCTGAGACTAAGAGCTGCCAGCCCGCTGGTTGGCCGGCAGCTCACTGAGGCGGGACCTCCTCTCTCAAGTGGGTGGAAGTCCCGCCTCGGGCCAATTAAAGCCTGGGGATCCGTAAAGTTAGGGACGGATCCCCAGGCTGGGCGGGAGCGGGATCAGCACCGACATTTACGTCGGAGTCCGGCTCCTGTCCGCCCAGCGTAAAATTCCGGCCTATACCATGGTTTGTGCTGATATTTTCTTATTCATTGGGCATCGCTGGCAAGGCCAGCATTGATTGCCCATCTCTAATTGCCCTTCAGAAAGTCATGATGAGCTGACTTCTGAACCTATTGCAGTCCATGTATAGAGTTACTCAGCAAAGAAAAGGTTAACCTGCTGGCTCACTACATTTGTTTGCACAATTGCGTAGGGTCCCTGCTTATCCAACAGGAAGAACTAAGATTAGAAGAGTTGAGAAATGAAATTCTTTCAGAATTCAGTATCGACTGACAAAAACTGGGACTGTTTCTGTGTAACCAACATCTAGATTTCAAAACTGATGAGACGGGCATTTTTTAAAAAAATGCCGCCAATAAAAAAAACACTAGAGGTTATAATATTTGCTGAGTTCTCATAATTAACATATGGTTAGTTCAATGCAGCTACAATTGAAATAAAGTCATGAGTGTGGTCTAGTCCCCAAGCATGCTGTGCAGCTGAATGGTAGGTTTGGGTTTGCACCCATGATTCACCACACAGTAATTTCCTGACTTTGCTTCTGCTGTTAGAGACACATGCCAAGTGGAGACCAGCATTTTCCAGTGAAGAAGTGGTGATCGGAGGGGGTGAATTACTGAGATTCATGTCTGAAATTGATCTCTCTCTTGCACACACATACATACACACACACGCACACAACACACACACACACTTACTTCCTTGTAGGTGATTATAGAAGAAAAACAGTGAGAGGCCTTTTATCCCATTCCCCTAGCAATGATTCCCAGAATGGGGAGACCAAAGAGGAACTGAAATAACATTTATTTAGGACTGTAAGAAATAGAGAATGAAAAGGAAACAATCGTAGTTTTTTTGGGTAGAAGGTGATAATTAGAAGTGACAATTATTACAGCCCAGATTTTTTTCTGAAAGCGCGCTCACTATTATTTATGCCAGCAACTTGCAGTGGGAAAGAGATGCACTGTGGATTGTAAATCGCCACGCATCGGTCTCCAATTTGTGCTGCTCCACCGTTAGTTAAAACAGCATTTGGCACTTAATCGCCCCGTGAGTTTTATGAATTTGCTGGATTTACACAGGAATTGCCCATTAAACTCGTCACAGAAAGTTAAGTCTAGTAAATATCATTGTAACTACTCTATTAATGACATGATAATTGTTAATGACTGCTGACCAACCTCTCTGGCCCAGAGAAGAATTAAAAGTGTGGAATCTCTTTCCTTCAAGTTGGAGATTTTAAAAATGTCATTTAGATTCTTAATTTTTTTAAACCTTTCCTTTCTGTCACTTTTCTCTCTCTTTGTCCAATCTTTCTTTCCCTCTCTTTTTATTTTCTTTTTCTGTACCTGATTTGACTCTAATTCACCCTCCTTGACAGTCCTTACTCTGTTTATTTCTCAATTGTTTATCCTCATTGGTTACGGAGATGCATTGTCTGTGTTGTTCACCAAGGTCCCAGATGTCCTGTTGCCCTCACTGCACTGATAACTGCGTCGCACATCCAGCAATTGTTTGGGCAAAAACTATTAAATCGTGAATCTGCATGAACAGGTCTAACTAACAGCATGCCATGAGATGCCCTGTTCCTGCAAAATCTTGGCCAAAAAATTACAAATACTTAACTGGCATTGTTTTACATAGTAAATTAAGAAATCACAAGTGCACTAAACCTGGTAGTAACAGATCTCCTGGAGGTATGACAGTATTTCTCATTTAGATTTTGTATAGCTTTTGAACAGTCCACATTTACCCAGCATTAAAATTGTCAAGCTTCATTGAAAATCTCACATAACAGCAAATCCCATTGGAGTAGGACTCTTTACCACCGATGTAATGGAAGAAGTCAGTGCGTCTGGTGCATGCCGTGCGTGCATATCAAGAAGTTTCAAACTGTGAACAATGATCTTCTGTTCTCCAATTTAAATGGACAGAAAATCAAGGGCAGAAGATGCAGAATTTTCCGTTACACACCACCAGTTTGCGTCAGAAGCAGTGAAATGGAATATCTCCCCCGTATTTAGATTGACTGAGGTTGACTGCAGCCTTGGATGGCCTGCTCCCGCCCTTTATCTACGCATTAGAGTTTGAATTTTATAACCGTAAGCATCTACGGATCGAGAAAGTTTTTTTGAGACTTCCTGCCACATTCTGGAATTATAAAGTGCCAACTCGTAGCACATGAAAACAAACTGAGAGAAAGAGCTGTCTACAAAGTACTCTTGTACTGCTTCTTTTCTATAATCTTGTTGAACTTTTAATGCTTGAAAGATTCATATTTATGTGGAGCCTTATCACATCTCTTGGCAATGTGTCAAATACAGTGAATTGCTCTTTTATTGGCAAATAGGACTGCAGGATCCTACAAACAGCCATGAGAAGAATCACCAACTCATCTGATTTTCATGGGATTGGTTTGGGGGGTAACTATTTAACTTGAATATGCATTTGAAGTGCTGTAACCTACAGGGCTACGGACCAAGAGCTGGTGACTGGGATGAGGCTGAATAGCCCTTTTTCGACAGGCACAGGCACAATGGGCTGAATGGCCTTTTGTGCCCTAAATTTTCTATGTTTTTATTATCTAGGTCACTGGGAGAACTCCCTACTTCCAAACAACAATGTTGTTCATCAAAAATAAATTTATATAAGTCATATTACTTTGCAAAAAAAACACCATCTGTTTATTGTTTAGTTTGCAAATTATCCAACCGCTTAGCAACATTTCTGCGGTTCTCATGTTTACTCATTTTGATCGGAGTAAAATCTGGATGGCTAATACTTACGCAATGGCCTGTGCTGTGTGCTGAAACAATTATGGGCTATAATATAAAGATTTGTAATAGCTGCAGTTAACAAAAGCATTTTTTTTTAAATCAATTATTCATTGTATCATTTTTGTGTTTGAGCAATTTGGAATTCAGAATATGTGTTAAAGAACAATCACGCTGATCCAAATCCACTCCCGTTCTTTGTAATAAGTGTGGATTTACTACATCGTGGCACTGAGGCCCGTGAGCATTTCATACCCAACATTATTCTCAATATTTCTTAGTAAGCTGCATTTGGATTTTCATCTCCGTACTGCTTTCTGCATGGAATTGTGTCAAAATTTGCTGACGTTACTATTTTTGTCTCGGGGTACTAAAAGGACAAATGGTTATAAAAGCTGTGCGGACTTTCTGAGCAAAATCAGTCATAAGATTAATGCGTAGAGGCGATGACAACATATGGTGTGTGCATCAGCCTATTGTGATATATTATTTCCACCATTTGGCGCACTTTCAAGGTGAGATGCCAGTGTGGATTCCCTTTTTAATTCATATCATTTCTTTGCACTCTGAATGCTGCCAAACCAGCCCTAGCAACATTCAGACTGCTAATGGAGCTCTGTCTGAATGCAGCTTCAGAGTTGTCTGTCAATAAACCTTCCCACTCCGAGCTGGCAGTTGTGAATATGAGTTCAGTTGCCCACCCAGAAAAGCAGAAGAAAGAGTTTTAAAATTGGTACCTATTTTTAGAATAGTCGAATCTATTTACCTGATATCTTTTCCATATGTTGATAATTGCAGTGGGAGTGTGGGTATTCCCTCACTGGAGCCAGACATCTATTCTGTGTATTTACTGTCTCTTGGCCAATATAGCAAGAGAGACGGAATATAGATACTGCACTCTTCACTTGCCAGAGAGGGGGGTTTGGCACAGCTGATTCTCAGAGAATTAGGAAAAGTTAAAAAGCAGAAATATTTATTGAAAGCAGTTTCTGTCACACAGGAAGTAGCCAGGAAATGGCAGCAAAAATGAAGGTCTTGCTGATGGCCAATAATAAGTGTTAAAGGGAAGTTTGTTTCACATGAACGCCATTTATTTCCCACAAATTGAGATGAAAATTTCTGTCTTATAAAATTCAGATGAATGAACACTTGTACTCAAGAACATTTTCCAGCTAAAAATGCCAAAATCTACACTGTCTCTCATTTAATATCATTAACCATGCCAAGTTTTCCAGTGTGAAATAGATTATCCTTGTTTTGTTTAATCAGTTCTTCCAACCTGTCCAAAAATGAATGTATTCCTATTTTAAAACATTTGGTGAACTTTGCTTTTATTTTATGGTGGTAGGAAGTTCATAGACATATGACTTCATGATTGTGGGTCTTGACTAGTTGATGCACAGTATTTTTTCAGTACAATTACTCCCCATCCTATCCACACTATTCCAATTGCTGTTTTTAGAAGTGTGCATGATATCTGTTTCATATGCATAATCTATGAGGTCGCTCTAAATTGTTATTCATTTACTCCTGAGCGGCCTTCCGCATTCTACCCTCTGTAAACATGAGGTCATCCAAAACTCTGCTGCCTGTGTCCTAACTCGCACCAAGTCCCGTTCACCCGTCACCCCTGTGCTTACTGACCTACACTCGATCCCAGTCCAGCAACGCCTCCGTTTTAAAATTCTCATCCTCTTTTTCAAATCCCTCCATGGCCTCGCCCCTGTAACCTCCTCCAGCCCCATAACTCTCCGAGGTGTCTGCACTCATCTAATTCTGGCCTCTTGAGCATCCCTGATGTTAATTGCTCCACCATTCGCAGTCATGCCTTCAGCAGCTGGAGAACTCCTTTCCTTAACACTCTCTGACGTTCTGCTTGGCTTTCTTCCTTTAAGACACTTCTGAAAACCTACCTCTTTGATCAAACTTTTGGCCATCTGCCCTAATATCTCCTTATGTGGTTCAGTGTTTAATTTTGCTTTATAAGGCTCCTGTGAAGCTCCTTGGGAAATGTTATTACATTAAAGGCATTATATAACTATAAGTAGTTGTTATTGCACTTTGAGAATGCAAGGTATGGAGCAGATGAAACAATAATCCTGCAGGCTCCCGCCAGAGCCTGAGTAAGTGGGACATCCCCAGGTCTGTAACTGGGCAATTTGCCACAGCTTCAAGGATTTATCCATCTTCCTCTGTAGTCCGAAGTAATTGCCTTGCATTTTTAGCTTCAAAGGATTGTACAATGAGCGTTCCCACTAGCCAGTAACATCCAACCCCTCACCACATTAGCTTTTAACACAATGTTGACATTTCTGAACTTAATGATATCATGTAACAACTATTCATGAGTCTGCGTTCATGAAGTAGGAAAAAAAAAGCATCTTTCATTTTCACATGGCAACTGAAATGGAAGAAAGAAGCAACTTCATTTAAAGCAATTCAAGAATGGGCAGTGCAAGCAAAGATCAAGGAAGAGAATAATACCTTTTAGTAAATCCCAACCCAAATACAGATCAATGGGAAGTTGCTGAGTCATTAATAAATGTTACTTTAATTATTAAAATTCTAATTTACAGCCTTCGTCTTCGTCCATTCTATCTCCCTGAACTGCCTACTGCATGCAAAATGTGATAAAGACCAATGATTCTGTTCTGCACACCTCTAAATTGATTATACAAAAGCAAAATACTGCAGATGCTGCACAGCTTAAACCAAAACAGAAAATGCTGGAAATACTCAGCAGCTCTGGCAGCATCTGTGGAGAGAGAAGTAGAGAAGCCTTTTGTCGTTTTAATCTCTCCTGCCCTCTGCCCTATCACAGACTTTTCCTTTTGTTGTTCCTCCCACTTTCACTTGCTCAAAACCTATTACGTTTCTAACTTTTCCCAGTTCTGATGAAAGGTCACAGACCTGTAGAGTTAACTCTGTTTCTCTCTCCACAGATGCTGTCTGACCTGCTGAGTATTTCCAGCATTTTTTGTTATTACTCTTAAGTACATTATGTTGTTTTGTTTCGTTGTGTCTAAATCTTGAACAGTGTGTGGAGCCAATATCCATAGGTTACAAAGTCAGCAATGTGTCCTTTACTTAACATTTCTTCAAAATCCATCCTAAGAACATAAGAAAGAGGCGCAACAAGTTCACGGCTGATCTTCTACATCAACTCCACCTTCCCACATTATTCCCATATCCCTTAATTCTGCTCCACTTTGACTAATTTAGAAATGCAAAGAAAGTGTCAGTTATTTGGGGAAATAATTGATACACCAAACTACAATTGGATGCTTGGGATAGACATGTACAATTTAGTACCATCTGTAAGGTTACACAAAATAAAGTGAAGAAATTATTACCTTTTTTATTTTGGGACTGGCTGGCAAAAGCTGATTGGCAAAGTGCCTTTTCACGTCTTGAGTTGTGTTTGAATCTAACCTTGAATGATGGGGTGAAAGATTTCTGTTCTAATGCCTGTAATGATTCTATGTGAAATGAGTTTGGGTAGTCTCCGCTCAATTCTTAGCCTTTCTCTTCCCCACAAGTGGAAAAGCTCTCTGTGTGCCTGTGCTATGAAAACCTTTCATAATCTTAAAGACCTCTATTCGGTCACCCTTCACCCTTCTCTTTTCGAGAGAAAACAGACCTAGCCTGTTCATCTTTTCCTGATGGTTAAAACCTCACAGTTTTGGTACCATCCTTGTAAATCTTTTTTTGCACCTTCTTCAGTGCCTCTTTATTCTTTTTATAACATGGCGACCAGAACTGTACACAGTGCTCCAAGTGTCGTCCAACCATGGTGCCATGCAAGTTTAACATAACTTCTCTATCCCTCTAGAATTAAACTCTAGTGCTTGGTTTGCTTGTTTTATAGCCGTGTTGATCTGCGTCACAACTTTTAGTGATTTATGTATTTGTACTCCTGGATCCCTTTGCTCCTCTACCCCAGTTAGATTCTTATTTTCCAAGTAATATGTGGTTTCCTTATTTTTCTTAACAAAATGTAATACTGTATCTGGCACAGGAGTGCTCAATGTTGACACACATCCTGAAAATGGGCAAGTATTCCACTATTCAGTACTGACATCCCTCATAAAAATTCACCATAAAAGGGAGCGATGTTCTTTCCTGTTAGGTAGGTGAGTATGAAAACGGCTATCGGAAACACTAACATTATAGAGCAACCCAGCTGCATTGACTCTTGCAGACGAAACATTAAACCCAGGCCCCGTCTGCCCTCTCAGGTGAACGTAAAAGATCCCATGACACTATCTCAAAGAAGAGTAGAGGAGTTATTCACTGGTGTCCCGGCCAATATTTATCCCTCAATCAACATCGCAAAAAATAGATTATCTGGTGCGCATTCATTCTTCAAATCTCACATCTCAATGCTCTTACAACTATTTCCATCCTTTTTTATTCATTCATGGGATGTGGGCGTCACTGGCCAGCATTTATTGCCTATCCCTAATTGCCCTTGAGAAGGTGGTGGTGAGTTGCCTTCTTGAACCACTGCAGTCCATGTGGGGTAGGTACACCCACAGTGCTGTTAGGAAGGGAGTTCCAGGATTTTGACCCAGCGACAGTGAACGAATGGCGATATAGTTCCAACTCAGGATGGTGTGTGGTTTGGAGGGGAACTTGCAGGTGCTGGTGTTACCATGTATCTGCTGCCTTTGTCCTTCTGGGTGGTAGAAGTCACGGGTTTGGAAGGTGCTGTCTGAGGAGCCTTGATGCAGTGCTGCAGTGCATCTTGTAGATGGTATACACTGCTGCCACGGTGCGTCGGTGGTAGAGGGAGTGAATGTTTGTGGATGGGGTGCCAATCAAGCGGGCTGCTTTGTCGTGGATGGTGTCGAACTCCTTGAGTGTTGTTGGAGCTGCACCCATCCAGGCAAGTGGAGAGTATTCCATCACACTCCTGACTTATGCCTTGTAGATTGGGGAGTCAGGAGGTGAGTTACTCACTACAGGATTCCTCACCTCTGACCTGCTCTTGTAGCCACAGTATTTATATGGCTACTACAGTTCAGTGTCTGGTTAATGGTAAGCCCCCAGGATGATAGTGGGGGATTCAGCGATGGTAATGCCATTGAATGTCAAGGGGAGATGGTTAAATTCTGTCTTGTTGGAGATGGTCATTGCCTGACACTTGTGTGGTGCGAATGTTACCTGCCCTATTTATATGACTATACTGATTTATTCCTACTCCTTCTTCATTGAATTCACTTTTTGTTCTGCATTTAACTTTTAGGGACACCCAGGACCTCCTGGAGAGCTCGGACCCCCGGGACCACTTGGACCACCTGTAAGTGCCCCAGTGTTTTTTGGGATTACATTTTTGGATCTTTTATTGTGAGGAAACCTGGCCAGTAGCTGCAGTGCACAAAGACACACAAACCGTTTTCCCTCAAACTGTCTTTCACTGCTTCTAATTGTTCTTTTAATAACGTTACAGTTTAAGTATAAGCTATTGACAAAGATTACTGGCTACCAAAGTGCAGGGATGTGTGACATAATCGTGTATCTAGCCCTGCATTCAACATGTGCCTACTGTTCACAAAGGTTTTGTGAATCTGCAAAAATTGAGTTTCTGTACTTTTTCTGCGAATAGCCAAGTGTGGAAATTTTATTAGGTTTTATTACCTATTCTGGTAAATATCAGAAAATCACATTTTGTGGATTCATAAAGAAAGCTTCATGACTCAGAGCCACAGAATTATATTTTTGTGAAACTTTGCTTTAGATTTCTTTTGAAAGAGAGGCTGAGGAAATTAAGGGTCAGATTGATGAAGGTTGATTTAACCATTACTAATCAAGGTTGAGATTAAAAATGAATGAGAGGCCTCATTTCTTACTTATTTGTACAGTGCGTAATGACTGGGCAAATAATTCAATTTTGCCAGCAACTCAACACGGTTCATTTACAAAGGTTTCTTTTGACGGGTGGAAGAAAAGAGGATTTTTTGAAGTCAATGATGGTTAGATGACTTGCATACTTTTTCAAAAAAGTGCTATTTAGACGCATTTTTAGTAATTCTATTTTGCAATGATTTTGGGCATTGCCTCTAGTGGCAATGTGACAGCAGCAAATTCAGGAAAGAAGAGCTCTGATACTGATGCACCAGATATTCTGGGTCTCCTGCAGCCTGCCACTTGGCAGTGCAACCACCAACCAGTGCTATTCCGACAACAAGAGCTGCAGTAAGACTCATCTACAGCCGGTAAAGAGAACCTCAATGCACAAAAGACGCCAACAACATGTGCATCCCCTACCACTAAACAACTGAGAAACATGACCGAATCTTTGATATACGTTTTAGAGCCCGAGAAGAAGGCCACTCGGCCCATCGAGTCCATGCTGGCTCTCCACGGAGCTACCCCATCACTCCCACTCCCCCGCTCAATCCCCATAGCTCTGCAAGTTTATTTCCTTCGAGTGCCTCTCCAATTTCCTTTTGAAATCATCGATTGTCTCCAATTCCACCACCCTCATGGGCGGCGAGTTCCAGGTCGTTGCCAATCACTGTGTAGAAAGGTTTTTCCTCACATTCCCCCTGCATTTCTTGCCCAAAACCTTCAATCTGTGTCCCCCCTAGTCCTTGTACCATCAGTTAATGGGAACAGTTTTTCCTTGTTTAACTTATCTAAGTCTGTCATAATCTTGTGCACCTCTATCAAATCTCCCCTCAATCTCCTTTGCTCCAGGAAGAACAAACCCAGCTTTTCCAACCTAACCTTGTAATTAAAATTACAAATGGGGCGGCACAGTGGCGCAGTGGTTAGCACCACAGCCTCACAGCTCCAGCGACCTGGGTTCAATTCTGGGTACTGCCTGTGTGGAGTTTGCAAGTTCTCCCTGTGTCTGCGTGGGTTTCTTCCGGGTGCTCCGGTTTCCTCCCACAGCCAAAGACTTGCAGGTTGATAGGTAAATTGGCCATTATAAATTTCTCCTAGTCTCGGTAGGTGGTAGGGGAATATAGGGACAGGTGAGGATGTGATAGGAATGTGAGATTTAGTGTAGGATTAGTATAAATGGGTGGTTAATGGTCAGCACAGACTCGGTGGGCCAAAGGGCCTGTTTCAGTGCTGTATCTCTAAATCTAAATCTAAATCTAAAATCCCCCATCCCTGGAAACATTCTGATAAATCTCCTCTGCACCCTCTCACGGACTCTCACATCCTTCCTTAGGCGTGGTGACCAGAACTGGACGCAATACTCTTGCAGTATATGATTATTTCATTGTGCAGGAAATTAAGCTTTCATTGTTCTAAAGACATGACAAAGAGACTGACTCCTGATATATCTCCAATGGGTGCTTGGAAAGGGTGGCCTTCACTGTCACTGGCAGTGTTTTGCAGGCGACTGACTGTCTCTGTAAGTCTTTAGGGGCCAGGTAGAGTCACTGCCTCTACTCTGAGACCCTCCATCTGTTGTAACCTCCAAAAACCTCCCGCCTCACTACCTCTCTCTCCTCCTTTAAGTCCTTCCTTAAAACCTATCTCTTTGACCAAGCTTTTGGTCATCTGTCCTAATATCTCCCAATGTGGCTCATTGTCAAGTTTTGATTTGATAAGGTTCCTGAGAAGCACCTTGGGATGTTTTACTACATTAAAGGCACTATATAAATGCAAGTTGTTGTTCTTCCCATGCACAGAAGAGACTGATTCTTTAGTAATAGTCCCAGTACCTGGTGTAGTACCTGCTGCACAACATGTACATCCCTTTACCTTCCCAGGCCTCTCTCTCCACCTCCGGTTCCAACAGAATATCATCACTACACACATGCTCTTTCTAATTAAAGGAATGACTCATATTTTCCGTTTACTCTGGTTACTTTACTGTGCCCACAAATGCCTCACAATATCTCATCAAGTAACACGTTCTTTTCTCTCTTGTTTCACTAATCCATTTTTGGAGGACGAGCAATCCTCAGGGAAGCAGCGAACACAAATTAGCATTTTTACCTGCACCACAGCCTTTTTTGTTCCTGTCTACTGCTTTCTCTAGAACTGTCAACCAGAAAAATATAACCATGTGAGATTAGACCGGATGAATGGTGCTGGGACCATGGAAATCCTTATATATAGTGATCTAATTAACCCTGTGTGGCTGACAATTCTATGAGATATTAGGTTTAACTGTCCTAGAGCTCTTTTCTACCTCAGATATAATGGCAACTCCCAGAACATGCACAAGACATGAAAGAATTGTGTGTGTGTGTGTTTGTAAGTCTTTCACTCCCTCTCTCTGTTCATCCCAGTCTCTCTCTCTCTCTCTCTCCATCACACACATACTCTCTGTCTGTCTATCCCACTCTCCCTCGCTGTCTGCGTGACCGCCCCACTTTCTTTTTTCTCGCTCTCTCTCGCTCTCTCTCTCTCGCTCTCTCTCTCGCGCTCTCTCTCTCTCACGCTCTCTCTCTCGCGCTCTCTCTCTCTCCCTCTCGCGCTCTCTCTCTCTCGCGCGCGCACTCTCTCTCTCTCTCTCTCTCTCTCGCGCGCGCACTCTCTCTCTCTCTCTTGCGCGTGCACTCTCTCTCTCTCTCTCTCTCTCTCACTCGCGCTCTCTCTCTATTCCCCCATCCCCTCTCTATCTATCTGTGTGTGGGGGTGGGGGGCGGGGGGGTGGGGTGTTTGGGTCGCTTTGTTATCACAGTGCTGAACAACATTCCCAGAATTAATTCTGAATCTATGATTTCACTGCATTTACACATTGATTCCTGTTCCTTAAGGGGGGCCGGTTAGCTCAGTTGGCTAGATGGCTAGAGTATGATGTAGAAAGATACCAACAGCGTGCATTCAATCCCTGTACCGGTTGTGGAAGGCTGCCTCCTTGCATTGCCTCACCTTGCCTTCTGCTTGTGGAGTGGTGTCCTTCAAGCTATACATTACCAACTGTCTCTCTCTAATGGAGAGAGATGCCTACGGTCATTTGGGACTATTGCTAGAACAACTCATGTTTATTAGGGAAGACTGCTCATAAAACAGCCTTACCTTCAAATTTACCATGATAAAGGAGCATAACATTCAAGTGGAACCTTTATACTGTCCATAGAAGTGATTTTTTTTAACATTCATAGCTCAGGTTGCCCAACATTCAGATTGTACTGTGATCATATGAAGCTTACCAAATACGTCTAACATGGAAGACCACCCACTGGTGTTAAATTGACCACTCTGAGATGTAAGACCATTTCCGTGCTCATGTTAAATATCAGTGATTGCAAAGTCCCATTAGCGATAATAAACCAGTTCTCAACTGTGTACTGAGCAGCCCACTGTGTACTATTAACCTAAAATGTATTTCAGTCTTTGTTGACACTGGCAGAGCATATGTGTAGGACATTTCTTCTGAAAACTGTGTGTTGCATCAAGTTTGAAGAAATCAGATAGTGTGCATGTATCAAAAGCATGTAGAAACATAGAAAAATAGGAGTAGGAGTAGGCCATTCGGCCCTTCGGACCTGCTCCGCCATTCAAAAAAGATCATGGTTGATTGTCTAATTCAGTACCCTGTTCCCGCTTTCTCCCCATATCTCTTGATCCCTTTGGCATTAAGAAATATATCTATCTCCTTGAATATATTTAATGACTTGGCCTCCACTGCCTTCTGCGGTAGAGAATTTCACAGGTTCACCACCCTCTGAGTGAAGAAATTTCTCCTCATCTCGGTTCTAATGGCATGTTCCATATCCTGAGACTCTGGCCCCTGGTTCTGGATTCCCCAGCCATCGGGAACATCCTCCCTGCATCTAGCCTGTCTAGTCCTGTTAGAATTTTATAGGTTTCTATGAGATCCCCTCTCATTCTTCTAAACTCTAGTGAATATAGGCCTAGTCGACCCAATCTCTCCTCATACGCCAGTCCTGCCATCCCAGGAATCAGCCTAGTAAATCTTCTTTGCACTCCCTCTATGGCAAGAACATCCTTCCTCTGATAAGGAGACCAAACTGCACACAATACTGCAGATGTGGTCTCACCAAGGCCCTGTATAACTGCAGTAAGACATCCTTGCTCCTGTACTCAAATCCTCTTGCGATGAAGGCCAACATACCATTCACCTTCCTAATTGCTTGCTGTACCTGAATGCTTGCTTTTAGCGACTTGTGTACAAGGACAACCAGGTGTCATTGCACCTCCCCCTTTCCCAATCTATCACCATTCAGATAATAATGTGAATGAGTAGAGGTGTGTGTAAACAAATATCTGTGTTTATTTATATGTGCGTTTGTGATATGTGTGTTTGTGATATGTATGTGTGTGTGCACATGTTATGCACATACATTTGTAGGCATAGGAACATATAGGAACAGGGGTGGGAAATTCAGCCCATCGAGCCTGCCCCATCATTCAATACGATCATGGCTGATCATCCACTTCAATGCTTTTATCCCATACTATCCTCATATCCCTTTATGTCATTGGTATTTAGAAATCTGTCAATCTCTGCTTTAAACATACTCAATGACTGAGCTTCCACAGCCCTCTGGGGTAGAGAATTCCAAAGATTCACAACCCTCTGAGTAAAGAAATTTCTCCTCATCTCTATCCTAAGTGGCTTCCCCCTTATTTTGAAATTGTGTCCCCTGATTCTAGACTCCCCAAACAGGGGAAACATCTTAGCTGCATCTACCCTGCCTTTTGAACAAGCTGTGAGTAACCTCATTCTGGCTGATCAAGGCTGACCAATATATCACTGTGTGTAAATGCCTCCGGAGACACTTTATGCTCATTCTTTGGAGACTGAAACTCACTTATGGATGTAACCAATACAACTTTTCCCAAGGCGTTACAGCACAGCGCCAATGCCACTGCCCCAGTGCACAACGGCTCTTTATTTTCATTTGAACCGTCTCCTTCGGTTGCTCAAAGAGTGTTTCTTAATGTAGTAAAACTGTGCACCTACTGCTAAAGAAAACATTTCCTCTTCATTGTAAGGTATGGGAATGTGAAATATCACAGAATAGCACCTCCCCAAAAACCACACCATTCCTACTCTTTGATCTGGAGCAGCTCTCCATGACGGAATAAATAAATCAGCTCCTGATATGCATTTTCCATTTCCTACCTAATCAGACATTTAAACTCCACGGAACAGTTTATGTTTAACATCTTTAATGATGGCAAACTACTCAAAACTGACTTTTAGTTCACAAATGCTTCAGTTAACAAGGGTGTGCCAATAAACCAGACTTCTAGTGCCCTTCATCGGAAAACATACCGTCTTATCTTTATATGTGCACACACGATTTAATGAATAGGTGTATTTTTGTATGTACAGGAATTATAGTACTTGTTCAGCAGTTTCCTGAATGCAACTAACATGATGGTTTGCCTAAGCAAAGTTAAATTTTGTGAGCTAATTTGTGGCTTTTCTCATACATTATTTTCATTTCCCTACTTTTCCTGTATACCAAATTAATGTTTACACTGGAGTGCTGACTTGGGTTGCATTAGAGTGTTAAAGTGGAAGTTTGGTGACTGAGGATAATTAAGGGTTAATTTTATCTTAAGTCTAGTCTGTCTTTTATTTAGCAGATTAACTTAACAGTTGCTGTTTGGGTTGGAGAAGGTGAGTTTTAGACCAGCTTTAAACAGAGTTCACTCAGGCTCTGCTTGCAGCTGCACCTTGTTGATTAGAGAATTGGCTTAAAGCAGTTTTCAGGGGCTAGAGTCAGTCAGTATAAAAGTGGGCCCTCTTACAGTGCTGACCTTGTTTGCATTGGAGTGCTGACTTGGGTTGCATTAGAGTGTTAAAGTGGAAGTTTGGTGACTGAGGAAGTTCGGTGAGGAGGGAGCAAGGAGCTCCTTTCATTTCCTACCTGTCCTCAGAGTGAGGGGAGCCGAGAGTTTCCAAAGAGCACAGCTGACTGGTGAGTAAGTCCTGGTGGGTATTTTTCAAAGTGGATTGAATTGTAAGTCATTGTTTTAGCAAGACTTAGTTGTTTTTTTAATTATAATCTAAAATTTTAAATTTAAAGGGTTTAGTCATGGCAGGAGAGCTTAAAGCCATGGTTTGCTCCTCTTGCTGCATGTGGGAATCCGGGAACATTTCCAGTCCCCGGGACCAGCATGTGTGCAGGAAGTGTGTCCAGCTGCAGCTCCTGGAAGCTCGGGTTTCAGAGCTGGAACGGCGGCTGGAAACACTGTGGAACATCTGCGAGTCTGAGCATCGTGGATAGCACGTATAGACAGCTGAAGGGACTTGAAGGAAGGGAATGGGTGACCACCAGGCAGTCCAAGAGAAACAGGCAGGTAGTTCAGGAGTCCCCTGGGGTCCCGCTTGCAAATCGGTATTCCATTTTGGAGGCTGATGAGGCTGGTTCCTCCAGGGAGTGCGGACAGAGCCAAGCTTCTGGCACCACAAGCAGCCTGTCTGCACAGGAAGGGGGAAAGAGAGGAAGAGCAATAGTAATAGGGAATTCTATAGTCAGGGGAACAGATAGGCGCTACTGTGGCCGTCAACGTGACTCCAGGATGGTGTGTTGCCTCCATGGTGCCAGGGTCCGGGATGTCACTGACGGCTGCAGGGCATCCTGAAGGGGGAGGGTGATAAGGCAGAAGTCATGGTACATGTTGGTACCAATGACATAGGTAGAAAGAGGGATGAGGTTTTGCATCAAGAATTCAGGGAGTTAGGCAGTAGACTAAAAAGCAGGACCTCTCGGGTTGTAATCTCTGGATTACTCCCAGTGCCACGTGCTAGCGAGTATAGAAATAGGAGAATAGCACAGATAAATGCGTGGCTTAAGAGTTGGTGCAAGAGGGAGGGTTTTAGATTCCTGGACCACTGGGACCGTTTCTGGGGAAGGTGGGACCTGTACAAGAGGGACGGTCTACATCTGAACCAGAGGGGTACTAACATCCTTGCTGGCGGGTTTGCTAGTGCTGTTGGGAGGAGTTTAAACGAATTTGGCAGGGGGAGGGGATGCAGACTCCTAGCAGAATAGGGACACAGCTAGACACAGGAAAGCAAACAAGTCAGAGGGAATACAGCTGAAGTAAGTTTCAAGGGAGTAAGACCAGGATGGAAGGCCTCTACTTTAATGCCAGGAGTATTGCAGGTAAAACGGATGAGTTAAGGGCAATGATTGACACGTGGAATTGTGATATAGTAGCCATCACGGAGACATGGTTGAGGGAGGGGCAGGATTGGCAGCTCAATATCCCGGGATATAGAATCTTCAGGCGAGACAGAGGAGGGGGTAAAAGAGGAGGGGACATTGCAATATTACTTAAGGAGTCAGTTACTGCAGTAAGGAGAGATGATTTGTTGGAGGGGGCATCAAATGAAGCTTTATGGGTAGAGTTTAGGAATAAAAAAGGGACAGCCACATTGTTAGGTGTTTATTATAGACCCCCAGATAGTCAGTGGGAAATTGAGGAGCAAATATGTGTGCAATTTGCAGAGGTGTGTATAAATAATAGGGTAATTATATGGGTGATTTCAACTTTCCCAACATTAATTGGGATAGTCATCGTGTTAAGGGCTTAGATGGAGTGGAGTTCTTAAAATGTATACAGGAGAACTTTTTAGCTCAATATGTAGAGGATTTTTTTATTTATTTCCAAAATATACTTTATTCATAAAATCTGTAAAAATTACATTGCCAAACAGTTTCCAAACAGCACCAAAAAATACAAACATTGCAAGGGAGATCAGTTTCCTTCAATACTGTCATGAGTTTCTTCCCAACCCTTCTGTTTCACAATTGTCATGTCAATTACAGTTTTACATTTACAGCAATTGAGAATATTAACGATACAGTTCGAGGGGCTTCCATTGGATCCACCCCCTCAGTCCAGCTTGGTGGGGGAACCTTACACTGTGGTCTTTCCCCATTGAGCCTTTGCTGCGGCTGCCCCAAGCTTTAGTGCGTCCCTCAGCACGTAGTCCTGGACCTTGGAATGTGCCAGTCTGCAACATTCGGCGGTGGACAACTCTTTGCGCTGGAAGACCAGCAAGTTTCGGGCAGACCAAAGGGCGTCTTTCACCGAATTGATAGTCCTCCAGCAGCAGTTGATGTTTGTCTCGGTGTGCGTCCCTGGGAACAGCCCGTAGAGCACAGACTCCTGTGTTACAGAGCTGCTTGGGATGAACCTTGACAAAAACCACTGCATCTCTTTCAATATGTAGAGGATCCAACAAGGGAGGGTGCAGTGCTGGACCTAATTTTGGGGAATGAAGCCAGACAGGTGGTTGATGTGTTGGTGGGGGTGCATTTTGGTGATAGTGACCACAACATGGTACAATGTAAGCTTGTTATGGAGAAAGAAATAGACAAGTTGCATAAAAAGGTTTTGGATTGGGGAGAGCGAATTTTAGTAAAATAAGGCAGGATCTGGCCAAGGTAAACTGGAAAGAGTTACTTGTCGGGAAATCTACAGAAGAGCAGTGGGGGGCATTCAAAAAGGAAATGGGGAGGGTACAGGCCCAACATGCTCCCTCTAGGGTAATAGGTAAGAGCAACAAGCCCAGAGAACCATGGATGACCAGAAACATTCAGGGTACGATGAGAAGGAAAAGAGAGGCTTTTAGCAAATACAAGAAGAGCAAATCAATGCAAGCATTAGTGGAGTACAGAAAGTGTAGAATGGAGCTTAAGGAAGCAATTAGGAGAGCAAAGAGGGGATATGAGAAAGCTCTGGCTGGTAAAAGTAGGGAAAATCCCAAGATATTCTATAAGTATATCAATGGGAAGAGGATAACCAGGGAAAGAGTAGGACCCATTAGAGACCAAGGGGGAAATTTGTGGGTGGAGCCAGAGGACATTGGTATGGTGTTGAACGAATACTTCACATCTGTCTTCACACAAGAGAATGAGGATGTAGATATGGAACTTAGAGAGAGAGAGACTGTGAGGTTCTCTTGAGTAAATTGTCATAGGGAGTGACAAGGTATTGGCGGTTTTGGAAGGCTTAAAAGTGGACAAATCTCCAGGTCCAGACAATTTGTGTCCCAGGATGCTGTGGGAGGCGAAGGTGGAGATTGCAGGGGCTCTGACCCTAATTTTTAATTCCTCTTTGGCCACGGGGGAAGTGCCAGAGGACTGGAGAACAGCAAATGTGGTCCCACTATTTAAGAAAGATTGTAGAGATAAGCCAGGGAACTATAGACCAGTGAGTCTCACATCAGTGGTAGGGAAACTATTGGAGAAAGTTCTGAAGGAGAGAATCTATCACCACTTGGAGAGGCAAAATTTGATTAGGAATAGTCAGCATGGCTTTGTCAGAGGGAGGTCATGGCTAACAAATTTGATTGAATTTTTTGAGCATGTGACCAGGTGTGTAGATGAGGGTAGTGCAGTTGATGTAGTTTACATGGATTTCAGCAAAGCCTTTGACAAGGTCGCACATGGGAGACTTATCAAGAAAGCAAATGCACATGGGATACAAGGTAACTTGATAAGGTGGATTCAAAATTGGCTTAGCTGTAGGGGACAGAGAGCGATGACAGACGGCTGTTTTAGTGACTGGAAGCCAGTGTCCAGTGGCGTACCACAGGGATCTGTGCTGGGTCCCCTATTGTTTGTCATTTATATAAACGACATAGATGACTATGTGGGGGGTGGGATCAGTAAGTTTGCAGATGACACAAAGATTGGCCGAGTGGTTAACAGTGAGGTGGAGTGTCTTAGGTTACAGGAAGATATAGACGGGATGGTCAAATGGGCAGATAAGTGGCAGATGGAATTTAACGCTGAAAAGTGTGAGGTGATACACTTTGGAAGGAGTAATGTGACATGGAAGTATTCAATGAATTGTCTGACACTGGGAAGTTCCGAGGAACAAAGGGACCTTGGCGTGTTTGTCCATAGATCTCTGAAGGCAGAAGGGCAGGTTAATAGGGTGGTGAAAAAGGCATATAGGACACTTGCCTTTATCAATTGAAGCATAGATTACAAAAGCAGGGAGGTCATGTTGGAGTTGTACAGAACTTTGGTAAGGCCACAGCTGGAGTACCGTGTGCAATTCCGGTCGCCATATTATAGGAAGGATGTCATTGCATTGCAGGGGGTGCAGAGGCGATTCACCAGGATGTTGCCTGGGATGGAACATTTAAGCTGTGAAGAGAGGTTGGATAGGCTTGGGTTGTTTTCACTGGAGCAGAGAAGACTGAGGGGTGACCTGATCGAGGTGTACAAAATTATGAGGGGCATGGACAGGGTGGATAGGGAGCAGCTGTTCCCCTTAGTTGAAGGGTCAGCTACGAGGGGTCACAAGTTTAAGGTGAGGGGCAGGAGGTTTAAGGGGGATTTGAGGAAGAACTTTTTTACCCAGAGGGTGGTGACGGTCTGGAATGCCCTGCCTGGGAGGGTGGTAGAGGCGGGTTGCCTCACGTTCTTTAAAAAGTACCTGGATGAGCACTTGGCACGTCATAACATTCAAGGCTATGGGCCAAGTGCTGGCAAATGGGATTAGGTAGACAGGTCAGGTGTTTTAATGCATCGGTGCAGACTCGATGGGCCGAAGGGCCTCTTCACTGTATTATTCTGTGAATGTGAAAGTGTGATTTTAAAAATAATTATATTAAATGTTCTGTTTTCTGAATGCTTTTACTTGTTCGACTGCATTTTGCAGATGTTTCTCTTTCTTGAGTCTTACAATTTATTTGTGACTTTTCTTCCAATGTTTTTTTTTCCACTTTGCTCCGGTTTTCTGTTCTCTCTGTTTCTCTGATTTTTAGCTCCAGCTGTTTGCTTCTCCAACCTTCTTATCACTTCTTTTTTTATTTTCCTTTAACTTATTCCTGCCAGCTTAAACCCTAAAATAAACAATGCGGGCTCTGACAGACAACATGCTTGCCAAGATTGGAGAAAACACATTCAAGGACTTGAAGAATTTTAGCAGCAAGTTGGGCAAGAGAAAGGGCGGTCTTGCATTTACGTAACACCTTTCACGCCCTTGGGATGTTCCAAACTGCTTGGCGGTTGTTTTGTAGGCAAACATAGCAGCGAATTTACATCTGGCTAGGTCCCACAGACAACAAGATAAATGACTACCTAAGTTCTTTTCAGTAGTATTCAGTAAAATAATGCCTTAAAATATTGACACTTCACTTTTGGATCTGGTTTTGGTGCTAGCCAAGACAGATCGGCCAAAGATGGTTGAAGATTTGCCTGGCCTGGGAGTGCTTGATGCTGATGCTAGTTACCAAAAGTAAAAGTGTTTTCATTCTCTAGCACTGACCTTCAGCTTTATTGGTACAAAAATCAATTTAAGACAAATGTTTATGCAGCAGTAAATCTAAACAGCACAGACACTGATCCCTGTCATCTTTGTTTATTTTCTGCTTCTCAGCTTACTCTTTCTCAAGGACTGATCCCCTTGTTTATTCCCCCTTGCTGTGTTTTCTCTATTCCCCACTTTCCATATTTAATCTTCTCTCTGATCCTTCTGGATTGAATAGGCCCTTTCGGTAATTCTCAGTCATCCTTCAATCCTGTTTGTCCTCTCACTGTTGTTTTTTCATGTTAGTATGTCTTTGCCCTCACCATCTCTCTCTCTCGCACTGCAAATGAAAACTTACTAATTCTTGATTCTACGATTCAAGATTGGTTGAAAAGCCCTTTGGGACATCTTGAGATCATGAAAGGTGTTATAGAAATGCAAGTCTTTCTTTTTGTTGAGTTACTAACATCCAGGTGATAACGACAACCATAACCACTTGCTTATGTATCAATCCTAGGGCGCCAAAGGAGTTCGAGGATCACCTGGGATGAGAGGAATGAAGGGCCGCAGGGTAAGTAAGCACTTTCAAGTAGAGTATTTCAGTGTAGAAGGAGTGAATTATTAACGTATTGTAGTATATTGAGGACTGTGGGTATAGAGGATAGTAGGTATTCTGTGTTATTAATATACCAAACTAATATTAAAGAATATTGCCGTGCATTGTATTTCAAGGTAAGAGGATTGATTTTCATACACTGGGAGTTAAAATTGGCCTATTAGATGTGTTGTGGAACTAGAATGTCATACTGCTGATGCCAAAATATTGCTGCCAGGTTTTCTGTACTTGCATTTGCTGGGAACTTAAGTTCCCTTGCTATATCGGACCAAAAATAACTGCATTCGTAAGGAAAGGTTGCCCTTTATTAGGGGGAGGTCCACCCGGCAGCATCTAGTGTGCACCCACCAGGAATATGTAAAATAAATGACCCCACCTGAGTAGGGTCAGTGGCAGAGGTCAGTGGTATCCATTGTGCCGAGCTTGTGTCAGTCCAGCCATTCCAAGGATTTTTCAGGCCCATTGTAATTCAGCACAAAACACAATCACTAACCACTAACCTAATTTCCCCTTGTATAACATTTAAAAATTATTATGTATGATATATGTAGATTAAGAATACAGAATTAATGACACTCTAGCCATGTTAAAGGATATAGGTGGAAGCAGGAAAGTAGGATCAGGCTAAGTGGCCAGTGTGGAAAAAAACCACAGTGCAGACTCTGTAGGCTAAGTCATAGAGTCACAGAGTTATACAGCACAGAAACAGGCCCTTCAGCCCATCGTGTATGTGCCAGCCATCAAGCACCTAACTATTCTAATCCCATTTTCCAGCACTTGGCCTGTAGCCTTGTATGCTATGGCATTTCAAGTGCTCATATAAATACTTCTTAAATCTTGTGAGGATTCCTGCTTCTGCCACCTCTTCAGGCAGCGTGCCTTGACATTCGATGGTTCCATTCTCATGAATAATGATTTTTTTGTGTCATTTTTGTGAATCATGTGCACCATGTTCAGACTGTATCTGTGTCAGAGTCAGGTCGGCATCAGCATGTGGTGGACACTTTGGGCTGAATTTTAACAGAACAATGTTGATGGGTATGGAAGCATGGAGGGAACATAAAATTGGGACAGGACACATCAGACAGGAAGTCCGACATTGTGATGTCCCATCCCGATTTTGTCCATGGTGGCAAACATGGAGGGCGGAGGTCCAACAGCGATGCAGCGAGCAGTTAATTGAGGTGGTTAACAAGCCAATCGAATACGATTTTATGGAGTGGATTTTTTATAAATGGCGCATGCGTCTCACGGGGCTTCAGAGGCTTGCCCCCTTCAAGGATGGGACATGTAGGTGGCAGATCAAGGCTGGCTGCACGGGAAGGCCATTGGGAACGGCTGCCTTCCCGATGAAGGGAGGGCTGAGTGTAATGCATCAGGATTGAGGGGAAAGTTGACTGAGCTGCAGGGGATGCTGATACAAGGAGGGCAATGGGCAAGTGACACCTGGGCACGGCTCACAAGTGGGAGCATCAAGAGGGGGCCGCTGGCAGAGGAGGCCTGCCTTTCAGGGAAAGGCCACATAGCATGGGCCTCATTCACCCAGGCTCCGAGGACCCCATCGAAGATGAGGTGCAGATGAGTGGGGGGGCGGCCCAGGCACCTGCAGCAGCCTGTGAGCCTACACGAGGGTCTGCAGTGGCCTCCGGATGTGGCAGAAAGGTGAAGAGGAGAGAGAGGGGGTGCTGTCCCATGCTGAAAGAGGTACCCTCCAGAGATTGGAGGTTGAGGTTCAACTACCTGCCGATGTCTGAGAGGCAGTGCCAACAAAGACTCCACCTCTCCATGGAGGCTGTTACAGAACTGTGTGCCATGATGCAGGATGAGCTGTGCCCCAGGGGACTTGGTGGGAATCCAATGCCAGTGGCACTGAACTCCGTCACTCGATCATTCCAGGGATCCACAGGGGATATGTGTGGAATCTCGCAGTCAGAGGCACATCGGTGCAGCAAGGAGGGCCGGCGACTATGTACGCTTCCACATGGATCCCAGCTCTCCAGCTGAGAGTGCCATTGGGTTCGGAATAATACCCTCCTGGATTTTAAAGAAGTCCTTTCTTCCTTATATATTTTTCTAAGCTTTCAGCATTCATAAGTGTCAGGACTGCGCTCTCTCAGTCCCAGCCTTTGAAGAGTACATTCTGTTCTTCATAAACCTCAGGGCCTTGAGAAGAAGAATACATAAAATTTCTCATCTATAAAATGAAAATATGACCAATGAGAGTTGAGCATTTAAATGTTTAAAGGAGGGAGAATATAATTAGTTACTGGAACTTATAAAACAATGTTTGGTCAAAATGTCGGGCCTGATTTGCAAAAATGTATGAGGGGTTCTTCTGTTCTCCCAGGATGTTGCTAATGATGAATTGGATGCACAGTTTTCCAATGGCAGGAACATTATAACATAACAAGCAATGTGTTAAGCCAAACTGTCTGTGAGTTCAACATGATAAATTAAATTCACAACATGTTTTACAATCAAAAAATAAATAGGAAGATTATGGTGATGACATTCCCAATAGAAACTGACTACACCAAAATATCCAATCCAACGATTGTGTGGGTGGGAAGGGAGTTTTTCCAATGACTTCATTTCTGCTTGGAAGATCTCTGAGATTATCTTTTTATAATTACAGTAATGCACTTAGAATCAAAATCCTTTAATAGTTCTTTTGTTGAAACAGCTTTTAATAAATTAAAGAGTGAAACGAATTCACAAAACTGCCACCTCTTATAAATAGAAACAGATTTCTAAAAGTGTCTGACATGTTGCCTGCTTCTCTCCTATACTTTCTGTCTTCCTCTGTCTGTTTGTTTATGGTTGTCATCCAGTCTGCATCCAGCCCTGAAGTTACACCATGCAATAGCAGTGTATTCATCTGAATTCTCTATCTGCCGCTTACTCAAGGGCAACAATTAATTAATTAATTTAAAGAGGTTAATTCTTCTATTAGAGGAATCCAGGTGAGCACCCAAAACCACCAGCTATTTAACATGCTGCTAATGTTCTGTCCAAATTCTGGCTTTTTCATCAGTTTATGTATTTAATCTTTCCCCAATGGCTGATATTTGATATTTTGGTCAAAGTGTATTCTAACAGCCAACAGACTGATTTTAAGGCGTGAAATAAAAACAGAAATTGCTGGAGATACTCAGCAGGTCTGGCAGCGTCTGTGGAGAGAGAAGCAGAGTTAATGTTTTAGGTCAGTGACCTTTCATCAGAACACAGACCTGAAACGTTAACTCTGCTTCTCTCTCCACAGACGCTGCCTGACCTGCTGAGTATTCCCAGCACTTGCTGTTTTTATTTCAGATTCCCAGCATCTGCAGTATTTTGCTTTTATTTTGATTTTAAGGTGTTGCTGGGTTCTCTTCTCTCTCTGTATCTCTACACAGCCTTGCACATTTTTCAGCATTCTTATCTATGAACAACTATATTTCTTGCTCTCCTTCCCTCTTTTTGTAAGTCTGTCCTCTATACTTTTCTACTCCCTTGTATAACTAGAATACATGCATTTTTACTTCCCATTTAACTTTCATAAAGTCCAGGGTAAGTAGCCAAGTCTAAGGTCTCAACGCTGGTGATGGGTGGATTCAAGCAGACCGTGGCTAGTCTGAAGTTGGAACAGTTCCTAGGGCAGGAGGGGAGATGGTAGCGGTCAGGGAAAGAAAGATGGGGCTCGTAAGCTGCAGAGTTTGGGGTCAGGACACAACAGCAGTATCTCGGTCCAGGGTGACCTTGTAAGGTTCAAGTCTGTGAGAGTCCAGATCCACCATGAGAAATGGAGTGGGAGGAAGAGAGAACATCGGAAACAGGAGCAGGAGTAGGCCATTTAGCCCTTTGAACCTGCTCCGCTATTCAATGAGATCATGGCTGATCTTCTACTTCAGTGCCATTTTCCTGCACTATCCCTTTGGCCTTGATGTTTTTCATGTGTAGACTTTTTTTTATTCGTTCATGGCATGTGGGTGTTGCTGGCTAGGCCAGCATTTATTGCCCATCCCTAATTACACTTGAGAAGGTGGTGGTGAGCTACCTTCTTGAACAGCTGCAGTCCATGTGAGGTAGGTACACCCACAGTGCTGTTAGGAAGGGAGTTCCAGGATTTTGACCTAGCGACAGTGAAGGAACGGTGATACGGTTCCCAGTCAGGATGGTGTGTGGCTTGCAGGGGAACTTGGAGGTGGTGGTGTTCCCATGCATCTGCTGCCCTTGTCCTTCTAGGTGGTAGAGGTCATGGGTTTGGAAGGTGCTGTCGAAGGAGGCTTGGTGAGTTGCTGCAGTGCATCTTGTAGATGGTACACAGTGAACCTCAGGGGCAGAGAATTCCAAAGATTCACCACCTTCTGAGTGAAGAAATTCCTCCTCATTTCAGTCCTAAATGGCCTGCCCCTTATTCTGAGACTGTGTCCCCTGGTTCTGGACTCCCCAGCCAGGGGAAACATCCTTCCTGCATCAACCCTGTCAAGCCCTGTAATTGCAAAGCAGCGCATTGCAATTTTTAAAAAAATTCATTCACAAGATTTGGGCATCACTGGCAAGGACCGCATTTATTGCCCATCCCGAAGGTGATGGTGAGCCACCTTCTTGAATACATTGACTGGCTTGCTGGGCCATTTCAGAGTTAAAAGGCAACCGCACTGCGAAGGGGCTAGAGTCACATTTAGGTCAGACTGGGTAAGGGTGGCAGATTTCCTTCCCTCAAGGACAATAGTGGATCAGATGAGTTTTTACAACAATCCAGTGGGTTCATGGTCACCAATACTGATACTACTTTTTAAATTCCAGATTTAGTCACTTAATTGAAAGTAAATACCCCCAGCTGGGATTTAAACTCCAATTCTCCAAAGCAGTTATCCAGGCTTCTTCATTCTAATCCAGTGACATAACCCTTGTGCAACCGTACCCATTAATGCAGCTAATATATGCAATGCATATTTTCTGTGGAAATCCACAAGAATGCTCTTTTTGATTTGTGTCCATACAGAATCATTCTGTTTAAATTGTTTTTTATATAAATGTCTCACGTGTTCATTGTCCACATGACTGTGCTCATGGAATTTACACTTCAATATGGGAAATAATATTTTAATATAAACTTGGAGAATGGGAAACATTTTTATAAAACTGCATTTGAAATTTACTTGTGGCTTTTATTCTCTGCATCTCCTGCCTTAGATTCTTTATGAACCTCACAGCTTGACTGGCCAAACCAATTGAACAAGTGCAAATGATTTCTTTTGAGAACGGAATGAGAAACATTTGTAATGAATTATTGTGGTTGGATTTCTTTTAATTAATGCCTCTTGTGATGAATGGTACCGGAATGAAGGATAGTGAACTATATGGTATGGTTCTGCTCCATTGCAGCCGTCTGATAAAAGCGGCAACTTCAGAACTTTTTGCATAGGAGAGGTTGGATGAACTGCGTGTGCAGTGAGAATCATGCACTTTAATCCTTTCAGCAAGAGTGCAATAAACACTTACAAAGAGGGTTTGTGAAATAGCTGAGTCCTCCACAGATTTATTACAAGTTAAACATGAAGGGCTTAGTGTGGAAATCTTGTTAAAACAAAAAAAATAGGCTGTTTGCCATCACACCGTGATTTAGAACTGAAATACTTGATCTGCGGGGCCCCGCTGCATGACCCCACTTTTCTATATTTTATTGTCTCGTGTTTTTAGCTTTGAATCCATAGAAATTAGCACATGAACGCTTAGCCTGTTCACATGACATTCCTTTGGCTCCTGTTTTAATGCAGAGATTAACCTGTTTATTTTTAATGGGCTAACAGCTCTATTGGAATAGCAGAGGAATGTCAAACGAATATTTTTAATGTTTGTGTACTATTTTAATGGACAGTAATTTCTTGGCTATCATATTTAAAATAACAAAAACAATCCATATTTTATTTCTAGATTGGCTAGCTACTCCTAGCCCAATCAATTGTGGGAAAACTTACATTGGGTATGTGAACTGGGAGCTGATTAAAGGAAATCAAAGAGGGATTTACCTGTGCTTGAGAAATTCAATAGCGTACAAAGTTACGGCCAATTCCATGTACGTATTGATCTGCACGCAATATCTTTGGATACTGTTTGCTAGTTTGCATACAAAAAGAACCAGTATCAGCCCTTTAAAATAAACCATTTTTGGAAAAAAGTTGTAGCTTTTATTATAGCAGGAAGGGAAATTGTTATGATCCCCGTGGAGACCACCAACAAACCAAAAGAATCGAATCCACTGACTGACCCCAATTTAGGAAACGAAATCAAGCGGACAAGATTTCACTTTGTTGTAAATTTTATTATAACACTCAAACCAAAACCAACATAAATTAAACATGAAGCAACAGACAGATCACGGTGAATATATATGTTACAAATTACACCTTAACTATCAGATACAACAGAGATGGCTCTCACGATTTCACTGGACAGTCCACCCAAATTACAGTCACACAGTTCTTCCAAACTCTGAAGTTCCTCAGGTAGATTTTCAGCTCCTTTCTTCAAGGATTTAGCTGCTGTTCTTCTTCCAACAGCAGTTCCCTCTCAATCCAAAACACCACAGGTACAGTCTTTACCACAAGGCTCATGACAGTCTTCATGGCGTGGATTTATCAGTCTTCCCTTTGGCCGAGTCCTTCAGTGACAACCTGTTCCCTGTCTGGCCGGGTCTGGTTAGTCGGCTACTTTAAGTAACAGAAACAGCTCCTGGATTCAGTCTTCACTTTCTTCTGCTTGCCGGCACTCCACTCCTACCTGATCTGGGAGGACTCTGTTTCCTTTTATCTGGTTCTAACCAGTGTCAGTTTCCCCGGAAACCAGAAGTTGTTTTTCCAACTTCTGTTTCAGTTTTGGTTTCCGTTTGTTTCATTTATAGGTTTCTGTTTCAGTTCTAGTCTCCCTCTCAGCTAGGGTATAAAAAACAAGCTTTGCAACTATGGATTTCATTACAAAATTGTTGCCCAGAATTTCCTTGGTCAATTATGCCACTGTTGCACCATAAAGTTACACCATGCACCAGTAAAGGGAGTTACACACAAGTTTCCTGGGATAAGTTAATTTAAATATTTCTGGTGAAGCTTTGGTATAACATAAAAATAGAAACCATGTAGGTTGCTAACACCCCCCGGGAAACTTCAATACAATAATGGTGAACCCTTTAAAAATACTGTACTGACACCCAGCATGAGCAGAGCCCTACCTCACAGATCGATGAGCAACCTGTGATGTACAGGTGGAAAGGGGTGTGGGTGGTTCCCACTGTTCACCTTCCAACTGACCACAATTGTGTTTTGTTAAAATGATGTATTAGCCCCTGAGTATCTTTCAGGTCGAATAGACAGACAAATGGCAGGTTTTCACATAAGTTTGAAAAAAAACTTTTTTTTCACACAATTCCTGAAATAGTTGCAACCTCACCCACACACACATTCACTCACACACTCACATATGCAAGAATAGTTAGATGGAGTGAAAAGGTAGGTCGTTTAAAATCCAAAGTGAGTTAAGTGTTTGTGATTTATAGTAAACCTGTTGAATCCTCTCAGGAGGACAGTCTCTTTCTAAAGGTGCAGGGTGTTTGTAGTCTTGAATTTGATGAAGTGTTGCAGAGTTCTGGTGGTTATAACTCAGCACAAAGATGGTAGTGCGGATGTTGTTACCCTTGTAGATAGAGTCTTGAAGTTCACTAATGTCCTTCAGGGAAGGAAATCTGCTGTCATTACCCGGTCTGGCCTACATGTGACTCCAGACCCAGAGCAATGTGGTTGACTCTTAACTGCCCTCTGAAAAGGCCTAGCAAGCCATTCAGTTGCATCAAACTGCTACAAAGTCTGAGAAAAGGAACAGCACTGTGGGTGTACCTATACCCCATGAACTGCAGCGGTTCAAGACGGCAGCTCGCCACCACCTTCTCAAGGGCAATAAATGCTGGCTTTGCCAGGGATGCCCACATCCCCCGAAAAATTTAAAAAAAAAGTCACTTTGTGATCTCTCTGCTGTTATGGCTGTTCAGTTATATGTTTAACAGGGTCCTTCTTGAACAGATAGATCTCTTTCATAGCCTCTGACTGACTTCTTTATGAAGGTGTTGGCTTGAACTTCCCTCTCTCTTTAGAGGGCTACCTTTTTAAGGTAAAAAAATTCCATCACATTAGAGTTTCTGTTCGGAGACAGGTGTGACCACACAATGGACCAGGATGTGGAGACCATGGCTATCGATTGATGTCTTGAATGGGGTCCATTCTCTTAACATAGTGCTATTTCACACCTATTCATCTTGGTTTGGGCTGTGAGTTAGTCTGTCTCCAGAATCCTTTGTTATTTCATTCATGTTAAGAGTTATCAATATGCAATTGTGCTCCTTTCAATTTCAAAGGGGTTCTGAAGGAGTTCCATCTTTTCAGACAGGTTCACTGATTTCCAGTACAGAAGCAGGTCATGTCACCACTACTGCACTTTGACTGTGGCGCAAGTGTCCATGTTCTTGTGGTTTTGTTTACCAGCTGCCTTTTTAAATTCATAATTCTTTCATTTCATTGTTTATTTCATCACAGCTCCTTCCGTGCATGACTAACTGATAAAAGATTTCACTGCCAATTTCCACCAAATCATTTGGCAGCGTCTCTCATCCATAGCACCAGTCCAGATTGCAGCATTATGTCCACTTAGGTGCTCGCTGTGCTCCCTGGACAGCAGTCAGGCAGCAGGCAGCAGAAGCACAACTTTCCTCTCTGATAAAGACACATAAGCCATCCTCCAAGAGCTATGAGACAGGAGCCTCAGACACCAACGTCTTCCTTTCACCACTCTCAGTTGTGCTACCTGCAAGAAGCTCGTACTGTCACTGACTCAACTCCTCGACACACAGGACTGATCAACAGCGGAGAAAGAAGTTAAAACACTTCACATGAGCAGGCAAGGGTCGCATGCTACCACAGCCTCTCTTTTATCCCCAAACACCTCCACACACTTACCCTTTTAAAACAACATGTTCAACACCAAGTCTTCACACTGTGCTGAATCTGCCCCCTCATACCACTTGCAGTGACTAGTGAGGACATGGCCTGGTTTTCTTAGCAGATAAGCTGGACAAACTGGGAATGAAACCCCAACCAAGGATTTTACTCGGTGATTGTTTGGGCTTTGAAACTTGCCGTAATCATCCAGATTTCCGCACAGATCCTGCTGGAAATTGCAGAGACATGGGTTGAGGAAAGGATCAGGTTTGCCTGCACTGAAATAGTGCTACTCATGGGACTGATTTTACAATTAATTATAACTAAGGGAAAACTAGCCATCAAGTGTTTATCTGACTAAAGTTCACCCATCAACACAGGGACAAGTTGTACCTCAGTAAGTGCTTAGAACATCAGAACATACGAAATAGGAGCTGGAATCGGCCATTTGGCCCTTCGAGCCTGCTGCACCATTCAACAAGATCATGGCTGATCTTCTACCTCAACTCCACCTTCCCGCACTATCCCCATATCCCTTAATTCCCTTAGTACCCAAAAATCTACCGATCTCTGTCTTGAACATACCAATGACTGAGCATCCACAGCTCTCTGGGGTAGAAAATTCCAAAGATTCACAACCCTCTGGGTGAAGAAATTTCTCCTCATCTCAGTCCTAAATGGCCGATCCCTTATCCTGAGACTGTGACCCTGTGTTCTAGATTCTCCAGTCAGGGGAAACATTTTCTCAGCATCAACCCTGTCAGGTCCCTTAAGAATTTCATATGTTTCAATGAGATCACCTCTCATTCTCCTAAACTCCAGGCAATATAGGCCTAGTCTACTCAATCCTCACAGGACAATCCCCTCATCCCAGGAACCAGCCTAGTGAACTTTTGTGGCACTCCCTCTCGGGCAAGTATGTCCTTTCTTGGGTCAGGAGACGAGAACTGCCCACACAGTACTACAGGTGTAGCCTTACCAATGCTTTGCATACAGTGCTGATATTCCTGCAGGCAAATGAGAGTTTCTTGTAGGCAAGGTTAATTATCTCAAGCCGTATAAGTTAAACATCAGCATATTTCTTGTAGGGGACCTTGATTTTATTTCATAATTTGGAATCATGCATCTTTTTGTAAGACAGTGCCAGAGTTTCAGTAAATATATGATAATGCTAATCAGTGGGGAGGTCCTTTAGGGAAGGAAATCTGCCATCCTTACCTGGTCTGGCCGACATGTGACTCCAGACCCACAGCAATGTGGTTGACTCTTAACTGCCCTCTGAAATGGCCTAGTAAACCACTCAGTTGTCAAGAGCAATTAGGGATGGGTAACAAATGCTTGTCCTACCAGTGGCATTCTCATCCCATAAAAGAATAATAATGTAAAATTTTCTAACATTCAGCGTCAGTGATTTTCAGAACAGCAACTTTCAGGAGTAGGAAAACTGATGGCATATTTGAAAACTCTGAACCTTCTGACAAAAGCAGTGAGATTTTATAAATAAGAGGATTCTCAAGACTTTCAAATGTTTTGGAATGTTGCCGTCCAATTCAACACCAAGATAGCCAGTGTCAGTGCTGTAACATTTAGCAAACCTACAAATTTTCTAGTTACATAAAGTGTTTGCCTGGCAGTGTGTTAAATCTTGTTGATTCCTATCTGCTGTATTTTGGGACAGAAGTACACTGCTCAGAATGTTTTCTTGAGAAAGCCACTATGTAAAAACATAGGAATTTTTAACACAACGTCATTTGTGGCTCTTTGCCTGCCCTGAATTTATGCTACTCGTTGATTTTACACATTCTTATCTTTACACTTTTTTCCCCCAAACCAAACCCATTTTACTCCTTTTTAATATTTTAAGTAATTATCATCATGTATTTGAAAGTTTTAAATGATTTACCATCAATCACCACTCGTAGCAAAGCATTCCGCATTCCATTAATATTTGCGTGCAAAATTTCTACTGACATTTGCGTTTGAGAGCACTGATAGGCACAATTCTGGTAGCTCCACCACAGTTAGAGTCATAGAGTTATACGGCACAAAAACAGGCCCTTCGGCCCATCGTGTCTGTGCCGGCTATCAAGCACCTATCTTGTGGGCGGCACAGTGGCGCAGTGGTTAGCACTGCAGCCTCACAGCTCCAGGGACCTGGGTTCGATTCCGGGTACTGCCTGTGTGGAGTTTGCAAGTTCTCCCTGTGTCTGCGTTGGTTTTCTCCGGGTGCTCCGGTTTCCTCCCACAAGCCAAAAGACTTGCAGGTTGATAGGTAAATTGGCCATTATGAATTGTCACTAGTATAGGTAGGTGGTAGGGAAATATAGGGACAGGTGGGGATGTTTGGTAAGAATAGGGGATTAGTGTAGGATTAGTATAAATGGGTGGTTGATGTTCGGCACAGACTCGGTGGGCCGAAGGGCCTGTTTCAGTGCTGTATCTCTAATCTAATCTATTCTAATCCCATTTTCCAGCACTTGACCTGTAGCCTTATATGCTATGGCGTTTCAAGTGCTCATCTAACTACTTCTTAAATGTTGTGAGGGTTCCTGCATCTACCACCCCTTCAGGTAGTGTGTTCCAGATTCCAACCACCCTCTGGGTGAAAATCTTTTTCCTCTAAACCTCCTGCCCCTTGCCTTAAATCTATGCCCCCTGGTTATTGACCCCTCCGCTAAGGGAAAAAGTTTCTTCCTATCTACCCTATCAATGCCCCTCAGAATTTTGTATACCTCAATCAGGTCCCCCCTCAGCCTTCTCTGCTCTAAGGAAAACAACCCTAGCCTATCCAGTCTCTTCTCATAGCTGAAATGCTGCAGCCCAGGCAACATCCTGGTGAATCTCCTCTGCACCCTCTCCAGTGCAATCACATCCTTCCTATAGTGTGGTGACCAGAACTGTACACAGTACTCCAGCTGTGGCCTAACTAGCATTTTATACAGCTTCCCTCCAATTTTTTGATTTATCTTCCTTTTCAATTCCTCTCTCAAACCCCTGGAAGTCTTATCCTTTAAGAGAGTGCAATCCTAGCTGCTCCAACCTTTATACTTCTCATCTCACACCTATGTTTCACTGTGGTAAATCTGCATTGCACTTTCTCCAGGGCCACTATAAACCTATAGTGAGGAGCCCAAAGGTACAAATTGTATTCCAGTTGTGTCTAACCATCCTTTTGTTTCAGTTGTAATGATCTCTTTGTTTTTCTCATCCCCCTCGGTGTAAATCCCAAAGTTCTTCATAGTGGTCTTTTTTTTTTTAAACCTCTCCACCCAATTTTAAGAATTTACGTATCTGCACATTGTGATCCATTTTCTACTCCACTACATTGAGAAATGTACCTTTTACGGTTTATTTTAATATTGTTGCTCCAAAAAGGTATGACTGCACATTTTACAGTATTAAACTGTATCTGCTACTTATCATCCCATTCTTCCAGCCTGTTTATGATTTCCTGTAGTCACCTGCATTCTTTTCAGCAGGATCCTTCAACTCCCTCTTTATTAGTATTATTCGACATCTAATGCCCTTTGTGTCTTAAGTCTTGATCCATAGAGACCACAAGAGTGATCCCCACACTGTTCCCACGAACACCCAGCAATTCACTGCTTGTCAGTCTGTGAACACCCATTTAGCACAGCTCTTTCCATTCTGCCTTTCACCCATCTTACTCTCCATAATTACTGTTCCTTGAGCCATCATTTTCGCCGGCGTTTTTTTAATGTTGTACGCATTTTAATTACTCAGGTCGTCAAACATGACCTACCCTTCACAAATCTATGTTATCTGTCTCTGGTTATTCTACGGCTTTCTAAGCATTAACTTATTGTAGATCTAATTAGGCTCTTCAGTAACTTGCCTTCTGCTGACTGCTGCATATAACATTTATAAATTGGTATTGATAATAAATTAATACAATAACATTCATTAATATTATAACATTTGAATATTGTATTCAGTACCAGTCAGTACAAATTAGCAATGAGGCATTACTACATTCCTTTACGGGGTTTCAGTCAGAGGGCCATCAGCACTGCAGCCCCGGCAGCACCACCACTAAGGGCTGAAGAGTGGAGAGAGCACCTCCATACTGAGGCACCCTCGAAGACAAGGTAAGTTGTTTTAAGTACAGCACCGCAGCCTCTCCACTCCAGCAACCCAGGTTTGGTTTGAGGTACTGCCTGTGTGGAGTTTGCAAGTTCTCCCTGTGACCGCGTGGGTTTCCGCCGGGTGCTCCGGTTTCCTCCCACAGCCAAAGACTTGCAGGTTGATAGGTAAATTGGCCATTGTAAATTTCCCCTAGTGTAGGTAGATGGTAGGAGAATTGAGGGAAGGTGTTGATGTGGTAAGGAATATAGGATTAATGTAGGATTAGTACAAATGGGTGTTTGATGGTCAGCACAGACTCGGTGGGCCCAAGGGCCTGTTTCAGTGCTGTATCTCTCTATGACTCTATTAATTGAGCACATAATTGGCCAGCCAGTGGACATTCCCACCACTGATAATATGCCGTGGTGGCAGGAAGCCTCCCTTCCCAGCACCTTCCACCAGCATTTTACCAGCCCTCCCCCATCACGGCCCATCTCCAAAGGGCCGGTGAAATCCAGCCCAGTATTTCAGTGAGCGAGTGGTCAATGGATGGAACTGAGTCCCTAAGGAGATGGTGGAAGCTGTTTGTATCGATCCATTCGAATGCAAATTAGATAGATTTCTTTCAGAAATAACATTTTCGGATACAGTATGTGAATAATTTGAGACGACATGTGCTGAGTGGCTCGGGAGGAATAGGTGACTTTGAACCTATGGTCCCCAACGTTCTTCACCACTGGGGGGTTTTGTCAGGTATCATAAACACATTGATGCAGATTGATTGCAGTTATTAGTCAATAACTCCATTATCATCGGATCATGTGATTACCAGGGTGATAGATGGAAAATTAGATGACTGGATCTTGTTTTTTTTTTCCCGTCTGTCATATCCTGTGATTGTATTTCCTGGTAAGAGACAATGAAAAATAATCCTTTCATCCTGTGTCAACCCCCTGAGTTTTAGATCACTGGAGCAGCAGGAAATTCAAACCTGAACAGTAAAACTTGGCAGTGGTACTGGGGGGTGAAAAGTACAGAATAGAAGACTGTGTTGTTAAGAAAGCAGCTGTGTTACATAGTTTGGTACACAGACTTGGGCACAGACATAAAGTTCAAGCTACATCATCCAAACACCTGAACTGTGTTGCTGCTTCATAGCACAGAGAGATTCTGTCTACATAATTCCTACAAGTGCACACAGGGAGGGGTGCAGAAATGTTTGTAGTTTTAATTCAGATGTTTCCCGAGTGCCAATATAAATTGATTCCATCATTATACACAAGAAAAGCAGTAAGTTCCAAATGGAATGGTTCCATTCACATGCCATATGTACATTATAGGATAGAAACATTTCCCACAGGAACAGGGATTTATCCCTGCGCCTGAACACGTGAGCCCAAGGCTCAACTGATGATAGACCTCGGCCCTCACTTATATTCCACTGGCAAGTTGTAAGCACATAAGAACATAAGGAACAGGAGCAGGAATAGACCAGACAGCCCCTCGAGCCTGCTGCACCCATTCAATGGGATTATAGCTGATCTTCTGCATCAATTCTACTTTTCCGCCTGCTCCCCTTATCCCTTGATTCCCTGAGAGATCAAAAAACTGTCTCTCCTAGCCTTAAACATACTCAATGATGGAGCATCCATAAACCTCTGGGGTAGACAATTCCAAAGATTCACAACCCTCTGAGTGAAGAAATTTCTCCTCATCTGACTCGTAAATGATTGCCCTCTTATCCTGAGACTGTGCCCCCATGTTCTAGATTCCCCAGCCCAGGGAAACAATCTCTCAGTGTCTACCCTGTCAAAGCCGCTTTAGAATCTTGTATGTTTCAATGCGCTCACCTCTCATTCTTTTAAACTGGAGCGAGTATTAGCCCAATTTACCCAGCCTCTCATCACAGGACAACCCTGTCATCCCGGGATACTGGCTGACCCCAGGCAGCTCGCTGGTGAACAGGTTCCGAATATTGAGTTGCTACGTGAGAAGGCTCTGCTGTATGAGGGAGACTATGTATGTCAGAGCTATGCCCACCTCCTGCAACACGAACTGCAGCCCTGTATCCTGGACATGCGCATTCTTGCCCGGGGTGGGGGGAGCGGGGCTGAAAGCCACTGTGACTCTGAACTTTTATGCCTCGGGGTGGTTCCAGGGTGCAGCATGCAACATTAGCCACATTAAAAAGGGTGATGCATGCACTGTACACCAGACGAAGCCAATGCTACCTTTTTTCATTTCTTGATGGGATGTAGACATCACTGGCAAAGCCAGCATTCATTGTCCATCCCTAGCAACTAAGCAGCTTGCTCGGTCATTTCAGAGGGCAATTAAAAGCCAGCCAAATTGCTATGGATCTGGAGTCACATGTAGGCCAGACCAGATAAGGACAGGAGATTTCCTTCCATAAAGTATACTAATGAACTAGATGGGGTTTTTTTAATGATAGTCAAGTAGTTGCATGGTCATTAATACTGATGCTAGCTTTTTATTCAAGCTTTATTTAATTAACTGAATTTAAATTCTGCAGTTGCTATGGTGGGATTTGAATTCAACCTCCAGATCATTAGTTCAGATTTCCTAGTTACTGGTCCAGGAACATAACTACAATACTACCATTCCCTACTCTATTACTGTGCCCTCGATAAAGCAGGAAGAGGGGTCTCTGGGCTTGGCCAAAATTTAAGGCTTGGCCCAGGCATAGGGCAGCTCCACACACATATAGCCTTGCATGTTCCAACACACAAGAACATGGTGTCTATGTAATCAGGAAGGGATTCCACATACAGCTGGTGTGCAGCAACATGCAATGCATCATGCAGTTCTGTGCTTGGTTCCTTCATCCTGTGTCAGTCCTCCGTTTGCCTCCTCTTTGACCCAGACAGTCGATTCAGAGACTGGCTACATAGGGATCAGGACTATCCCCATGCAGGTATGGCTCATGACACCTGTGAAGATACATTCATGCCTCCACCCTGATAGAGCAAATGGACAGCATTCCCAAACAACACTCCCGCTGCTTGTTTATAACTGGAGGCGTGCTGCATTACAGCACCAAAGAGGATGGAAGGACAATGGAGAACAAGAAAACACAGAGGATGAGATGGAAGAGCAAGTCCTTCACTGCACACCAAGAAATCCATAACAATGAGCATTAACGCAACTGTAAACTAATGGTCGCCCGAGTGTGTACATTTAATGCTCTTGTCCTATTCTGATGCCCCCACTAAGCGAGATGCCGTTGGCTTCATGCATCTCATTTGTGTTGCATCAAACAACATAAAGAGCTTCTCATTACAGTGGGGAGGGGGGAACTTAGGATTTTTTGTGAAGTGGGGTGGGCAACTCTGCATTTCTAGTGTGGGGAGGGTAGGGGTTCCTCTGCACTTTGTGTAGTTGTGGGGGAGGAGAGGTCAAATCTTCAATGTAAGTGTTTTGGGAGGGGGAAACAGGGCAGCCATTTATTTTCCTTGTAGTGGGTGGTACAGGTCAGAAATTTATTTACAGTGTAGTCGGGTGGGTACAGAGGTCTGGCAGCCCTTTAAACATGGTGCCAGCGCCTGCGCAGAGGCAGTTGACACCATTAACGGCGTTGCAGAGCCCACCCCCACCACATGATTGGGGGGGTGTTGGGGAGTGGATTGCCCAGCGTATTTAAGTGAGCCACCACGCACCCGATTGTGGCCCGTGCATGCAAGCCGCCATTTTTGTTTGTCTGCCGCTGCTCCTGGCGATTGGACAGCACTTACTGAGCATTCCTTAGTGTGCCAAGAATTACACTAACAACCAATTTAAGATTATCAGTTGGGTTTGCAATGTGGCTTGCTATGCATGCTAGAAAGCTCCATATATTCATATGCAGGGACTTGTCCTCTGCAGGCAAAAGGAACACGTCCAGGTGTTGTGCTTTTTTGAATTAAACAATAGTTCCCTGGTGCATTCTCCATGGAAACTCCTCGACTAATCAGAGCCGACTTGCCAACAGATCAGCACCCTTTTCTCATGCAGTATAAATTTTTGCTCCCTTTGAAATTTGGCATTCTTGTGCCTGTCCTGATGAGTGCAAGACGAAAAGCTTCGACAGCATGTCTCTTCAGCAATTTTCTGGTTATTGTAACAAACCCTTTGAGAAGCCAAACATTATTTGGCAATTTTTCTAGCAGACTGGCCAATACCAACACAGCTGTTTAATGTAGAAAATATCTTCCCTCTTGAGACAGAGTTCTTCTGCAAAATTATCTGTAAACCTGCATTGGTTTCACTTCTATCACTCAAACAAGGCTGCTTTCAGTAGCTAGGGGAATAACAGACCTCACTTTGATTATAAATTACGCCGACACACACATGCAACCACCACCTCTGTGCTAATCTACCCTTCCAGAGCAGATTGCAGTTTTTACTGTAGTAGTCAGACAGATTCTCAACAGTTCCACAAAACACTACTACATCAAACACCTCTAAAAACAATGATTAGATTTGGCATGCAAGCTGTCACTAACACATCCAACAGCATTAATATTATCTGTTCTATTATTTCTTGGCTTGGGAAAGAGGTATATGCAGGTAAAACTGCCACATATTATCAGACAGTGACACAGAGGGTCACTAATTGACCTTGAGCACTATGTGATTTTACCAGATGTTATCTTTAGCCTTGCCACTGTTTTAGAAAAAGATTTTAGGGCTGAAATTCCTGGAGGTTCACTATGTCGGCACAAATGCAAAGCAGATTTCCCATGATGCACTAGCCCCAGGCAGGAGACCCCCATCCCAAAAAGGAAGGACAGGGTTATCTGTATAGCCAAGCTTGCTGCCCTTCCCTATGAGTGAACGTCAGTGGCACGCTCCCAGCTTCTGGCAGAATGTTGGATCGGCACCTTCCCTCCCTGACAGTAGAGAGGATGCCTAGCAAGGCCCCAGAGAAACACATCCTCTTCCGACCTTCTGTTCCCATTGGAGCAAATGGATTTGGAACTTTTGTTAAAGGCTTCAGTGGGACTCATGCCAGTTCTCACCTTTTCTACTTTCCTTGTCAATTTTTGTACTGCTCCCAAAAGGTTTAAGAGCTTTCTCTCAAAGGATGATAATTTTACAAAGAGTGCACTGCGTATTTGAATAGACCTTCATATATAGTGAGTTCTTAGTGATTATAAAGTACGTTGAATAATTTACTGTAAATGAATGCTACTTGAGATGCCTCAGTCTACTTATGCTTCAAGGAGCAATTTTGGCAACAAGCTTTTAAAAAAAACTCGAAAGGCCGAGAAGTACTGTTGGTATTAGCAGGTGAATACTTAACAAGTTTGTATTACATTCCTCTATCGATTACTTTAATGTCATAAATGGGTTAACACCTCTGCGAAAATAACTGACAAAGAAATGTTATGGGGAAACGACTTCTGTTGACTATTTGTAACAAAATCATAAACATGAGTATTAAAAAGCACATTTATGATTTTGGCTTAAGTCACAGAGAAAATCTCTGTGGTTGGAAAATGGCAAGACCTGCATTTGGGTCACTGCCAACAGCACCATGATCCAAACATAATCCCGTGATTACTCTGTCATATAAGCCTTGGATGCACTTAGAAATCACTGCTAGCCCCAAACGTGTGTCATTTCTGGATTGTAGTTAGCAATGTCACCAGAGCCTCGCAGGACTGAGCAAATAGATGGGGTTAAGAATTCAGAAACATCTCCCTGTAGAATGTAAAGCATAACTAACATATGAACAGCAACATATGCCTTGTGTCTGTTCCTGCCTCATCAACGTGCTGCATTCCAGCTCTCGTTAGTAATTTGCGCTTCTGTTTGCTCAGCCCAGTTTTGGGCACAATTTCTAAGAGTTTTAAGTTGTCAGATTTTTTTTTTTGTGTATCTCATTTGTGATGCAAACAGCTGGTGCTGTCAAAAGATTTACAAAATTAGTAACTTTGATCAGGGAAGCCATCCAACTATGTGGAAATGTCTGGAAAAATCAGGAAAGTTGGTAACTGATTCGGAGTTAATAAAGACGCAAATGTCTTGGAAATGTTCTCTGTTGATATAAAACCAATTTTGCAGGTAGTGGAATTGATAATCCAGTGAGGACAATCTAAATCATACTACATGATAGTCCTATATCATTAGAAAAGTCTGCACTCTGTATGAGGATGGTTTGGGCATCAAACAGTGATGCATATTGTACGATAACTTAGTACATACACCACATAGAAAAAGAATTGGACATCAACCTGTGTTTATTTTGAGACGAGCAGGTTTGCACTGTGTGGTGGTACATCTGTCAAAGTGTCATGTGATACTGGCAGCAGGAACTACCCGATTAGAATGGTCACGTGATTGCTCAGAAGTGTTCAGACCGTGTTTCTACAAGAAAGGTTGCCACTATCATCCGGGAGAAAATGTTCAGCCAAACAATTTCATTAAGGAGAACGTTTGTTAAAACGTCACCAAATGTTGATGGCTGGAATCCTGCTGTTGTTGAGACAAAAGTGCAGGCACGTTGAAGGGTAGACAGCCCATAAAACACAAAGGAGAAAGATTAGCGCAATTACTTCGGGTCTTCGGAGATTTGAGCTACTCTGGACAGAGTGTTTTTGCCAGAGGCAGCAGTCCCACTGCCACGGCCGAAAGCGGGGGGTGACCCCTCTAAGCGGGATCCGGGCCGTATTCTGCCAGTGGCAGCCAATTAGGTGGCCATTGATGGACCTGCCATCCCACTTGACAGCGGGCCTCCCAGTCACTGGCAAAATGCCCACGGAGGCAGGAAGTGGCCCTTAATCGGCCACTTATGTGGCTCAGTTGGACTCCAGGTGGGTGGCTGGTCTGTCATTATTCCTGCCGCTGGCAAAATGGCATGGCGGCAGGAAGACAACGGGTATGCCACCCAAAGCCTTCCCATGCCATTTTGCCAGCCTCCCACCTCCCAGCCTGTCCCCAAAGGGCTGGTAAAATTCAGACCTCTGTCTCAAGATAGTGCAGACGCAAACGTGATTTAATACTCCAGTTATATTGCAATTTTTGTTTCAGGAAAGCAATAGGCAACACAGATTTAAGACTTAAAGCAAGAGATTTTCATCCCTTTTACCACCTGTTTTCATTGAAATATTAGGGTGGGAGTGGGGCAGTTAATTGGCTCTCCACAGTTCTTTGCCACTGCCAGGATTTTCCTCTCGAAGAGATGGCACTTAATATGCCCGCAGATATTTGGACAGATGTATTTAAATGCCATGTTTGTGATGGAAATATGTCATGCAGTGTATTTCCTTTGTTAATGCCTTAGCAAACCTCAACTGTTACACTCCAACATTATGCATTGCTATGGAAATAGAAGTCTTAAAATTTAAAGGGCTGCTTTGACTAAGGAAGCCAATTATCTTATTCTTAAGAGGGAAAATTAAAAATGTTATACATAGAAAATTTACAGCACAAAAGGAGGCCATTTGGCCCATCGTGTCTGTGCCAGCCAAAAATCAGCTATCCAGCCAAATCTCACTTTCCAGCTCTTGGTCTGTAGCCCTGTAGGTTACAGCATTTCAAGTGCATATCCAAATGTCTTTTAAATGCCTCTACCATCCTTTCAGGCAGTGAGTTCCGGACACCCACCACCCTCTGGGTGAAATAATTTCTCCTCAACTCATCTCTAATCCTTCTACCAATTACTTTAAATCTTTGCCCCCTGGTTATTGATCTCTCTGCTAAGGGGAATAGTTCTTCCTCTCCACTCTATCTAGGCCTCTCATAATTATGTACTCTTTTATAAACAGTTAAATTTTAAAAAATCTTCATCCTGCACCAATAGCCACGTTATGCTGTCATGGTATTTTCCCTCCTCTGTATCTAATGCAAATTAGTTTGCATGGCCCCAGTGCCTGCATTCCATATGTAGAAGACCCTGATCCTAAGAAATGAGCCTGTTCAGGGGTACAGACTTGGGTGCACAGAAATGCTGTCCCAGCAAAGGTCTGTCACCAGAACCTACTCCCACTTCTGCAGATTTTTTTTTTTCCAAATAGAAAATCAAATGGCAGTAGTAATGTTTCTAATGCAAGAACGTTTCTATTTGGCAAGAAATATAAAAACAAACAGTAAGAGCTTCTACGGGTATATTAAAAGGAAGAGAGTAGCTAAAGTAAGTGTGGGACCCCGAGAGGATGAGACTGGGGAATTAGTAACAGGGAACAGGGAAATGGCAGATAATTTAAACCAATATTTTGCATCGGTCTTCACGGTGGAGGACACTATAAACATCCCAATAATAATAGATGAGCAAGGTGTAAATGGGAGGAAGGAACTTGTAACAATCTCTATCACAAGGAAAAAGTTACTGGACAAACTGATGGGACTAAAGGCAGACAAGTCGCGAGGACCTGCTGCCCTGGTTTTAAAATATACCAAAATATAAATCCAAGGGTTTTAAAATATACCAAAACTCACTGGATTCCGGTAGGGTACCAGCGGATTGGAAAACCGCTAATGTGACACCCCTATTCAAGAAAGGAGGGAGACAGAAAGCAGGAAACTACAGACTAGTTAGCTTAATATCAGTCATTGGGAAAATGCTAGAGTCCATTATTAAGGAAGAAATAACAGGACATTTAGAAAAACATAATGCAATCAAACAGAGTCAACAAGGTTTTATGAAAGGGAAATCATGTTTGACAAATTTGTTAGAGTTCTTTGAGGATATGACAAGCAGAGTGGATAAAGGGGAACCAGTAGATGTAGTGTATTTAGATTTTCAGAAGGCGTTTGAAAGGGTGCCATATAAAAGGTTACTGCACAAAATAAGAGCTCAGGGTATTGGGGGTAATGTGTTGGCATGGATTGAGGATTGGCTAACACATAGAAGGCAGAGAGTCCAGATGAATAGGTCTTTTTCAGGTTGGAAAGCCATAACTAGTGGGGTGCCACAAGGATCGGTCCTAGGGCCTCGACTATTTACTATCTATATTAATGACTTAGAGAAAGGGACAGAGTGTAGTGAATCCAAATTTGTTGATGATACAAAAATAAGTGGGAAGGCATATTGTGATGAGGCCACAAAGAATCTGCAAAGGGATATAGATAGGTTAAAGTGGGCAAAAACTTGGCAAATGGTGTTCAATGTGGGAAAGTGTGAGGTAATCTACTTTGGTAGGAAGAATAAAAAGGCAGATTATTATTTAGATGGAGAAAGACTGCAAATACTGCAGTACAGAGGGATCTGGGTGTTCTCATACATGAAACACAAAAGGTTAGCATGCAAGTGCAGCATGTAATTAGGAAGGCAAATGGAATTTTGGCCTTTATTGCTAGGGGGTTAGAGTTTAGAAATAGGGAAGTCTTGTTACAACTTTACAGGATGTTGGTGAGGCCACACCTGGAGTACTGCGTACAGTTTTGGTCCCTGTATTTAAGGAAAGATATACTAGCATTGGAGGCAGTTCAGAAAAGGTTCACTAGGCTGATTCCTGGGATGAAGAGGTTGTCTTATCAAGAACAGCTAAACAGGTTAGGCCTTTATTCATTGGAGTTTAGAAGAATGAGAGGTGATCTTATAGAAACATATAAGGTTTTAAGGGGGCTCGACAGGGTAGATGTTGAGAAGATGTTTTCACCAGTGGGGGAATCTTGAACTAGGGGACATAGTTACAGAATAAGGGGGCACACATTTAAAACTGAGATGCGAAGGAATTTCTTTTCTCAGAGGGTGGCGAATCCCTGGAATTCTCTGTCTCAGAGAGTTGTGGAGGCTGGGTCACTAAATGTATTTAAGGAGGAGGTAGATAGATTTTCGAAATCTCGTGAGTCGAGGGTTATGCGGAGCAGGCCTGAAAGAGGAGTTGAGGCCTGGGACAGATCAGCCATGGTCTTATTGAATGGCAGGGCAGGCTTGAGGGGCTGAATGGCCTACTCCTGCTCCTATTTCTTATGTTCATCTATCATCAGATTCAGATAGCTCATAAATTTGGTGGCAGTCTTTGCATCAACAGAAAAAGACTAAGTCTATGAGTTTAGATCACCCGTTAGAAAAATTGGAATAATTAGGTGCACTCCTCAAATTCAACTATGCTCCCCTTATCATGTGATACATCCAGCCTTCGACTGGATAGTTTGCATTCCAATTAGTTACTTTGGAGAAATCTAATCCGTCTAAATCTAATAAAACTAAGGTTTGGTTCAGTATTAGCATGGCACATAAAATCTATCAAGCATCATTTACAAAATATGTTTGGGTGGAATTCCTGAAGGGGGGTCTCCCTCATGTTCGTGGAAAATTGGCAAAAATCCATGGGGAAACGGCGTAAACTGACTTTTGTGCCATTTCTCAGGGGTTTCTGCTAAGTGTACACCATTTAGGGTGAAATTAGATGCAGTATTGGGCACATTCGAGGACTGACCCCTGGGGCACTATTTTGCAAACAGCTCTAGAGTGAGCCATCTTACAGCGAGTGGTGATGTAACTTTTCAACTGGAGTTATTCTGTTTACAGAAACACTTTCCACGACCATCATAGACTATGACTCTATGACCAGCCAGCCAGGAGGCAAAAAGACAACGTAGGTTACAGTAATCCCGGGAAAAGATGTAAAAAGTACCGCAAGGAAATGAAAATCCGCTAGTTCTAAAACATTTTTAATCCACTGAGGAAACTAGACCCTCATTAGAGACATTAGAGACCTTTTTTAAAATTATGGATCACCTCGTTCACTCTCATTTTCTCACGTAAGCTGTTTGCTTCCACTCCGCTCCTACAGATTAAATGGTGCACTGCACCTCTGCGCTGTCTATCGGTCCAAGCTGTACCAGGACCGACGATGGAAACTAGCTGCCAGTTTTTTGCCATCCTGCACTAGCATAGCTCTCCATATGATAGACTAGCTGCAAATCCACAGCACATCTTCCCAGCTGTCAAGCAATACTGAATGACTGGCATTCCTGACGCTCTGTCCCATGGCAATATAGTTGGGATGTAGCTGTTTTACAGAGAGTGTTAGAGCTTCCCTCAAAGTCACAAGTTTATTTTCTATGCTGTTTCCTTCTAAAAATGTAAACTTAGACTGTAATAACTTGGCGGCAGCTCAGTACAGATTATTGGTGAGATGGGAATTATGTTACCTGCACAGGGCCTGGTTTTGATGGCAATCTGAAAATATCGCCACCTGGTTACTTGTGTTTTGCAGGTCGCAAGTGCCTGAACAACACTTGAAATATAAAAAAAGCAAGAACCTGCATTTATATAGCGCTTTACACAATCTCAAGACATCCCAAAGCGCTTTAGAACTTTTTTGAAATTGTCAAAACTGTTGCAATGAAAGAAATGCAGCAACTTGGAGGGCCGAATGGCCTGTTGCTGTACTGTTCTTTGTTCTTTGTTCTAACCCATGTACACACCGCAAGCCCCCACAAACATTGATCATTGATGAGATAATGATCAGATTTTTGTTTGGTGATACTGGTTAAGGAATAACTATTGGCCAGGATCACAGTGAGAACTCCATTACATCCACCTGCGAAGGCAGAGGGAACTCAGTTTAATTTGTTATTTGAAAGATGGCACTTCTGACTGTGCAACACCCCCTCAGCACTGTACCAAAGTGTCAGCCTAGATCAGATAGTGGAGTCTTTGCAGTGAATCGTGAACCCATGACCTTCTGACTTAGAGACAAGAGTGCTACCCACTGAGCCAAGGCTGACACCTACTTGATAATTTCACGGCACTTGAGTTGTGACTACTTTTAGGTTAATGTTCTGTTCCCACGCTGGCACAGATTGGATGCAGTGTGTGCTTTCTCTCCAGGCTCTCCCTGTCTGATTTGATTTTTCCATGATCTTTTTCCATTTCATTCTAAATTTATAAACACTTTGCATTTGACCCTGGCACATGACCTACATTGCACTCAACTCAAAAATGTTACTAGAGTTTGCTGCCTGGCACAGCACTGAATATGTGACAAAGGTTCCCTACAACATTACTTGCGCGTAGCTCTCTCTGCAGTGTTGTAGTGGCAAAGTATTGATGTTGCTGTGAGTTATTTTTCACTTTATCTGACACCATTGCCTCACAAGCTCATTGTAACCAGAACACAAAACCAATAAACCACCCTGCAACTGTGGTAAAGATAAGACATAAATGTGTGGGTTTGTTGGACCAGTTTCATGGTATCGCCGTGAAACTTGCAGTAAACTGGGATCTGGAGTTTTGCAAGTCTCCGTTCTTGGCCAATAAAAGAGTTGTATTGCCATTTGTTACTGTAGTACCATTATGGGCAGCACTGTGAGTCAACCAGAGCTGAAAACTGAGTGAATTATTACAGGCGTGGTGTGAGTCTTTTACACCTACGGCTCCAATATTTCCTGTTAACTGACCCATGAAAAGCTTCAAATACAAAGAGATGGAAGTGACTACCCACTCATAAGTTTCAAACCGTCTGGTTTGATGGCTATCAGTAGATACCCAACAGAGACAGAGGAAAAGGGTTAGTGCAGGTTGTTAGCCCAGAACCTTCTGAAATTTGTAAGATTAAGTATTCAAACCTGTGATTTATTGCTACATTTAAACTGCACAATTGTGTTTTTAATGGGGTTACTAGTGGACAGTCGTGGTTGTATCACTCACTTACAGCACTGAGCACTGTGCAGGTGCTTGTTCCGTGCAAATACACTCAATCACATGAAAAGATTGCTGATTCTAAGACTCTGCTGGTGCAGTGTCTAATCATAGATTAATCATTAAAAAGAAAGATTTGAGTTTATAGAGTGCTTTTTTTGACCACCAGACGTCTCAAAGCACTTTACAGCCAATGAGGTATTTGTTGAAATGTAGTCACTGTTGTAATGCAGGAAATGTGGCCGCCAATTTGCGCACAGCAAGCTCCCACAAACAGCAATGTGATAATGACCAGATAATCTGGTTTAGTGATGTTGGTTGAGGGATAAATATTGGCCAGGACACCGGGGAGAACTCCCCTGCTCTTCTTCGAAATAGTGCCATGGGATCTTTTACATCCACCTGAGCAGACAGATGGGACCTCAGTTTAACATCTCACCTGAAAGGCAGCACCTCCAACAGTGCAGCACTCGAGTTTTGTGCTCTCGTCCTGGAATAGGACTTGAACCCACAGCTTTGTGACTTGAATGCTACCAACTGAGCCACAAATAAGAGCAGTAGATGCAGCTGCGCACCCTATTTGTTTTAAATGTAGTTCGGTAGATGTTCTGTGATAAGGTTTCAGATTTATGATTTAATGCCCCAGTCATGCTGCAGCTTTTTGGAGATGTATTTGGCAGTGAAGGGTTAAGATGTTGAGGGTTACTGGAATCGCCATGGCTGCATGTTGCCATCGAGCACGTTAAAAAGTCACAGACCCCCACGTTTTATCACTAGACACCCTCACAGTTAAAATCGACTCCTTTATTTCTGATAGAATTATAGAATGGTTACAGCGTGTTGATAAAAATCAGGCCATTGTCTTTTGTGTTGTTTTTAACATAGTAATAATAAGGAATGTATACTTGTCTTGGAGGCAGTACAGCTAAGGTTCACTAGATTGACTCTTGAGATAAGAGGGTTGTCCTACGATGCGAGGCTGAGTAAATTGGATCTGTACTGTCTGGAGTTTGGAAGAATGAGAGATGATCTTATTGAAACAGACAAGATTCTGAAGGGAATAAAAGCAAAATACTGCGGATGCTGGAAATCTGAAACAAAAACAAGAAATGCTGGAATCACTCAGCAGGTCTGGCAGCTTCTGTGGAAAGAGAAGCAGAGTTAATGTTTCGGGTCAGTGACCGAAGGTCCGAAGAAGAGTCACTGACCCGAAACGTTAACTCTGCTTCTCTTTCCACAGATGCTGCCAGACCTGCTGAGTGATTCCAAGATTCTGAAGGGGCTGGTCACTGAGAGGTTGTTTCTTCCGGCTGGGGAATCGGGAACACTGCTTCTCAAAGTGTGGTCCGTGGACCACTGATGTCCCACGAGGGTCCTCCAGATGGTCCAGGGCTGGTCCAAAATGCAAGTTACTGACGTGCAACGCCACGACCGAGGCCATATGAGAGAACAGGCCAGAACCCTCAACCCCACCTCTGATGTGACATCACACAACGCGCGGCACGAGTTGTCATAAGTGCAAGTAACAACAATGTTGATTTTTGAGCAAGATTTATGTTACTATTACAACATACAAGCGAGATCAGATTTTCAACACTTGGGATGAAAACAAAGAGGAGGAACCAGCTGAATTGGAGCCCGACATGAGACTGAAATTCTCCAGCTTGGAACCCAACATCACTTCATTGGTGTCTTGTCAAAAGCAGCGTCATTCTTCCTATCAATTCTGATGAGAATTTTTTTTGCGGGTGGCAAGTGAAAGCAGGTGGTCTGGACTGGTAAGTGGTCCGTGAGTCTTTTACCAGCCTACGTAGTCAGCAGACGATGAAGTCTGAGAACCACTGATGTAGAACATGGGAGCACAGCCTCAGGTAAAGGGGTCGATCATTTAGGACTGAGATGAGGAGCAATTTCTTCATTCAAAGGGTTGTGAATCTTTGGAATTCTTTACCCCAAGAGAGCTGTGGATGCTCCGTCATTGAGTATCGATCAATTCCTGATCTCTCAGAGAATCAAGGGGAGCAGGCAGGAAACTGGAGTTGAGGCAGAAGATCAGCCATAATCGTACTGAATGGCGGAGCAGGCTCGATGGGCCGTATGGTCTGCTCCTGCTCCTATTAATTTCTTATGCTCTTATAAAAGTGAGGTTCATGATTTCATTAACACTGTCATTGAATGTAACTTCTACTTGAATCAAGTAGGATGACTACTCAAGGGGACATTGTAAGAGAATGTGGGAAACACAGCCGCAACCCTAAATTTATTCAAGGAAAGACTGACAATTCTATGATTTTCCGATATTGCCTGGATTCGCTTGTCCATGTAATTTGAAAAATACTTTCTTTCAAAAAATGAAGACTGCTCCATCTAAAGTAGATGACCCAGGCAGGACTTTTGTTTTGAGGTTGAGACCCTGATGTCGGGATCATTTCCTGGTCCAGACCTCTCTGAGTGGGTGTGACTCACTCAACCTGATTTTTATTGGATTGGCCAATTAATGCCCAGAGGACGCGCTCACCGTCCAACTAAGGACGTCGGGCAGGCTCCCAATGGTGGAGGGCCAATAGGAGGCCCACCAGCAGTGCGAAAACTGCAGCCAGCCATTGCAGGTAAGATGGAGGTGTCCTCTCAACATTTTTGAAATTATTGAGAACAACAATGGGAAAAGCTGCAGTTGGTGGAGTGGGAGGGGGAGAGCAGAGGGTGATAGTCTTAAATTGCCTCAGGAGTGCTGGTCCCCTGGTCTGTCCCGGGAGGCTGCCTCCTTTCAATGGCCATGTTTCAGGCACTGCAGGGAACCCACCTGCCGAGAGGAAAAGTCCAGCCGGCCCAGAACCGAGCCCTTAGTAGGCCCTTTCATGGCCTCAATTGACCACCCACTGCTTGCCCCCGACCCCGCCTCCTTAAAAATGGCCCAGAGATGGAACCATGCCGACCGGTATTGGAAAATTCCAGGCCATCCCGCCTCAGGCAGGCTTCCAAAATTCAGCCACCACCCACCCCCTGCACCTCCCCCCCCACCCCACCCCATCTCGCATCTCCATAGGTTTAAAAAAAACAAGTTATGTCGACTTCAAAAACGAATCAAAAACTTTTGAAAGCGTTTCACAGCAGTATCTGCTAAAGCAGCATTAAGTTCCCCGCTAAAAACCAAATTGTGAAAACTTTCGTGTTGAAATAATCTTGCCGTGAAAATGTCTCGCAGATTGGAAACTGCCCTTCTGGCAAGAGTGAGATTAATTTTATTTTCTCAAATCTATTTTCATTGTCAAATTGTGAGTGGCACAGCCAAGGCAATGAGGCGCTGATGCGATAGTTACTGGAAGTAATTCAGGAATGTGCTACTTCCTTCAGTAATTTTTAATAAAGCATGTCAGAGTTAGTACATTTAATAGATTTCATTTTTAGCTAATGGGTAGAATCCTACTGTTTCTGCCCAACTAAATTATAACCATGCATATCATGTATTTGACGTCTACAGTTGTGATTCTTTTCATCTGTGCTGAGGCGGAGGAAGAGCAATTTGATTACTAATTGATCAGTGTCATCCCTGAAAGGTGATTGCAGAGCCTGTTTGCAGCCTTTTCTATACCTGCCTTGTTTTTGCTGCTGACAACCTGGTAAAATATTTTTAGAACCGTTCGTTTGTAAAAAAAAAAAGATAATTTATTCCATTACTTCCCTTTTTGTTTCCTGCCTTCTAACGTAAGCCGGGCTCTCTAGCCACCGATATACGTATTTTTCTCTCTCGGCTATGTTTTGCAAATAAGGGTAGGCGTGGGTAAGATGTTGGTAGAAAACTCGAACAGATTATTTGCTGTCCATAGCACAGTTCCAAAGATGTCTAACTCCCCCTCAAAGAGTCTCACAAACGCTGGAAAAATGTGAGAGCACAAAAGTCCATTTTTCTTGTTATGGTCTTGATAAGGATTTTATAATGAAAACAAACTTGTGCAGAACAACGCAGCTGTGGAGGATAATTGAAAAATGATTATTTTAATCCAAACCAGATCTGGCATGAGTGACCTTATTTTGCAGTGTAGCAAGATGAGAGGGAGGGGGGGGGCGTTGGTGCGGTGTGCACAGAGAGCATTGGAACCACATGATGTGCAGTGGTTTATGTCACCTTGCCCAAGAAGGTCTGATGGGACGGTCAAGCATCTGCATCGTATTATCAGTGGTAGCACTCTGCCCCACTGCCCCACCATCTCACAGACCTGCAGTGGCTCACACTCCCCCAAAGCCTCAAATTTAAAATTTGCATCCCCGTGTTTAAATCACTTCAAGGTTTCCCACCTGTCTATCTCCAACCTCCTCCAGCCCTCCATCTGCCCTCACCCCACTCCCCAAACTCTCCATTCCTCTGATCTGGCCTCGTGTCATGCCTGCCCACTCTACTTTGTGCCACCAATTACAGCCACGCCTTCAACCACCTGGGCACTTTGAGGTTGGTTGGATTGTTGTAGAAACCGAACTAGTTCACTAATATCCTTTAGGGAAGAGAACATAAGAAATAGGGGCTGCAGTAGGCCATTCAGCCCTTCGAGCCTGCTCCGCCATTCAATAAGATCATGGCTGATCTCCTTAACCCCACCTCCCCACACTACCTCCATATCATTTAACTCCCTTAGTATCCAAAAATCTATCAATCTCTGTCTTGCCATCGTTACCTGGTCAGCCCTTACCGACATGATTAACTCTTCAGCTGTCTGCCTGGACTGACCGTGCAAGCCACTCAGTTGTTCATTAGCAACGAGTACTTTCCTTCATGTCCAAATATGTCTGTGCTGCTACAATGAATTGATGTCAGTATCACTGCTTTTGCATGTTCTTTAATAACTAGTACTTTCTTTCATGTCCAGATACATCCTGTGCTGCTTCTTTACAGTAATAGTCATGCATTATCCTTGTACTCCTCTAAGTTATGTAAGTTCTTTTAGATCTCTTGCCATCTCTTGCAATTCATTGGCAAGATGTTACACTTTCAGTGACTTGATAGGTCTTTCAAGTGTTTGAGCGCCATCCTCCTGCAATTAAAATTCGCTTTTCTCTAATGCTAGGTTTCTAGGCATATGCAGTTCACAGAAACGTAATCGGTCTTTTAACTATTGCTGGCATTTTCTTTGAAAATTACGTTATCCAAACACTACAAAAAAAGACTTACATTTTTGCAGCACCTTTCACAACCTCAGGAATATATCCCAAGGAGCTTTACAGCCAACGAAGTACTTTTTTGAAGTGTAGTCAGTCTTGTAATGTAGGACGTGCGACAACCAATTTTCACACAGCAAGATCCCACAAACAGCACTTTGATAATGACCAGATAATATGTTGTTGTGATGTTGATTGAGAGAGAAATATTGGCCAGGACACTGGGTATAGCTCCTCTGCTCTTCTTTGAAATAGCAGCCATGGGAGGTTTTACATCCACCTGAGAGGACAGAGGGGGACTCAGTTCAATGTCTCACCCAAAAGACAGCACCTCTGACAGTGCAGCACTCCATCAGTACTGCACTGGAGTGTTAGCCTGGATTTTTGTGCTCAATCTCTAGAGTGGGACATGAACCCAAACCTTCTGACGCAGATGATTAACAAACATTCCAGCACTTATGCTGTTTAGGTGGCTTGTCAGCTATTTAGAATGTTAAAGAATCTGTAGTTCAAGTGCATTATGAAGAACTGTAGTAGAAGGATGTAAATGGTTAATACCGAAGACAGTGAGAGAGACCCCCCCCCCCACTGTATGGGAAATCTTGTAACAAGTCACATGAGATAAGCTTGAGCAGAAGAAGGTATAGCAGCACAAAGGATGCTAGCTTAGGTGGCTTGTGGCAAGTGTATATAGTAACTGTAAATAATAGAGTTGTTAGTTAACCTTTACCAGAATCTAATACTTTCTGTAGAATGCCCTACAATGTTACTAATAAAAACCCAACAATGCCAAAAGATCCACAAATTGCATTCATGCGATTTTACTAACAGGCCTTAAATTACAATGAAAATGGTCATTCACCCTGACCTTTTAGAAAAGTCACAAATATGGCCCCTGGAATCCTTCAATTTCTCCGTCAATTCTCCTTCTATTCTTTTGGCACGGAATCAAACGCCCAGGTCAAGGTAAGCAACAAGCCATCCAATGAAATCACAGGTGAAAATGTCAGTAAAGGCAATAACTTGAACTTGGGTTTGAATTTTTGATTATTACTTTATTTATAACTGGCACAGCTGCTCCAACTCTCCAGTGTGTTAAACCTCCAAATATGATTCATTTGGATGTTTTTCACAGGCTAATGGAGAAAAATTATCTTTCTGATATCTGGTTAGGATTTTAAGTAATATGAGCTCAGCTAGTCCTAACCAAGTTACTGGTGTCTGCAAATTCACAATCTGCAACTGCTCATGTTAGACACTGATACTAAGTAAGCCATCTCACACAGGCCTGACCATAAGGATGGGAAATGAAAATAAGCTGATATGGTTGGACGGTAAAGGCGCAGTAGCCTTGTTCGCAAAGTTTGTATTCAGGCAAAAATGTAGCTTTTGTTATTTTTGGTGAACATCACGGAATTTTTCTGCAAGCAAATCTGGAAACGACCTTTTGGAGAGGAAGGGGAGAAAGCTACACGTTAACTTATTTGTAGAGGTTTTGTGATAAATGCCTTTTGTTGAGGTAGCGTGTCAGGACCTTTATTGTGGCTGACCTCGGAATGCTTCATACTGATGTTAAGGGGTGTGTCAAGAAAAGCGATATGCCAAATAAGGAATGTTAATTAATTGGTTGGAAACTTACATTAAACTTTAATGGAAAAAAAATCCTGCAGTTAACTTTTAAAAATTGGCAGCCAAGATGGCCACTGCAATTTGCACCTGAAACACCTTTTCACATTCCAAGGCCTCCAGCAAGAGACAGCAGTCTGAGGAGCATGGATCCAGAACAATGGCTTGCTCTAAGTAATTGAATTACCGAAGATTGCTTTATTCACATGGCATTTAAGGCACTCCTAAGACCTTGACTTTGAAAGAGCAAACACCTCCAAGTGTAAATATTGGCATCCTGGGGCCCGGGAGCCAATTCTGAACCTTGAATCTCATTAGAAGGTTCCAGAGAATACCCTGAGGCAGTCATGTGACCACCTGTCCATCTCTGTGAGAGCTGGGAGTATCCTTGAACAAAGGGAGTCAAGCCAGTAACTCAAACTGTGCAGCAACAAAAAAGGTTGTGTGCTTCTCTCTCTCACTTCCAGATAACACAAGTTTGAAAATGGTCTGCGACTGTAGACACTCCAAGCCTATAAGTTGCTACAGACAGAAACCAGGGGAAGAGAGCCACCTACAAGACTGCCTGCAGGAAAATCCTGAGCCAAGCGGGCTATCCACAAAGTGCACTTTGACCAGCCAAAGACTTCAAGAATACAACTTCAACCGGAAGACCACTGCGTCATCCAACCTCACAGACTGTGTGGACTGAATTTTACCAGCCCCTTGACATCAGGGGTTGTGGTGGGGGTGCTGGTGAAATACTTGCGGGAGCAGTCTGCCATGACCCCCAACACTGAGAAGGCCCCTCCGCATTTTGCCGGCGGCAGTGAGTCCTCGGTGCACACCCCCCCCCCCCCACCACCCCGCCCCCACTCACCCACCGCCAAGTGGCGGGCCTTCATTTAAATATTAATATCAATTAAAATAAATGCAGATGAACTTACCTGGTCCCTGTGGCCGTCCCACACCACTGTAGGCCACCGGCCGCATCTCGCACACCTCTGGAATGTCGTACGGCGTTCTGAGGTGAGACACTAGTGGGGAGGACTGAAAATTTCAGGGCGGGAGGGGTGGAGGAGCGGTGAAAACCACTCCGATTGGTTGCGGGGATGGTGGGAAGGGGTTTAGGGTCAAAGGGAATAAAGGTCTGGGGGGGCAAAGGTCATGAGTGAAAACTCACTTTTTTGGGGGGATAGGACAAAAATTCATCCAATTATTCATTTGGGGGGAGGGGTGGGAGAGGGGATTGGAAATGTCACTAAAATATTATTCAATTTTTGCACATCCTTGTATCTTTAAACATTTAAATGGCACTGAACGGCTTGAAGCCCTTAATAAATGGCACCGGCGTCTGCGCGGTGGCGCCGGACGCCTTTGCTGAGGACGCAGCGGTTTCCCCCTCTACGTCATCGGGGGTGGCCGCTCCTCCCCCTCCATTTAAATGAGCCCCCATGCGCGAAATATCGTGGGAGCTCAGGGGCGGCGCTTCTGTGTTGGAAGGCCGCTAAGTACAACGCGCTAACAAAATTTAGCCCTGTATTTATTTTCTATTTATTCTAGACTCTAATCCAACTACAAAATCTACTTTTCACTCTGTAATCTATTTATATATTTGTGTGTGCGTGAATGCGTAGCATATTTTTATTATTTTTTAAAATCGGGTTTAGATTGTTAAGTATAATAAACTCACCTCTTGTTTAATCTCAAGAAAACCTATCGATTGGGTCTTTCACGATCACATTAAAAGTAAAAGGTAAAACACTCACTGAGGTGGTAAGTACAACCATTGTTTAAAAAGGAATAAACCCTGTTGTGGTCAAATAAGAGGAAGGGCAAGAGGGCAGCCTGTGACCACCCCCCCTCCACCCTCCCCGCAGCCTGTGACCACCCCCCTCCACCCTCCCCGCAGCCTGTGACCACCCCCCCCCCCCCACCGCAGCCTGTGACCCCCCTCCTCACCTAGCTACAACAGGTGATTTGATTGAGATCTTTAGGATTTGAAATGAATTGATAGGGGAGATAGAGAGAAACTTTTTCCCACTGTTGTGGGGGGTCTAGGACAAGGGGACATAACTTTAAAATCAGAGCCAGGCCATTCAGGAGGGAAGTTATGAAACACTTCATCATGCAAAGGGTGGAATTCTCCCACAAAAAGCAGTAAATGCAAGCTCAATTAATAATTTTAAATCCAAGATCGATAGTTTTTTGCTCGCCAAGGGTATTCAGGGATATGGAGGCAAGGCTGGTAAATGGGGTTAGGATACAGATCAGTTTGAATCTCATTGATAGGTGGAACAGGCTTGAGGGGCTGAATGGCCTGCTCCTATTCCTATGTTTACGGGCTGACTTGACAAATGTGCGCTACTAATGGCGAGTCTCACCCAGCAGGCATGCTGGAATCAGGAAATCACAGATCAACAGAAAATTAAGGCTCATGTGGGGAGCGAGCAAGTCTCCCGTCTCACTTGACAATTGTGCAATTTAGCACAGACCTATGGTGCGGAAAATCTAAAATGATTTCCCGTCCTAGCACTCCTCGCTTTCATCACCGTACAATTTACAAATTATTTCAGAAGAATTCATTTCCAGTGCTTGTGGGGGAAAAGGCTACAGCAGTCAAAAGAAATCAGCACACAGCAGAATTCTTTAATTTGATACTCCACAGATTGATGTCAGTCCGGTTTTGCCCTCGGCGAATCCTGCTGTCTCCCTTGTATAACTTTTCTCAATGTGGCAACAGAAGCCTGTATGATGCTAACGCACCTTCATGCACATTACTGCTGTCCTACCTTCCATGTGCCTCCATTTTGAAGACATACACGGTATTATGAAGAGGCAGTTTGTTATTGAGTTGGCCTGGTTTTATCAGTCTGACATGTCCCCCACGTTTGTCTCTGTATTTCTGGCAACCTCTTTCAATCATGTTTTCCAAAAATGCAGAGATGGTTTCTTTTCCCTGAATGTTTTGCTCCATAAAACTGGCAGTTTCTTTTCCATTGAGTTTGTCAATTTGATTCTCTTCATACCATCTATATAGAAGATACAAAACCATTGAGCTTACATTGAATAACACAAAACAGATCCATTCAGGGCTTTCAGATCACTTACATTTGATGTCACAATGTGGTTCGACCATAACCTCTCACCTTAATGTTGAGGATCACATGTATAAAATTGTTCTTTGCTCCATTCCTTGCCTGTCTATCTTCCCCATCCCATATACCTACCAGAAAGAAAGCTGGTGTTTGTCAGCATTGAAAGTCATTACAATAAAAACAGAAAGTTCTGGAAATACTCTGCAGGTCTAGCAGTATATGTGGAGCATCACTTCCACAGATGCTGCCAGACCTGCTGTGTATTTCCAGCACTTTCCGGTTTTTTTCAGATTTCCAGCATCCGCAGTATTTTGCTTTTACCTGAAAGTCTTTGGGACTGCCAAACTTCTGTCTAATTCTTTGGAAAACCACCTTCCAAAGATTTGTACCGAAAATGGTTTGGCCAAAGTGTCATCAAAACAGGTTACTTGTCCTACAAAGGCCAGAGGATGAGATCTGCGTAACCTCTCCAGTTTACAACCCAAATTATAAATTCAAAATACCCCTTGCCTTTCAGATTCTTTGCATTCTGTCTTCACACTTCTATATGTGTTTCTGTCGACAGATCCAGTCGCACTGTGCTGCTCATGTTCAGGAAATGTATTTTGGCACATGTGAACCCCCTCATCAAAAGTGAATGTGCTGTTCAGACTCATTCCTGTAAATCTTTGCATGTTAGATTTCCCCAGATTGGGAAGTTTCTGCACGTCCAAGCATCCCAAGATGAAACTGACTATTTTATCCAAAATAATGCAAAACATCATATGACCGGTCTCAAACAATAACACATTTAATTTGATTTTTACAAGATCAAAGCGTTACGGTTTTTGTCGCATTAACTTGGACATTTGAAGAATCCTTCCCACTTCTTTCAACATCTTTATACGGTGCTTTATATGGTGATTGTTTACACAACTGTAGTAGGAAAGTTCCAGCTCTTGCCTTTATAGGGTGGAGGTTAAGTTGGACTCTGGACATTGTTAAGGGAACACTCCTATCAAAGCAGCCACACACTTACATTAAAAACAAAATACTGCAGATGCTGGAAATCTGAAATAAAAACAGAATGTGCTGGAAATGCACAGCAAGTCGGGCAGCATCTGTGGAGGGAGAAACAGAGTTAATGTTTCAGGTCAGTGACCTTTCATCAGAACTGGCAAAGGTTAGAAATGTAATAGGTTTTGAGCAAGTGAAAAGCGGGGTCGGGGGGTGGGGGGGGCGGTGGAGAGAAGAACAAAAGGGAAGGTCTGTGATATGGCGGAGGGCAGGAGAGATAAAATAACAAAGATGTCATGGAATAAAGGGCAAAGAGAGTAGTAATCGCCGTAGTAAAAGACAAAGCATTTGTCCAGCGATAGTGTTAGTGGCAGAATAATGAACAGCTCTGTCCGAAAGCAAAAACATGAAAAACAAGTTCGAGACTGGTACATGGTTAAAACAATGCAATCCAAATGGCAGTCATGCTCTGAAATTGTGGAACTCAGTGTTGAGTCCTGAAGGCTGTAGAGTGCCCAATCGGAAGATGAGGTGCTGTTCCTCGAGCTTGCATTGATCTTCAGTGGAACACTGCAGCAGGCCAAGGACAGAAATGTGGGTGTCAGAGCAGGGTGATGAATTAAAATGGCAAGCAACCGGGAGCTCGGGGTCATGCTTGCGGATTGAGCGGAGGTGTTCCGCAAAGCATTTACACATTTACACCATCTTCACCAGGGACCCTGCCACCAGTTGCAGAATACCCCGGTTACTCCTTCGTCCAGATAATAATTTAATGTTATCTCTGCCGCCACAAAATAATTTTCACATCCTTCGTGGAATGAAATGCCACATTTGCGGAAGGACATTACAATACCAGCCTGTGGCGCTGCTCCCCTGGTTGTCACAGCCTCTGGGACTGCATGCAGTAGATTTGCAAGGCAAACAAATCGTGAGGCAGTCACAGTGCTGGTTGAAGTCAGTCACAAATGACCAATGACTTTGTCACATGCAGAAAGCAATGGAGCACCCAATGCAAGCTGATCAGTACGACTGACATATTGATCAGTGCAAACGGTGCGAAAAGTCCAGCTTTTATGCTGCTGTGATGTGAAAATTTTTATTTGAGCACTGCAAGATAGAAATGGCCACCAATGTTTCCATACGAATGCTTAACGAGCTTGTACCAAATTCCCCCCTCCACTTTGTTCAACACATCTAGTTGTTTTAAATAAACCTGGATTTTCTTCTAACAGATCTTGTGATTCAAATTGCCGACATGTTTTTGACCTCAATTGTCCAACTACCTATGTGATGTATACTTGCATTGGCTCTTATTTGTTTCTTAAATGAATTGTAATTAGTGCCATTAATTTTTTTTCCAGTTATCTTGAGTGATGAGTAAAGATTCTAACAGCACCTATCTATAAAATATGTTATGCTTATCATCTGATTAAGAGGAGATTTGATAGAGGTGTGCAAAAGCATGAGGGGTCTGGACAGAGTAGATCGGGAGAAACTGTTCCATTGGCCGAATGATCCAGAACCAGAGGGCACAGATTTAAGGCGATTGAAGGCCAACATACCATTTGCCTTTTTTACCGTCTGTTGCACCTGCATGCTTACCTTCAGCGACTGGTGTACAAGAACACCCAAGACTCGCTGCATATCGCCCTCTCTCAGTTTATAGCCATTCAGATAATAGCCTGCCTTCCTGTTTTTGCCAGCAAAGTGGATAACCTCACATTTATCCACATTATACTGCATTTGCCATGCATTTGCCCACTCACTCAACTTATCCAAATCAACCTGAAGCCTCTCTGCATCCTCCTCACAACTCACCCTCCCACCCAGTTTCATCTCAACTGCAAATTTGGAGATATTACATTCAGTTCCCTCATCGAAATCAATAATATATATTGTGAATAGCTGGGGTCCTAGCACTGATCCCTGCGGTACCCCATTAGTCACTGCCTGCCATTCGGAAAAAGACCCATTTATCCCTACTCTTTGTTTCCTGTCTGCCAACCAACTTTCTATCCATCGCAACAGTTTGATGTTAGTTGGATGTCAATTGTAGCCACTTGAAACAGTTTTTGATTTCCAGATGTCAGTTAGCCATTAGCTGTTGTACATATCCTTAATAGTTACTCAAACCCAAAATCATCCAGTCAATGAATGAATGCAGTATATAAACAGGACACAGTTTCGGTTTTCAGTCTCTAGTTACTTAACTGTTATATTCCATTATCAGGTAGCACACAATCTAGTCCCAATATTTAGAGGATTGCCCTTCCCAGAAGGAGGGACTAAAATACAACTGCGACCCAGGGCAGAATTCCAGGAGAAATCAAGTTTAATGGAAATGAAAGACTAGAATTCCCTCTGCACATTAACCATCCCATCAATTTGTAACTGCAGGATCTTTGCTCTGTGTTCTGAACTGTTTCTTTAAAAACAAACAAGAACCTTAAAACAAGTAAAATATACCATCTGAAAATGTGCGGTATGTCCAGGTGAAATACAACTATGCTTTTCATTCTAAATAACAAAAACAATACAAATCACATGCTGGAAAGCTGGGAGACACAGGAACTGAAGATAAGCTGTGGTTGTTTAGCGAAAGTATCTGCAATTGTTTGAAACTTTCTGTGTACTGAAGATAAAATATGCATTTTCTTTTGTCTATGGACTTATCAAAAATAAGTTTTGTAATTTCCAATGCCTGAATTTTAGTACATATACTTTATAAACTAGGGACATGTGCGCAATCTCAGTTCATGCGCACTCTTTTCAGAAAGTATATTCCTTGTTGTACAATGCTCTTATTTTGATGCAGATCTTAACTGGTGTCTTTAAAAGGATTAATCATTCAGACAGGCAACCAGTCACAGATTGAAAAATCTTCTATTCAGACGGCCGATAGAGCTTCATTTTCTGGTATTATTGAAAGAGAACAGGGGAGTAGAGTGGGAGGGGAAAAGAGGGAGGATTCAGAGAACAAAGCAACAAAAACAAAATCAGAAAGTAAGCAGGCCAGTTAATTATACAAATAGGGATACAGGAAGGAATATCGGAAGAAATATAGGAAGAATCCCAGTGCAGCACCAACTCTGTTGCTGAGGCTAAAAGTTGGAAGAAGTGCGAGAGAGACACCTGCTGTTCAAATCATCTGTTCTGTCTTTCAGGGTGCAAGAGGTTCTGATGGTCCTCCAGGAGAGCCAGGTTCACCAGGTATCAAGGTATGTGACGGGGAGTCTAGAAGGGAAGACGGCAGCCCAGCATGGAAGCTGTGTTCTTTCTTTTGGAATTGCTAAAAATTGTTCATTTAGTAACCACAAGGTAGAGTTCATAAAAAGTCAAATATTTATTTAATTTGTTTTTACTATTTACACATTAGCTTCTAAAGTAAGTTCTAAGAATGTTCTCAGTACCTGAATTAGGTTACACTAAGCCACTCACAGGATGATTTTCAGGTAAAAGGGACCAGCTGTTAATATTGAGTGGATTATATGAAAGCTATGAAGCCAGGGTATTTATGAAATTACTTTGTTTTCCATGTTGTTTCTGCAAAAGATTTTACACTCTATTGAACTGTATTTCAGTTTTGGCTTTCTTTGCAGTTCTTAAAATAGCTGGCAAAATTTTTTGAAATTTATATTTAATTTCTATGTCAAAGTGCATCGCACAAATGTAGCTGAATGCACACTGGAAATAATCTGCAGCAGGTAATTTGTTCACACATGAATATTAGTAATACCTCAAATGACAGTTAACCCAAAAGAGGAGATATGCTATTCAGTCCAATAGTTGCCAACTGTATGTTAGTGGATAAATAAGGCATTCGCTCCAAACTCACTGAGCTAGGAAAGACATGACTGCCTCAAATAATAATTTTAATTTATTTTAATTTTGTTTCTTTTTCCTACAGGGATCCCTGGGGGAACTAGGTCAGACTGGACCAGATGGACAGAGGGTAGGTGAAACCAAATTAGCCAGAGGCACCCAATATTATTTTTTAAATTGTCCAAAATATGTAATTTTTTCTGGCAAGCACTTTAACATGTGATTCATATTTTTGACAACCTAATCATTAAATCCTTGCATTTATTTACAGGGTAAAAGAGGGGAGCCAGGAGGGACAGGCCCATCAGGATTTCCAGTAAGTCATAGAGTCATTGAATAGAGTCATTACGGCACTGAAGGAGGCCATTCAGCCCATCGAGTCCAGGACGGAATGCTTTTGAATAACATGTCATGAAGCAACAACCTGCAGTTAATATGTAGTAGCAATATTTCCCAAAGATTTAACTGTTCTCAGCAAATAACTTGAAACATCCAACAAAACTCCTCCTTTAACCAAAGCAGAATCACAGAGCAAACTGTAAGAACAACAATTACATGACTTTGAACATTTGATAAAAGAAGTGATATTTTGATTGTTTCGAACAACTTGTTATTTCTTGGCTCCATATTCAACCTGTGATCAGCTGGCCATCTGTGCTCAGCCCTCTCATGATTGCTATGAGCTGGGGTCACAGCTAGCTGCTCTCACTACCCCTCACAACCACCAAGCTCCCTCTGGGGCCATGATTGGCGATCACAGCTCACCGGCAACAAGCAAACGAGATTGACAGACCTATTTTGCTTGGTTTTGCCGTCGGCCTCTTCAGGTGTTTGCAACAGCCGCTGTACCCAGATCATGCCTGACGTCAGGCAGGATTCAATTTCTAAGCCTTAATTTATCCATGTCTCTTTGCTGCCAGTTAGTGTGTGTAACTCTACATATACATGACCCATAATGAAGAATATATCTTTGGAATTCCATCCTTGGAGGCAAAAAGTACTTGATTAAAAACAAATGGCCAATTAGAAGTAAATCAAAACTCAAAACATGGTATATGGCCTCCACCGGGAGCTGGGACGTGCCAAGCATTGAGGGATCCCTTTCCTGGAGACCTACAAAATACAAGAGCAGCCCCCCTCCCCACCACAACTCCTCAAACACTCAAAATACCTTCTAGGAAGACCAACACAAGAAGGGAAATAAGTCAACCCCAGCACTCGCCCAGAGTTTAGTCCAGGAGAGTGACTGCCATGCCTTTTCAGGATGTGAAAAATATAGTATTTGTGCTAAAATGCTCCTATACTGCTTCCTAGCCATTGAGTGGGGAAATACATCACTTGACATGGCAGTAAGCCACACAGCTCCCAGGTTCAATCATTGGACTGTTCTGGACTAACCGATCTCAGCCCACTTGGAAGTTCTTGTGCTATAATTGGGCTCTGCACCCCTACAGAAAAAAAATCAGCCACAAATATTGATCCAGATTACTATAGCAGCAAAGCCTACTTGGGGTACCGGAACGTACAGGTTATGTTACTGGACCAGTAACCCTGAGGCCTGGACTAGTGATCCAGGGAAACATGAGCTCAAATTCCATCACAGCAGCTGGTGAATTTAAATTCAGTTAATTAAATAAATCTGTAATGAAAAATTAGTATCAGTCATGGCGACCATGAAATTATTGAATTGTTGTAAAAACCTGTCTGATTCACTACTGTCTTTTAGGGAAGGAAATCTGCTGTCCTTCTTCGGTCTGGACTATATGTGGCTCCAGGCCCACAGCAATGTGGTTGACTCTGAAATGGCCTAGGAAGCCAGTAAGTTGTACCAAACCACTACGACAAATAATAATTAGAATAAAGTAGGACGGACAACCTGGTATCGACCTAGGCACCGGATTTAGAAACTACAAAGGCACTCCTAGCCCAGTTGACCCTGTCAACTCCTCCTCGCTAACATCAGGGGACTTGTGCCAAAACTGGGAGAGCTGTCCCACAGACTAGTCAGGCAAGAGCCTGACATAGTCAAACTCACAGAATCACACCTTACAACCAATGTCCCAGGTTCCTGCATTACTATCCCTGGGTATGTCCTGTTCCACTGGTACGACAGACCCACTGGAGGTGGTGGCACTGTGGTATACAATCAGGAGGGAGTGGCCCTGGGAGTCCTCAACATTGACTTAAAACCCCAGGAAGTCTCAGGTCAAGCATAAACAAGGAAACCTCCTGCTGATTACCACCTCCCTCAGCTGCTGAATCAGTATTCCTCCATGTTGAACACTGTTTGGAAGAAGCACTGAGGGTGGCAAGGGCACAGAATGTACTCTGAAATGGGGAATTACAAGGTCCATCCCCAAGAGTGACTTGGTAGCACCACTACTGACCGAGATGGCCGAATCCTGAAGGACATTACTGCTAGACTGGGTCTGCAGCAGGTAGTGAGAAAACCAACTAGAGAGAAAAGCCTACTTGACCTTAACCTCACACAATCTACCTGTCACAGATGCATCTGTCCATGACAGTATTGGTAGGAGTGACAACCTCACAATCCCTGTGGAGACAAAGTCACGTCTTCACACTGGGAACACCCTCAGTCGTGTTGTGTGGCACTACCACCGTGCTAAATGGGATAGATTCAGAACAGATCTTGCAGCTCAAAACTGGGCATCTATGAGGCACTGTGGGCCATCAGCAGCAGCAGAATTATATTCAACCACAATGTGTAACCTCAGAGCCCAGCATATCCCTCACTCTACGATTAACATAAAGCCAGGAGACCAAAATAAAAACAAGAAATGCTGTAAATACTCAGCAGGTCTGGCAGCATCTGTAGAGACAGAAGCAGAGTTAACGTTTCAGGTCACTGACCCTTCATCAGCCTGGGGATCAATCCTGGTTCAATGAAGGGTACAGGAGGGCATGCCAGGAGCAGCACCAGGCATACCTAAAAATGAGGTGCCAACTTAGTAAAGCTCCAGCACAGAACTACATGCATGCTAAACAGTAGAAGCAGCATGTGATAGACAGAGCTAAGTGATCAATGGATCAGGTCAAAGCTCTGCCACATCCAGTCTTGAATAGCAGTGGTTAATTAAACCACTAACGGGAGGAGGAGGCTCCGCAAACATCCTCATCCTCAATGAAGGGGGAGACCGGCATGTGAGTGCAAAAGACAAGACTGATGCATTTGTAACCGTTTTCAGCCAGAAGTGCCGAGTGGATGATCCATCTCAGCCTCCTCCTGAGGTCCCACCATCACAGAAGCCAGTCTTCTGCCAATTCGATTCACTCCACGTAATATCAAGAAATGGCTGAGAACGTTGGATACAGCAAAGGCTCTGGGCCTTGATAACAGCCCCGCTCTAGTGCTGAAGACTTGTGCTCCAGAATTAGCAGCACCCTTAGCCAAGTTCCAGTTCAGCTACAACACTAACATCCACCTGACAATGTGGAAAATTGCCCAGTTATGTCCTGTCAACAAAAAACAGGACAAATCCAATCCAATTCAATACCGCTCCAACAGTCTACTCTCGATCATCAGCAAAATGATGGAAGGCGTCGTAAACAGTGCTTTCAAGCGGCACTTACTCAGCAATAATCTGCTCACTGATGCTCAGTTTGGCTTCAGACCTCATTACAGCTTTGGTCGAAACATGGACAAAAGATCTGAATTCCAGAGGTGAGGTGAGAGTGACTGCCCTTGATAGCAAGGCAGCATTTGACTGAGTGTGGCAGCTAAAGTAAAAATGAAGTCAATGGAAATCAACGGGGATATTTTCCACTGGCTGGAGTCCAACCTAGCACAAAGGAAGATGGTTGTGATTGTTGGAGGCCAATCTTCTCATTCCCAGGATATCACTGCAGGAGTTCCTCAGGGTAGTGTCCTAGGCCCAACCATCTTCAGCTGCTTCATCAGTGACCTTCCCTCCATCATAAGGTCAGAACTAGGGATGTTCGCTGATGATTGCACAATGTTCAGCACTCTTCGTGACTCCTCAGATACTGAAGAAGCCCATGCCCACAAGCAGCAAGACCTAGACAATATGCAGTCTTGGGCTGATAAGTGACAAGTAAAATCTACACCACACAAGTGCCAGGCAATGACCATCTTCAACAAGAGAGAATCTAACCACCTCCCCTCGACATTCAGTGGCTTTACTATTACTGAATCCCCCACTATCAACATCCTGAGAGTCACCATTGATCAGAAACTTAACTGGACCAACTATATAAATACTGTTGTGACAACACTCAAGAAGCAAGTAACTCATCACCTGACTCCCCAAAGCCTTTCCACCATCTACAAGGCACAAATCATGAGTGTGATGGAATATTCTCCACTTGCCTGGATGGGTGCATCTCCAACAACACTCAAAAAGCTTGACACCATCCAGGACAAAGCAGCCCGCTTAACTGACACCCCATCCACCACCTTAAGCATTCAGTCTCTCCACCACCAGTACACAGTGGCAGCAGTGTGTACCATCTACAACATGCACTGCAGCAACTCGTTAAGGCTCCTTAGACAGCACCTTCCAAACCTGCGACCTCTACAGAAGAACAAGGGCAGCAGGCGCATGGGAACACCACCTGACATGGAACTATATCGGCCGTTCCTTCACTGTCGCTGGGTCAAAGTCCTGGAACTCCCTTCCTAACAGCACTGTGGGTGTACCTACACCACATGGACTGCTCTGGTTAAAGAAGGGGACTCATCACCACCTTCTCAAGGGTATTTAGGAATGGGCAATAAATGCTGGCCTGGCCAGCAAAGCCCGCATCCCGAGAATGAATAAAAAGAGATGCTTGTTGGATGAGCACTGGAATGACTTCAGCTATAATGCACTCTGTACATCTGAATAACATCCTAGTTTGACTGCCAATACACAAATATTTAAAAACACTCTTAACTATGAAAACTAGGATCCAATCTTAAGGCTTTCCCTCGAACATGTTTTAAGATATGGATATCTATAAACTCTTTAACATGTAACTAACATATCTATAGTATAATTTACTAAATCATTCAGTTCAAATATATTTAATCATTCAGTCCAAACAAAACAACACAATGTGATGAAAAACTTATATTTTACGCAAAAGTTATTCAAGTATCTACTGTTCAAAAGTTCAAATGTTCAAAAGCAAAATGCTGTGGATGCTGGAAACCGAAAGCAAAACAGAAAGTGCTGGAAATACTCAGCAGGTCTGGCAGCATCTGTGGAGAGAGAAGCAGAGTTAACGGGCTGAATCTTCATTCATGGGTCCTGATCCCACTGTAAGGAGGAAATGCAGAATGGGCAACCCACAAATGCTGCCTCCTGGAGCCCCGTCCAATTAGGGATGGAGGACCAATAGGAGGCCCCGCACCACTGAATGGTCAACAGCCTCAGGTCAGAGGTGGGAGCTGCCGATGTCGGTAGGGGAATGAGAGGGTGCCTCGAGATGAAGGTGCCCATTGGAGAATTTTCCAAAGATTAACAGTAAAAAGCAGCCACAGCTGCCACATTGTCATTGTAGAGGATGAGCCCCCTCCACCAGCGGCCAATGGCTGCAGCTGCAACCCTCTGGCAATTGTTGTTGGGTGTTAAATTCAATGAGAGATTGCTAGCCGCTCCCCCCCCCGGTCTGCTGCCAGGGGGGTCACCTCAATTGATTGGCCAGGCTTCGGCCTCAGCCGGGGGGGGGTGCCCACCTGCCATCCAAAAATTCCAGACAGCTTCTGCCTCCAATGGGTAATTGAATTGGCCTGACTAGCTACCTGCTGCTGGCAAACCCCACCACCACCCCCCCCCACCCCGGATCCAGCCTCAATGAAAATTCCCCGGAGCGGGGACCATGTCTGCAGACCACCCGCCAGCTGGTAACGAGAAATTGTGGGCTCACCCACCATCGGTCACACCTCCACATCCCATCGAAAATTCAGCCCAACATTTCAGGTCAGAGCCCCTCCTGATGAAAGGTCACAGACCTGAAACGTTAACTCTGTTTCTCTCTCCACAGATGCTGCCAGAATTACCGAGTGTTTCCAGTATTATCTGAAATGTTCTGTCTCTAGTCTCGAGTCATTTATGGATGGACTATGTCTGAGATATTGATAACCAAATCTGGATAACTCAGGAACATTCTGCGCTTGGATGAGGACTTCACTTTAAAATGTTGTACTTGGATCTGATACTATATACAAGAAGTGTGAATTGGAAGTGGTTTGGTACATTGGAATTTTATCCTTGTATCACCATTTTATATTGAAATGTTTTGCTTGGATCACAATTTGTGTAGGAGTTAATGAGAAGTGGTTTGGTAGACTGGAATTCTGTGCTTCAATCAAGGCTATATATTTAAATGTCCTGCTTGGATTAGCAATTCCATACAGTGGGAGTTATAGAATCATAAGAGCTACTCAGTGAGTTCCACTCCCCTGCCTTTTCCCTATAGACCTGCATATTTTTTCCCTTTGCATGCTTATCCAATTCCTTATTGAAAGCCACAATTGAAACTGCCACCACACTCTCAAGCAGTGCATTCCAGATCCTAACCACTCGCTACGTAAAAAAAGCTTTTCCTCCTGTCACCTCTGGTTCTTTGGCCAATCACCTTAAATCGGTGTCCTCTGGTTCTCGACCCTTCTGCCAATGGGAACAGTTTCTCTCTATCTACTTTGTCCAGGCCCCTCATAAAGTTTGAAATCTCCATCAAATCTCCTCTCAACCTTCTCTAAGGAGAACAGCCCCAGCTTCTCCAATACATATAACTGAAGATAACTGGAAGTTGTTTGGAGCACCAATGAGGACTATGCTTAAGGAAATGTGAATTAACCTGGAGTCATCTATAATACAGCTCCAACAAACTCCTGCTACCTAAACTTGTAAAAGAGGTTTTGTTTCTTTTCAAATTATTTTCCTTTTTCACTTTTCTTGAGGAATGACTTTTGTTGCTGTTGCTCCTTAAGATAAAGTCCCTACCAAACTTTTAGAAAAGGTCCTTTTCCACTCTATCTTTTGGATGAATGATTGCCTCTCTGAGTGTGATTGGTAAATCATGCCAAATCTGACAGGCGTTTTATTCCGCCTCCTGGTATCTGAACTTCTCATCCCAAATTCTTTTAGTTGCAACCTTCAAGAGTTATCGTCAGGAGGAGATTTTCACCTTTTCCCCCTCCCCCACTCTACCCACGCCCACCACATCCTGGGGTGAATTTCACTGCCTTGGCCAGTTTCATCAAGGAAAGGACTTTGATTGCCTCTGCCTGTAATGCAGTCCAAACCAAGCTTAGGACTTGTACATGTTAAAAATGAGGAGTAAAAGTTTTGTAGAATGAGTGTCCAACGAGGGTTATTGAAGCAAAAAATATAAATGGGTTCTATGTTTCTGGAAAGAGAAGATAGTAGTGGATATGGTGAAAAGGAGGGTAGGTGATCTCTGGATAAAAATGGACAAGTTGAATATAATGGATTTTTCTTATTCCTAAAAATTGTCATGTTCTAGTCAAACTTCTTTTGGGCCTCCTTATCTCGAGAGACAATGGATACGCGCCTGGAGGTGGTCAGTGGTTTGTGAAGCAGCGCCTGGAGTGGCTATAAAGGCCAATTCTGGAGTAACAGGCTCTTCCACAGGTGCTGCAGAGAAATTTGTTTGTTGGGGCTCTCCCCTTGCGCCTCTGTCTTTTTTCCTGCCAACTACTAAGTCTCTTCGACTCGCCACAATTTAGCCCTGTCTTTATGGCTGCCCGCCAGCTCTGGCGAATGCTGGCAACTGACTCCCACGACTTGTGATCAATGTCACACGATTTCATGTCGCGTTTGCAGACGTCTTTATAACGGAGACATGGACGGCCGGTGGGTCTGATACCAGTGGCGAGCTCGCTGTACAATGTGTCTTTGGGGATCCTGCCATCTTCCATGCGGCTCACATGGCCAAGCCATCTCAAGCGCCGCTGACTCAGTAGTGTGTATAAGCTGGGGATGTTGGCCGCTTCAAGGACTTCTGTGTTGGAGATATAGTCCTGCCACCTGATGCCAAGTATTCTCCGAAGGCAGCGAAGATGGAATGAATTGAGACGTCGCTCTTGGCTGGCATACGTTGTCCAGGCCTCGCTGCCGTAGAGCAAGGTACTGAGGACACAGGCCTGATACACTCGGACTTTTGTGTTCCGTGTCAGTGCGCCATTTTCCCACACTCTCTTGGCCAGTCTGAACATAGCAGTGGAAGCCTTACCCATGCGCTTGTTGATTTCTGCATCTAGAGACAGGTTACTGGTGATAGTTGAGCCTAGGTAGGTGAACTCTTGAACCACTTCCAGAGCGTGGTCGCCAATATTGATGGATGGAGCATTTCTGACATCCTGCCCCATGATGTTCGTTTTCTTGAGGCTGATGGTTAGGCCAAATTCATTGCAGGCAGACGCAAACCTGTCGATGAGACTCTGCAGGCATTCTTCAGTGTGAGATGTTAAAGCAGCATCGTCAGCAAAGAGGAGTTCTCTGATGAGGACTTTCCGTACTTTGGACTTCGCTCTTAGACGGGCAAGGTTGAACAACCTGCCCCCTGATCTTGTGTGGAGGAAAATTCCTTCTTCAGAGGATTTGAACGCATGTGAAAGCAGCAGGGAGAAGAAAATCCCAAAAAGTGTGGGTGCGAGAACACAGCCCTGTTTCACACCACTCAGGATGGTAAGGGCTCTTTCCTATCTGCAGCAATGTATTCACAGTGCAGCAATGTATTCACAGTGTAGCACCAACTCCACTGAAATGGCTCTAATCACAAGATCAGCACAAATGAATCAGGCCATTAGATCCAAGTTCATTTATCCAGAGTGAAAATGTCACATTCCCCATCACATCCTCTAACTGTCTCTTAACAGACCCTAATGTTTTCACTTCCCCCACCTTACCTGGAAGACCATTCTAAATGCTGATCAATACCATTTAATAAATAGTGTAATTCTAATCTACAACCCTTTCGGTCACCTCCTTTCAAGTTCTGAAAATCCCCAGATTCTCGAATCGTCCCTCGTAACGCAATTCTTTGCTGCTGGAGATCAGACTTCACAGAATCACAGAATTGTTACAGTGCAGAAGGAGGCCATTCGGCCCATCGTGTCCACACTGGTTCTCTGTGTCTTATTTCTGCACAGTCTTCGTACTTTGAAAGTTTCCCTTATGTCTTGGTGACCAGAACTCAACATAGTACTGAAGAGGAGGCCTGGCCAGGACACTGTACAGTTTTAACTTAGCAATTTTCGGATTTAAACTAAATTGACCTAGCTATCTAACATTCTGATTACTTTATCATTGCTGCTGCACAGTAATTTGGCACTTTAAGTGCTAATCTATCATCACCCCTGATGCCTTTCCACTTTAGCCATTATTACACCAACCGCAGCTTACCTTTGACATCTATGTTTTCTCCATGGTGTAGTCTGCATTGAATTTTATCTGGCACTAAGTTGTCCAGTTCCAGATTTTAGCTAATTCTTTTTTGTAGATCCTTTCCACTGACTTATGTCTGCCTTAATTCAACATTGTCTGAAAATTTAACTGGTAGGGTTTCTGAATCTCGGGTCTCTTCATCTGTTGCTTCCTTAACATTTTCCCTAACAAGTGCCTGAAACTTACTTTCCTTGTCAATTTCTTATCCACATCCTCATTTTACCTCATTCCTTTTGCTTTCAGTTTCAGTAGGGAATCTTTCATGAAGAGTTTTATTGAGAGCATTTTATAAATCTAAGTATACCACATTGTATGGTTTTCCACCGAAAACCCGCGATGTTGCTTTTTCAAGAAAGTCAAATTTTAGCACAGCAGTTTTCTCTTCCTCACAGTTTTTATGTCCAGCTACGGAATGTATTATCATTACCAATTAACAAGGCCATCAGATGGCTCGTAATAATGCAGCCTGGTGTTGTCGTATAAGTTGAATTCCCTTTTAAATTTCCTTCCTTTCTCCTTGTGAGGACAGTATCATCTCTGCTCAATACTTTTTCCTAACTGAGGGAGATCACCATATCCATTCTTCAGGTGGCACATTAAAATGAGGTCCATCTACCTATTCAGCTGAATGCAAAAGATCCTATCGTACTGTTCAAATAAGGGCTGGAAAGCCTGTTGCTATCCATTTAATAATCTTCCCTCAATCAACACCAAGCAAAACAAATTACCTGGACGTTCATCTCATTTACTGATTGTGAGGCCTTGGTTTGCATAAGTTGACAGAATAACTTCAAAATTAACTCGTCGTGAATTGCTTTCTCAATTGCTCAGATAATGAAGCAGTCCATGCCCATACGCAGCTCAACCTGCCAACATCCAGGCTTGAGCTGCCATACAATTGGCAGACAATGAGCATCTCCAGCCAGAGAAAGACTAAACAACCCCTCGACTTTCAGTGGCATTGCCATCATCGAGTGTTCACTGCCCTGCCACCACCATCATCATCCTGGGCATCATCACTGACCAGAAGCTAAACTACAGCAGCCACCTGAATGTCATAGCTACCAGAGCAGGTCAGAGGCTGGACATTGTGTGGCAGAAGGGCTCACCTTCTGATTTCCCAAAACCTCTCCACCACCGATAATGCAGAAGTCAGGGGTGTGATGAAATATGTTGCACTTACCTGGATGGATGAGGCTGCAGCAATACTCAGGAAGCTGCACACGATCCAGGGTAAAGCAATCTGCTTCACTGGCAACCCATCGACCACCTTAAACATTCACTGCCTCCTTCACTGGCACACCATGGCTGCCGTGTGCACTATCTACAAGATGTGCTGCATCAAGTTAACAAAGCTTCTTCAGCAGCACATCCCAAACCCATGGGCTTCACCACCTGGAAGGACAAGGGTAGCAGGGGCATGAGAACACTATCACCTCCAAGTTCCCATACAAGTTACACAGCAGCCTGGCTTGGACTTATATCGCTGTTCCTTCATCTTCGCTGTGTCGAAATCCTGGAATTCACTTCCTAGCAGCACTGTGGGAGTGCCTTCACCACATGGACTGCAGCAGTTGAGATGGCCCTCTACTAACATCACCCATATCCTGAGAATTAATAATAAAAACATAACATCCTAAGGATGTGATCAGGAGCTACATAAATGCAAATGTTTTACTTTTTAAATGCAGAAGCACAGTTTTTTTATGAATGAGAAATGATGGTATGTATATGTTTCACTTGAGTTAAGAACCCACTAATGACATTGCAGGAGCGCTAGTTTTGAAACAGCAATTTGAGGTTATCACTCCATTAGTGGGTCATTAATTGAAGGGACAAAAACAGCTCTTGTCCTTTTTTGTTTTGTAGGGAATCCATCTCTGTGCCTGTACCCCAATTCATTGCACCATCAGCTGCCCTGTCTTTCAGTCTGTCCTAAATATCATAGAATCATAGAGCAGGGAAGGAGGCCATTCAACCCATCGCACCTGTGCTGGCTCTTTGAAAGAGCTAACCAATTAGTCCCACTCCCCCTGCTCTTTCCCCATAGCCCCGCAGATATCTCCTTTTCATGTGTATATTCAGTTTCCCTTGGAAAGTCCCTATTGAATCTGCTTCCACTGCTATTATGCATTCCAGATCACAACAATTCACTGCGTAAAAGAATTTCTCCTCATATTCCCCCATAGATTTTTTGCCAATCATCTTAACTCCTCTGGTTACCAACCCTCATGCCAGTGGAAACGGTTTCTGACTATCTACCCGTACCAGTGGAAACGGTTTCTGACTATCTACTCGATTAAAGCCTCATCTAATTTTGAACATCTCCATCAAATCTCCCCTTAACCTTCTCTGCCCTCAGGAGAGCAATCCCAACTTCTCTAGAAGAAGTATACCGTTTCAAAGTTTGAAAAATAGGATCCACAGGTCAGATTGAAAAAGATGTTGTATTAGAAAAGAAAAATGATAAAATTAGAGTTAAAATAATGCAACTGGGAGAGAAAATCTCAGAGCGGGAGGCAAAGAGCAAAATATAGGAAGCAGAAGTAAATTGTTTACAATTATTATTCTTTTAGTATCAGTGTTAATATTAATGTGAGGATGCAAATACAGTTGTAAAGCTTTATTACTTTAAAAATGTTTGTTCCAATGTCACAGAGTGAAACCGGAAATCTAAAACTCAATAGTTTCCCTTTACCTGCCAGTCGCCTAACAGTTAAAAAAATAATTGTGGCTTATAGCTCTGTACATTGTAGTATGTTATTTATGCCTGCTTCTTGATATTATAAGAGCTATGCCAAAATTTCTTGTACCCTCTGCTGTTTTAATAATAAATGTTGTTTACTCTAACCCTTGGAAGTCAAATGTCCTATCCCTGGTCCATTTTAATCCTTTTTTTTTCTAAATTTAATGGTGTGTTAACCATTGGCTCTCGAGTTAGCAAGATCCTAATTTCCACAATTTGCCCAATCCCCTGCCATGCTGCTTAGGAGATGAAGATCCGCACGTATGGGGATTCTCATCATTGTTTATAAATTGCCACTGACAAATTCTGTAGGTGCCGCAGAAATCTGTTCATAACAAAGATGGAACAATCTACAACTTTCCTCCAAACCGCAGCGAGGCATGGAAACATGACAACGGAAACTGGAAAGTTTTCTTCGAATCCAAATGACAGATTAATATTACTTTGTCATGGTTTCGCTGTTTTAACTTGTTTACCCAACATTGGACTGTTGAGAATGCACTTAATCTACTGTTGTTGCAGGGTATACCAGGACCTTCGGGTCCGCCAGGAGCAAAAGGAGTCCCAGGAGAACCGGTAAGTACTTTTATAATTGCTTAATGGGACACTAGCTGCATGAAAAAGTATTTGATAGGGAGAGAGAAAAACCCACATTGTACCGAAAATCTACAGACAGGAAGCTTGGAGAAACTATACTGTAGCACCAGTGAGCAGGTTAGAGTTGTTCCATAGGCAAATGCATACTCCAAAACCTTTGGTTTACCAAAGATGTCTTAACTCTGCATTTGAACGTTTTCTTACAAGGGACTAAGCTTCAGGCAATTCAGGGATTGGGCAAAAGGTCATATGCAGGAAAATGATATGTGAAGCTTGATCGTTGATAATGTGCAGACATTTGGGATCGATATAGAATGTTGAGGTACGACAGCAGCAGCTGATTGTGCTCCTGCCATATACCCTGCAGATCTGATTGAAGAGCTGGTTACTCACAGTATTGCTTCGGTTGTAAGTCTTACGCATGACTGACAGTTGGCCTGTCTCCCTTATGCCATAGGAAGTGGATGTTGGCTTTAAGTTACATATCTAGTCTACTGGTCTGCATGACTTTGGACCATATTCAGTCCATGAGAGAAAGATAGGGTTTCTCTGCCTGTCAGAGAGCTGCAATATTGAATCACTGAGCTAATATCGACTTCACAGAACACAGAAATTTCAGATGGTGAAACAGAGCCAAGCTTGTTTAAGCATTTCCACTCTTTTGCCAGTTTTTCCAGTGCCTTCACGACTTGTTTTCCCCAGGACAGATCGGATTCTTAAGGTGCTAAATGTATGCCCTTATCCTTGCTTTTGTCTCAATTTCTCCTGCCAGTCACCTATCCTCCAATTTCCACCAACTCCATTTGGTTTAAAATTGAACTGCCCATATCTTGTCCTGCACTAAGTTCCACTTTCCCCTTACTCCTCACTCGCTGTCTGTCACCCAGCACATTAAATTTAAAATCCTTGTCCTTGTCTTCAGATTTCTCCATGGCATTGCTCCACCCTATTTCTGTGACCTTATATCTCTTCCCATACCCTTTAGCCAACTGACACTGGTCTTCTGTGCATCTCCCCACCTATGTCCCGCTATTAGTGGCCAAGCCTTCAGCCATGTCAGCTCCACTTTCTGGAACTCTCTGCTTATCACACTCTCTCTCTCTACTTCAATCTCCATCTTTCCTTGGCCATCCTTGGTCCACTCCTCTTCCTCATCTATTTGCTGACTTTGGCAACATCATCCGTACATATCCCATTGACATCCAGCATGGTTGCGCTATAACTTCCTCCAACTAAAAATGGGAAAACTGTAGCTATCTTCTCCATCCCTGACCCTGGCCATTGTCTGAGAGTACATCAGACAGTTGGTGACCTTGTTGTTCTATTTGACTCCAAGATCAGCTTCCGACCGTTTACGAAATGAGGTAAAACCTGTTTACACAGCACATTGTTAGGATCTTGAAATGCTCTGCCTGAGAGTGTGGTGGCGGCAGATTCAATCAAGGCCTTCAAAAGAGAATTGGATAATTATCTGTAGCGAAAAAATTTGCAGGGCTATGGGACAAAGGCCAGGGGAGTGGGACTAGGTGAGTTGTTCTTGCAGAACACCCACACGGACACAATGGGCTGAATGGCCTCCTTCTGTGTTAGAACCATTCTATGATTCTATATCCTCTCCATTGCAAGGACTGCCTACTTTTACCTCCGTAATATCGCTACCTCCATCCTCACTTCAGTCCATTTGTCACTGAAACCCTCATTCACGCCTTTGTTGTCTCCAGACATCATTACTCCAATTGTGACCTAGCCAGCCTCCCTTCCCCCACCTTCCATAGACTTCACTTCATCCAAAACTCTTCCGTCCATATTGTATCCTACACCAAGTCACACTCACTCATCATATCCATCGTCACTGACTAACATTGGCTCCTCTCACCATCGAATTGGAAATTCTCATCCGTTTGTTCAAATCCCTCAATAGCCTCATCCCTTCCAATCTCTGTAACCTCCTCGAGCCCTATAATGTCACCCACTCCATCCCACTCAACCCTTCCACACAATGAACATTCCTCTGAGTCTGGCTTCTTGTGCATCCCTCCTCTCTTTGTCATGCCTTCAACCACCTAGATTCCATTCTCTGGAAGACCCTTGCTAAGCCCCTCCACATCTTCATCTCCCATTCCTCATTTAAAATACTCCTTAAAACTCACCTCCTCGGCCAATCTTTTGGTCAGCACTCATAATCTTTTCTTCTTTGGCTTGGCATGCCTCTGTGAAGTGTCTGAGGATTTGTTTTAAAGACACTATTCAGTGCAAGTTGTTGTTATTGTTGACAACAGCCAAGCTTTTGGTCGCCTCTCCTAACTCATCTTCCATGGCTTCTTCTCTGTTTATCTACATTTTTCTCCCCCAATTAACTTTAAAGGCACTGTTGCCAAAATCCTGGGGTAGACATCATTATCAGTCTTTCTGGCCAGAGTTATTCATATGATATTCTCAGGACTGATGATGCAACATCCATACCCATTATCCACTTATTGACATAACTTTTCACCAAAGAAGCTGTTTAACAATTCTCCCTCATCCATTGAGCTATTGTACATGATGTTAGCATCCCCAAAATAAGGGTGTGGAATTCGTTCTTGTACTCTACCCAACAATGTTCTTCAACCCAACCTTACTCTCCTGCTACAACAGTTTGAACTTACCCACCTTCTCTATGACCATAGAGTCATTATGGCACAGATGGAGGCCATTCAACCCATCGAGTCCATGCCGGAAGCAAACGGCAGGCACAGGTGGGGATTGAACTTACAATCTTGGGTTCATGGGACTGATGCCTTACCACTTGGCCATTCTCCTAAAATTTTTTAAAGTGGCAACTCCAACAGTGCAGTATTCGCGGACAGCCATAAAGGCGGGGCTAAAGTGTGGCGAGTCGAAGAGACTTAGCAGTTGGCAGGAAAGAAGACAGAGGCGCAAGGGAAGAGCCAACTGTGTAACAGCCCCGACAATCAAATTTTTCTGCAGCACCTGTGGAAAGAGTCTGTCACTCTAGAATTGGCCTTTATAGCCACTCCAGGCGCTGCTCCACACACCACTGACCACCTCCAGGCGCTTACCCATTGTCTCTCGAGATAAGGAGGCCAAAGAAGAAGCACTGGAATGCCAGGCTAGATCTTTGCGCTGAAGTCCTGGAGTGGGGCTTGAACCCACAACCTTCAGCAGCAGGTGAAAGTGCTACCTGCTGAGCCACGGCCGACACCCAAATAACCACTCTGCATAAAATTGCCAGCTTAATGCTGTGGGCAGTTATCTCTGGAAGTTCATGCCCAGTTGAAACTGGTTGTAATAACTGTTGTCCCTTAAGTTAATTGAACTAACTCAGTTCATGCTAGCTCCGGGAAGTGGAACTGGAAAAATAGCTCTCCGCCCCACACGTCCGCTATACTGTCTCAGTACTGTACTGCACACCCAACAACCAGCATCGTGTGCTCACAGCACCACGTCATGCATTCCCTTCAATTCACCTTAGCTCTTGCCCTGCAGCCAAACAGCCTGAGGACTGAGCTGTGAACAAGCTGGAAATTCCTCCAGCTTAACACGAGCACTGAACAACTTCAGTGGAACGTTTGAAGATCATTTTCATGCCTTATTGACTGAAGAATCTATGACGCAATGTCTGAAAGCAAGTGAAATACTTAAGGGCTGGTGTCGTTCAGTGCAGTACATCCTCTCTCAATATGTACCAAGCTGTGTAGTGTGGTCATTGCAACCAAATGAACAATGCAAAAGGTGATCATTAAAAGTGAAATCCACTGGGCTGGATTTTAAGAGGTCGCCAGTGAGCTCCAAAAATGGCAGCCCGCCCACGCGAGCCGCACGCCAAAGAGTTTCCGCAATCTTAAGCATGGAGGCTCATTTAAATAGCTAGGGCTGTCCCTCCCCAGCAATGGTGTCAACTGCCTGTGCACAGGCACTGGAGCCATTTTTAAAGCCCTGTCAGCATATTTAAATTTTTATAGAAATATTCCCCCCCTTCAAAACTAAATGAATATATTTCATATGGCCCTTTCCCACCCCCCCCCCCCCAATAATAATTACAATAAATATTTGTCCTCCCCCCTCCCCCAACCAAAACATTACCTCTTGCATCTGAACTTCACCCCCCCCCCCCCCCCCCACCGCCCCCAAACTGCACAACCCTTCCCTCTATCCCCTGCACCCATTACATGGATTTGACACCTTTCCCCACCACCCCAAACTGATCAACTTACCTCCTCCCCGGCTCCTCATCAGTGTCACACCTCATTTCCCTGGACGGGGGTCCGAAGGGGCGGGAGTGATCTCAGGTAAGTGTACTTAAATGTATTAATTTTATTGATTTGAATATGTTAATTGTGGTCCTGTTGCCCAGTGGTGGGGGGCTCACCACAGAGCCTGGCAGCCACCGGGGAGGAGCGGGCTTGGCCGTGCCGGCGTCGAGGTCCATGGCGGGCCTCATCCGGAGACTTCTTCGGCCTCCCAGCCCCACCCCTGCTACAGATCACGGCACGAGGGCTTCTTAAAATCCAGCCCCCTCTGCGGGCTCGCTTTAGTAATGGATGCCTGCCATTGCACACTGGTCGATAATTTGTACCTGAACATTTATCATCAGCAAATACTATTCAATTTTAAATTCTTCATAAGCAGACAAAAGCTTAAATTGTGAAAATATTGAAACTCCTTTATTTACTTTTCCAGGGACCATCCGGGCCAGAGGGTATAATTGGGATGCTGGGGGAGATGGGACTAAAGGTAAAATGAACAAAACTGTTTTTAAACCTTTTCTGAAGTATGTGACAATGTGGGGAAATAGAATATCAGGACAATGCAATACATATCTGCAGTGTGAGTTCGATGAAGTATTATTCCCTTTGTACTGCCTGAACAGTATGTGATAAACCTACCTCCAGATTAGCACCCGGACTATATCAATGTAGCATTCCTGTTGCCCACTTTGTCTTGCTTCTCAGACTGAGTTTGCTCACTTAAGTATCACATTACAGGCAGTTTGTGCTTTCGACTGAAGTCCACAAACATTCACTCCCTCCATCACCAACGCACAGTGGCAGCAGTGTGTACCATCTACAAGATGCACTGCAGCAACGCACCAAGGCTCCTTTGACAGCACCTTCCAAACCCACAACCTCTACCAACTCGAAGGACAAGGGCAGCAAATGCATGGGAACACCACCACCTGCAAGTTCCCTTCCAAGTCACACACCATCCTGACTTGGAACTATATCGCCGTTCCTTCACTGTCGCTGGGTCAAAATCCTGGAACTCCCTTCCTAACAGCACTGTGGGTGTACCTACCCCAAATGGACTGCAGCGGTTCACCATCACCTTCTCAAGGGCAATTAGGGATGGGCAATAAATGCTGGCCTAGTCAGCGATGCTCACATCCCATGAATGAATTTGAAAAAAAGAACTAGCTTGCAACTGCCCAAAATAATTTAACTTTAGATTTTGGGCATTTACCTGGTGGGTCATCACTTTTGTGCAGGTCCCAGACACAAAGTGACAGTATCTGAAGAGCTGTGTCACATAGTGGGAGACTTGCAGAGTTGGGTGTCAGTAGGGTGTACTCATGGCATCCGCCCAACGTGGTGGTCCAGAGGCTGCAAGTATTTTCAGTCCCGTTAACATTTTCTCAGCGAGTTGACGAAGCCAAACAGGCTTGGGAAGAAAATCAGCCAGCTGCTCTACGCAAGTGCGGCATGTTGGGAGGGCGAGCGTATCTCCAGAGCAGGGTCTGGAGAAAACCAGCCAGTAGTAGGCCGAAATCTTCTGGCCCCATAAAAAACCTAAAACAGAAAATAACTTAACTTTCAGGAGAGCCCTCCAGCAGTCCCTTTACAGATGTGTCTGTTAGGCTTCTCAATGCCTGGAGTAGCTGTGGCTGGCATGAGCCGCACATACTTTGGCCATTTCTCCTTGAAAGGTATAATTAGGGTCCCACAAAATAAATTTAAATAAGGAAAGGACTTGCATTTCTATAGCGCCTTTCACAACCTCAGAACATCCCAAAGCGCTTTACAACCAATCAAGTATTTGTGAAGTGTAGTCACTGTTGGTAATGTAGGAAACGTGGCAGCCAATTTGCACACAGCAAGCTCCCACAAACAGCAATGTGATAAAAGCCAGATAATCTGTTTAGATGAAGGATAAATATTGGCCAGGACACCAGGGAGAACCCCCCCTGCTCTTCTTCAAATTGGATATTTTACATCCACCTGAGAGAGCAGACAGGGCCTCAGTTTAATATCTCATCCACAAGACGGCACCTCCAACAGAGCAGTGCTCTCTCAGTACTGCACTGGAGCGTATGTCTATTTTATGTGCCAATGTCCCCGATGGAGGACTGGAACCCACAAGCTCATGACTCCGCTGGGAGAGTGTTACTCACTAAGCCACAGTATAGTGTCCTGAATTGAACATCTAAGCAGCACTGTGCCTGTGTTTGGCAGGAGTGCGAGGGGCCAATTTATAGGCCTGCCTGGAAGTTGATTCAGAGGGGCAAATGTATGCACAAGGTTGCCAACAGACCGTAGGTCACTCATGGTCAAGGAAGGAAACTGAGTTTTAAGGTTTACCCTATAATCTCTACAAACCCTTATTCCCAAAACACAACAGTAATACCTGATTCACTGAATAAAGGACAAGACCTCTGCTAAGGTTCTCAGTAGAAATGCGATTGAAGAGATGGTGCACACCCTCTGCACACTGTTAGTAGTAAGCAGGGCAGAGGACAATGTGTTTTACCACGTTGCACTGACTCGTTCCAACCTTGGCTCCAGATATGGCAGTCTTTCGATATTAGTCTCTCTCAGTTGCTCTTCCGAACACCAAACTGAGTCTGGTTGCCACAGCTTCCATTTACATTCCTGTCATAATATTGGAGATTTTTGCTGAAGGCTGTTCCTAATTTTTTTGTTTCTATTTTTCAGGGGATTCCTGGTCCTCTTGGTGAGCCTGGACTCCCAGGTGAAACAGGCGCGAAGGTATGACTTTTTAATCATTCCTGACTGATTTTCTATGGATAATGGGGACTTTTGTTTTGTAGCCTGGCTCTCTCATTACAACCCAGTCCAACTGGGCAGTCAGACAGAATAAGCCAGAGTTTGTACAGCAAGCTTTATTCTTGCTGCAGAAGAGAAGGCGGGCAGCTCTTTCTCACAGTAACCTTCTGTGCACTGAGTTTTCTTTGCAACTACTAAATTATGCACCTGTTTTCTATCAGATAACATCCTTGAAATGGATTTTCAGGAAGTGTCTAGTTCTGAATGATACAAAGCAGAATTATAGAAATATAGAGAGTGCCCACTTCAGCAGGAATACAGTGCAAGCAGCAGTTTTCGGGCAGGCAGAATTTTCCAGTTCTAAAATTTCTGTTTCCACAGCCCGAATGCTAGCTGCCAGTAAAGTTTACATTGTGCCAGATGTGAAATCTGCAGCAAGCGGAAACTTCTGCACAACTATTATCAAATATACTTTTAATGTATGCTTGTAACAAATTTATTCATGATGGCTGTGGTCAGTGATGCAAGACTTCAGTTGCAAGCGAACCTTGTTTAAAAGCTTTTCATTCTCCTTTTTGTTCTGCACTCTTCAAAGGAGCAGTGAGTTAATTTTGCAGCCTTGGCATAACATGGGAATTTAGAAGCAGCAGGAGGTCATTCAGCCCATTGAGCTTGTTCTAGATGAACTAGATTATGGTTTACCTGTGCCCCAACTCCATTTACCATCTTTTGTTCCATATTACTTGATAGCCTTGCCTAATAAAAATCTATCAATCTCAGTCTTGAAAATTTCAATTAATCCACAACCTTTTGGAGAACTAATTCCAGACTTTGTAATAAAGTGCTTCCTAATTTTGCTTCTAAATGACCTGGCCCTGGTTTTAAAAATATACCCTCTTGTACAGGATTCTCCCAGCAGAGGAAATAGCTTATTGGATCTAATCTAACAAGTCTCTTTTATCATTTTAAACACCTTGATTAGATGATGCACAACTTTCTGAACTCATGGGATTACTAGCCAACTTTATTCAACCTGACGTCATAATTTAGCCTTTTAAACCCTGGTACAATTCTGATGAATCTGCACTCTACCCTTTCCAAAGCCAATATATATTTCCTGAGGTGCAGTGCCCAAAACTGAACACACAATTTCAGATGCGGTCCTACCAAGACTGTACAACTGAAGCATTACTTCCTCACTTTTAAATTCCAGCACCCTTGAGATAATGGGCAACATTCCATAAGCCTTGTTCATTACTTTTTGTACCTGCGCAAGGCTTGAGTGATTTATATATACAGACATCTGAATCCCTTTGCTCCTTCAAAGCTCCTAGTCTCTCGCTGTTAAGAAAATATTCCAATTTGTCTCAGATCCATGTGAATGACCTTATACTTCCCCACATTGAACTCAACCTGCCATAGTTGAGCCTATTTATTTATACTGTCCATGTCCCTTTGTAACTTCACCTGCCATTCACAGAACTTACTGCACCTCCTAACTTAGTGTTATGTGCAAACATGGATATACATCTCTCTATTCCTTCATCAAAGTCATTAATATGTACAATGGAAAGCTGAGGCACCAGTACAGATCCTTAAGGAGTACACAACTTGTTACATTCTGCAAATCAGAGAACGACCCTCTTTATCTGTACTCCCTGTCTTTTAACAACAAATTATTTATTTATTTATTTTTACTTATAGATACAGCACTGAAACAGGCCCTTTGGCCCACCGAGTCTGTGCCGACCATCAACCACCCATTCATACTAATCCTATATTCCTACCATATCCCCACCTGTCCCTATATTCCCCTACTACCTACCTATACTAGGGTTAATTTATAATGGCCAATTTACCTATCAACCTGCAAGTCTTTGGTGGTTACTGATAAATGTCACAATTTACCACACTCTTATTTTTGCTAACAATCTCTTCTGTGCAAAACCTTGCCAAATGCCTTCTGGAAGTACATATAGACAACATCCACCATGCCAGCAAACCTGTATTCATTTGGAATAATGAAAAGAGTTTGAATCTTAACTAGATTGAAGTTTTTTTTCCTGAGACGTTCAAGGAGGTAATGTGGCCATTTTGGGAAATTAACTTTCATTCCTCAATCTGAAAGAGCCAAGCAGTATCATTTCAATTATGAATCACATAAATGGATCAGTTTGACTGATGCCATTGCATTATTTGCTTTCGAGGAAAACACAAAAGCTTTTGTAAAATTTATAGGGATGTTGGTATCCATTTAAGGTCCCCGATATCCAAAAATAAACACAGTTCTGTCAGCAAACTGAAGCTATGTTGGAAGAGACCCTAGTTACTGTCTACTTCATTTGTTGAAAACTGTGAGGACACATGAGCGTAATGCTGTCCGTGGCTATGTACATTATGTTTGCAATATCTATGGATTGGAGCTTACACAAAGTTGCATTAAAAGCTAAGTTGCAATTGAAATATTTTGAAGCACAATGTAAATCCTGCTAGAAATTATAATCGTTTTTGTGCTGATGAAGTTATGACCCCCAAATTACTGACATTCTGACTTAAGTAGCTCTGAATGGATGGACCAGCTGACATTTTCTTGTCCGTCTATTTCATTTGCTCGTGTATATAATGTCAAATGGATTTTTATTTTTAAATAATATCTTAATTTCGGGGCAAATTTTCAATTGAGTGTGTATACTTTAAAGCTGATGTACTCCAAACTTAAATCCATTCCAAGTCATTCTGGACATGAGGTTACAAGTAGCAAAAAGAAACATTTGCAGCATTTTCACCTGACCTGCCTGCTATCCAATTCGAAATCAGCAGCAACAAAAATGCGCTCTCTTAAAATGATTCCTGTTTTCACATGCAAAGAGGCTTTTGTGAATTCCCGCCATGTCATAGCAGCAGGATGTCCTGCCTAAAAGGAAACCCTTGTCCTGCTGAAGGTATATCTTCTGGCAGATGAGCTTTGATCCAAATTGGCATAAAAGTCTGGGGAGAAGTTCAAACGCAGTGTTCCATCCAGTTCCTTCATCCCATACGTTTGATTGGGATTTGAACCCAGAGATGAAAATTGTCTCGCTACACTGTTCCGCCCTGATCTTGACCAGTATCTAATGAGCAGGAGTAGACCATGCAGCCGCTCGAGCCTGCTCTGCCATTCAGTACGATCAAGGCTGACCTTCTGCCTCAACCTCACTTTTCTGACTTCTCTCCATATCCCTTGATTCCCTGAGAGATCAAATATCTGTCTATCACAGCCTTGAATATACTCAACAACGGAGCATTCACAACGAATTCCGAAGATTCACCCGTTGAGTGAAGAAATTTCTCCTCCTGCTCAGTCCTAAATGATCGGCCCCTTATCCTGAGACTGTGCCCCCCCACATTCTGGATTCCCCAGCCCGGGGAAACAACCTCTCAGTGTCTACCCTGTCAAGCCCCTTCTGAATCTTGTAAGTTTTGATGAGATCGCTGTGCTAGAGAATAGCACTGTTAGCAGCATGGGGCATCTGCATTATCAAGGGGAAGATCACAGATACAAACATGCTTCCAATCACTTCTATGCTGTTAACATCAGTGACTCTAATATACTAAGATCAGTTGGTGTTAGCGACTTGTGATTTCCCACAAATCAGTCGGAACATGGATTTAAACTTTATAGGCTGGATTTAGTTCTCTCCCAAGCATCGGGTTCCGTGGGGGGGGGGAGAGCCTGAAGATGGCTCCGGATGAGGCCCGCCATAGACCTCGACGCCGGCAGGGCCCGGCCTGATCCTCCCGGCAGCGGTGAGGCACCGTGGTGGCTTTCCCGCTGCTGGGCGATGGGACCACAATTTTAATATGCAAATCAATTAAAATAATCAATTTAAATAAACTCCTTCGCCTCCTGATTGCCCGCCGTGATCTTCGGCCTTGGCGCTGGCATTCCCACTCCTTCGGATTCGCATCTGGGGAAACAAGGCACCACACTAGTGGGGGTGGGGGTGGAGGTATGTTTATCAGTGTGGGGGGAGGTGGGGGGAAACCTGCGTTGAACCTTTTACAGAAAAATACGTTATTTTAACTTTTTTCTTTGTCATACAGAGGTTGCTTTGATGTTTTTCAAATGGTAAACTTGGAATCTGTTGGACGTTTGTTAAAGAATTTACCATATTACAGAGCACAACCTTTTAATAGTGAGGCTATCACCTGCAGGCAAGAATCATAATGTTATTATGGCACAGAAGGAGGCCATTCGGCCCATCAAGTCCACGCTGGCTCCCTGCAGAGCAATGCATCGCCTTCAAGAAGATTCTATAAACAATGTATTTTCTCCCTGTTGCTCAAGATATCAGTGGAATATGTCAAAGATTAATATATAATCCAATACAAGATTTTTTTTTAAGTGCTGCTGGTACATTGATTAAAAACATTCTAACAAAAGCAATATTTTCCAGTACATTTTCCTATCAGCAACTCCTACATCCCTTGAGCAAATAAAAAAAAAAAAATCATGGCTTGTCTGAAATTGAATGATGGGAAGGTATTTGAGATGTGGGTTTTATGAATTAGTATTTTCACTTTGTAGTTTTCACATATGCTCTGATCTTCAGGGTGAAATTGGGCCGCCTGGATTCAGAGGTGAACAAGGACTCATGGGTCAAAGGGTAGGTGATTGATTATGTTACATTTCAGTGCAACCTTGTGCTCCCATTATAAAACAATATTCCAAAAACATTCCAGTGGAGTCTCATTCAGGAAGCCATTGGGAAAGAAAATCTCTTAACTCTTTTATTGTTCGGGTTATTGTACCACTTTGCCATGATCTGCGTTCCTGTTTGACGCTGAAACCTCAGGGTAAAGCCCTTAGAGTTTCACTTTAAAATCATTTTCCCTTTAATAAACTGGCTGAGAACATGATAGGGAAGAAATGCCAAGAAATATCAAAGTCGTCTTAGGCATGATTGGTCTATCCCGTTCTTGGGTAACTTCAACAAAGACATGGGGCAGATTTCATTGGGCCTCGCCAAGGTTGGCAATGGAGGCAGACTAGACCCAAAAATATTGGCACCAGCTGGCATGCTGGTTTCCTCACCCCAGCACTGGCCATTTTAAGGGAAGCGGGTTCATGGGCCCCCCACGAGGCGGGCAGCCAATTAGGCTCGATAAGAGCCTTGTTAAGGGCAGTTAAAGGAATTTTCCAGTTGGCCTCCAGTTTCCCGACACGACGGGACAGTTTAATGGCCACGTAGTGGCAGGCTTGGGGGCGGGGGCAGGGTTATAGGCAGATCTACAGACCTCCCTACCTGCCTGGGTGTGCGTGCAGCCAAAGGCTGCCCTGTGGAGGGATTAACCCCCTCCCCAACAGTGGTGGCTTGGCTGTTTTTTCCTAATTTTTGATTTGAATTTTTAGAAAGTTAGGTGAGAGGGCACCTCCATGTTGAAGCACCCTCTCAATTACTTACCCTTTACTGCAGCCCACTGCTCCTCTCAAGCTGGAAGGCCACTGGTTGACCCGCCAGCTTCAAGAGCCCGCCTGCTGCCCTTAATTGAACAGGGAACCTGCCTCCATGCCAATTAAGGAGGTGCCCCGGTCAAAATCCCAAAGAGGGACAGTTTCCTCCACCGCTAAACACCACACCAGATTTGAGACCCGGAAACAAACCCGACTCCTGTTTCCCAGCCCTAAAGTGAAAGTGAAAGCTCAGCCCAAGCATTGTTCCTACCCGACTCTTTTTTGGATCAAATAAGCTACTATTTTTTAAGACAACGAAAATAAATGGGTGGGGCAGGGCCCCCCACCCACCACAAAATCTCCAATTTGTTTTCAAAACTCCACAGAGGTTCTTCCACCAAGTCTTGCTGTATAATATGAAAACAAGTACTACCTCAGATAATCCAGCCAGAGTGTCTGGTTAACTGGTCAAATGCTGTAAATCTCGAGGATTGTAAATCAGTTATTTCTGTATCTCCCTCAGGATTCAGCTTTTCAGCTTTATGTTGGGCATCCAAGTTATTAACTTTTCAAAAATAGATTATTTTCCAATAAGTAAATAATGTTCTCTCTTTTTAACCTATCCCTGATCAACAGTCAACCTGCTCTATCCCACTTCATTTCCAAGACAGTCTACTCCTAGACTGCTTTGAAAGCAGTCAGGCACAAATCTCCATTCAAATAGCCTGCTCTTTCACATCAATCTTGGTCCATTGACCCCACGGCTCTAAATGTTTGTGCTGTCACACTCACTGGCACTGGTTGCCCCCAGTGATATTTAGTAGTGACAGCTGTATTATGTTTAGACAATTAGTTTGCCCAAACGGTCACACTGTGGCCCATAGAGCTGCCATGGAGTGTATATTTGCTTTATTCCAGGGTATCCGTTTTCTTGGAACTCATGTGAATTCCCAATTAGAACCTGATCAGGTCTTGGCCTTCATTGGCCAACAATTTAAGACTTTTCTTGGGACAGCCAAACTTTATGCCACTCTCCGTGCTGTAATTGCAGCATTTAGTTCCCAATATGGTCAATCTCAAAGCTTTAATTGCACCATTGAGTCTTAGGTGAGATAACTCACCGATATTGCACCGGGTTGTAAATTTAATTATACATGTGCATATATATCTATCTCTAAACTTACTTATCAGTACGTAATGACCAGCTGCAACTGATTCCTTCAAAAATCACTCATTACTTTTTTTCCCTCTCAAGGGTGAGCCAGGTCTGGTGGGTGATGATGGACCTGTTGGAATCGATGGGCTCAAGGTCAGTGGTGAATCTGCGTGGACTCTAATACTGTGGATGCTGACAGTCTGAATATGCATATATGGTTTAAAGAAACAAAGTGATTATCGACAACGCAGCCGGCAGCTGACGTCATCAGACTGCTCCTACTCTCTGCGCATGCACTGTATTCCGCATTGCCAGGACTAGTTGGCGCATGCGCACATTATGTCATCGTGTAACGCGTGCAGAGAGCCGGGGATGGGGGAAGAGGGGAGAGCGCGGCCGAAGACCTTGGTGGTGGCGCGGGTGCGCTCTCCTCCGCCCACCCGCCTCCTCGCTCGCACCCCCCCCCCCCGGGCCCGCCCGCTCGCTCCCACCCCCCCAGGCCCGCCCACTCGCTCCCCCACTGGCCCGCCCGCTCGCTCGCTCTCTCCCTCCTGCTATTGTGTGCTGCCATTGTGTTTAGGTTGCCTTCGTGTGATTATTTGAGCAGTGCCATCTTTAGTCCTGGCAGCTGCTGACGTCGCAGACTGTGACCTTTTAGTGGCACAGGCTGCATTTGCGCACGTTCCACTGCAGCGCCACCTAGTGGTAGTGTCGTCAGCAAACGCAGCCTTAAAGAAAATACAGCCATTAATTTGACTTCATTGTCCGAGTATATTTGAATTGAATAGATCCTGTGAAGACAAAAGTAAACTGAATGCAGACTATGTGAAGACTATTGTTTCTCCGAGTTGGTATTTTGAATATCTTTTCTCCCTACCCGGACTTGGGTGTATAGGCAATAATTTCAAAGTTTGCAGATGATACAAAACTCGGAAATGTAGTAAACAGTGAGATGGATAGTCATAGACTTCAGGAGGGCATAGACTGGTGAAATGGGCAAATACATGGTAGATGAAATTTAAATCAGAGAAGTTTAAAGTGATCTATTTTGGTAGGAAAAATGAGGAGAGGCTGAATGATACAATTTTAAAGGGGATGCAGGAACAGAGTGGGTGTATGTGTACACATCTTTGAAGGTGGCAGAACAAGTTGAGAAGCCTGTTAAAATAGCACATGGGATCCTTGACTTTATTAATAGAGGAATTGAGTACAAAAGCAAGGAAGTTGTGCGACAGGGAGATTTGCTAGTTCTGTTGGGGAGGGTTTAAACTAAATTGTCAGGGGGGATGGGAACCTGAGACGGAGCTCAGATTGGAGGGAAACAAAACTGGTAACTTGTCAGGGATGTGGGAACCAGGAGCAAGTATCAGAGAGGAATATCAAGGAGCACGGAATCCTTGGTGAGATAGATAACACGAGAGTAGGGTATAGTAAGTTATTAGGTGGTGTCAGAGTAAACGAGAAAGTAATAAAGTCTAAATCAGGGTTAATGTGCATGTATGTGAATGCAGGAAGTGTGGTTAATAAGACTGGCAAGGTACAGGCGCAGATTGTCATGTGGAGATGTGATGTTGTGGCTATAACAGAGACCTGGCTCAAAGAAGGGCAGGACTGGGTGTTAAATATACCTGGATACAAGGTGCTTAGGAAAGGGAAAAAAAGGGGGAGGGATGGCGGTATTGATTAAGGAGAGCATTGCAGTGCTGAAGAAAAAGGATGTCCCAGAGGGGTTGAGGACGGAATCAATTTGGCTAGAGCTAAGGAACAATAAAGGTGCAGTTACATTGCTCGGTGTTGTCTATAGGCCACCAGCTAGTGGGAAGGACATGGAGGAATAAATTTGCAAGGAAATTACAGAGAGGTGCAAAAATTATAGGGTAGTTATAATGGGTGACTTTAATTATCCAAACATACACTAGGATAATAGTAGTGTAAAGGGCAGTGAGGGGCAAGAGTTCCTGGTGTGTGCTCAGGAAAAATTTCTACAACAGTATGTTGCTAGTCCAACGAGAAAGGAGACACTGCTAGAACTGGTTCCTGGGAATGAGGTGGGCCAAGTGGATCAAGTGTCAGTAGGAGAGCATTTAGGGGATAGTGATCGTTGTATCATAAGGTTTAGGCTGACTATGGAAAAGGATAAAGAGCAATCCAGGGTAAGAATAATTAACTGGGGGAAAACCAACTTCAATGGGGTAAAAATGGAGCTGGGGCGAATAAAGTGGAGTCAAAAGCTGTCAGGAAAACCAGTAGATGAACAATGGGCTACCTTCAAAGAAGAGATAGTTCGGGCACAGTTAGGGTATGTTCCCTTGAAGGAGAAAAGTAGGGTAGACAAATCCAGAGCTCCCTGGATGACAAAAGAGGTAGAGATTAAGATAAAGAAGAAAAAGTGTGCTTATGACAGATGCCAGGTAGTAAATATATTGAGAACCAGCCTGAATATAGAAGGTCCAGAGGGGAAGTGAAAAAGCAAATAAGAGAAGCAAAGAGAGAGCATGAAAAGAAACTGGCAGCTAACATTAAAGGAAATTCCAAAATTTTCTAAAATTTTTCATATAAATAGTAAAAGGGTGGTATAGGGAGGAGTGGGGCCGATTAGGGACCAGAAAGAGGATTTACACATGGAGGCAGAGGGCATTGCTGAGGTAATAAATGAATACTTTACATCTGTCTTTACCAAGGAAGAAGGTGCAACCCAGGCAATGTTGAAAGAGGAGGTAAGTCAGACACTAGAGGGATTTAAAATTGATAAAGAGGAAGTATTTGATAGGCTGTCTGTATTTAAAGTGGATAAAACGCCAGGACCAGATGAGATGTGTGCAAGGATTCTGAGGGAAGTGAGGGTGGAAATCGCAGGCCCACTGGCCATAACTTTTCAGTCTTCTTTAGACTTGCGGGGTGGTGCCTGAGGACTGGAGAATTGCAAACATTACATGCTTGTTCAAAAAGGGTGTAAAGATAAGCCCAGCAACTACAGGCCAGTCAGTTTAACTTCAGTGTGGGAAAACGTCTAGAAAAAATAATTTGAGACAAAATCAATAGTCACACTGTCAAATGCGAGTAAATTAAAGAAAGCCAGCATGGATTCCTTAAGGGAAAATCATGTTTAACTAACCTGCTGGAGTTTCTTGAAGAGGTAACAGAGAGGGTTAATGAGGGCAATGCTGTTGATGTGGTGTACATGGACTTTCAAACGGCATTTGATACAGTGCCACACAACAGACCTGTGAGCAAACTTATAGCTCATGGAATAAAAGGGACGGTAGCAACATGGATATGAAATTGGCTAAGTGACAGGAAACAAAGAGTAGTGGTAATGGATGTTTTTCGGGCTGGAGGAAGGTTTGTAGTGAAGTTCTCCAGGGATTAGTGTTGGGACCCTTGCTTTTCCTGATTTATATTAAGACCTTGGTGTAAAGGGCACAATTTCAAAGTTTGCAGATGATGTGAAGCTTGGAGGCATTGTGAACTGTGAGGAGGATAGTGTAGAACTTCAAAAGGACATAGACAAGTTGGTGGAATGGGCAGACAGGTGGCAGATGAAGTTCAATGCAGAGAAATGTGAAGTGATTCATTTTGATAGGAAGAACATGGAGAGACAATATAACAAAGGGCACTATTCTAAAGGGGGTGCAGGAGCAGAGGGACCTAGGTGTATATGTGCATAAATCATTGAAGGTGGCAGGACAGGTTGAGAGAGCAGTTAATAAAGCATACAGTGTCCTGGGCTTTATTAATAGGGGCAGAGAGTACAAGAGCAAGGAAGTTTTGTTGAACTTGTCTTAGACACTAGTTCGGCCTCAGCTGGAGTATTGCGTCCAGTTTTGGGCACCGCACTCTAGGAAGGCATGAGGGCATTGAAGAGAGTGCAGAAAAGGTTCACGAGAATGGTTTCAGGGATGAGGAATTTCAGTTATGAAGAGAGATTGGAGAAGTTAGGACTGTTTTCCTTGGAGAAGAGAAGGCTGAGAGGTGATTTGATAGAGGTATTCAAAATCATGAGGGGTCTGGATAGAGTAGATTGAGAGAAACTGTTCCCACTCATGAAAAGATCGAGAACGAGAGGACATAGTTTTAAAGTATTTGGTAAGAGAAGCAAAAGTGACATGAGGAGAAACTTTTTCACACTGCAAGTGGTTAAGGTCTGGAATGCGCTGCCTGAGCATGTGGTGGAAGCAGGTTCAATTGAAGCATTCAAAAAGGAATTAAACAGTTACATGAAAAGGAAGAATGTGCAGGGTTATGGGGAGAAGGGCAGAGGAATGGAACTGAGGGAATTCCTCTTTTGGAGAGCTAGTGTGGACACGATGGACTGAATGGCCTCCTTCTGCGCTGTAATGATTCTGTGATTCTGTGACACCTTTATAAAACAGTGATTAGGCCCCAGCTGGAATTTTGTCTCCAATTCTGGGCACTGCACTTTCGGAAGGCTGTCAGGCCCTTGGAGAGGGTACAGAAGAGATTTACTGGGATGAGGGACTTCAGTTATGTGGAGAGTCTAGAGAAGCTGGGATTGTTCTCCTTAGAGCACAGAAGGTTAAGAGGAGAGGTTTTCAAAATCATGGGTGGTTTTGATAGAGTAAATTCAGAGAAACTGTTCCCAGTGACAGAGGGCACAGATTTAAGGTTAATTGCAACAAAAAAAGAGGCGACATGAGGAAGCATATTTTTACATAATGAGTTCTTGTGATTTGGGATGAATGCATTGCCTGAAAGGATGGTAGAATCAGATTCAATAGTAACTTTCAAAAGGGAATTGGATACATACATGAAGGGAAAATAAAGGACAGGGCTATGGGGAAAGAGCTGGGGAGTGGGATTAATTGGATAACTCTTTCAAAGAGCCAGCACAGGTACAATGGGCCGAATAGCCTCCTTCTGTGCTGTATGATTCTACGAATGGGTGACTCGTGCCCTCCAATAACAATATTCAGCATTAGCTATTCTTGAGCTGCAGCTTCATTTAAAATATTTTTTGGAGCAGTACAGATGGTGTAGTTAGGCTACTTGTGAATATGACTGGTCTGGCTTAAGCAGCAGTGCCTATCCCAATCCATAGACAAATCCTGGAGAGCAACATCAGCCTTATACTCCTTTTCATGACTGCTAACTGCCTCTCCCAATTTTCTCCTTCATCCTCCATCCTCACCTTTGATTCTAGATGGTCCACGTCTGCCTCCACTATCCTCACCTGTGCTGCTGCAAGCACCCCTTCAAACCCACCTCTTCATACACAGCATTTTTTTGACATATGTAGTATTTATTCCACCTGTGAAATGCATCTGTGCTCACTCAATCTCCAGTTTAACCAAGCACCTGACCACCCGATTTTCCCTTTCTTCCCAGTGCTTGTCAATATTGTCAACTTGTCATACCTTCAGAAATTGTTTTTACCTCTTTTAAAATCACCATTTCATCACCCTCATTAAAAAGCCCACTTTTACCTTCTCAATCCTCCCACATTATCACCCTATCTCGAACCTGTCCATTCTCTCTAAGGTCCTTCTGCAACATTAACACCCAAATGCATGCTCAGCTTCTCATTGTTCCCTGTTTGAATCCCTCCGAGCAGCCCTCAGCACCAGGACTCGGACCGCCCCCGTTAGTCACCTTTGACATCCTGTCCAATCATGACCACAGCAACGATTGGCTGTTTCTCCTGAAAAAAGTTTCTCGTGAACACTTAAAAAGGAACAGGACAAGGAGGTGGGAGGAAGGAACACAAGGAAGCACACAGACAAAGAAATAGAATGAGCTTTACCGTGCTTCCATGGAAAACAGGAGACGGTTAAATGGCTGAAGTGATATAAGCAGCTGTTGAATTTGCCTACACTACACAAAAATGGAATCTCATTGGAGAAAGATTTGAAGAGTAATCCAGTGTACTGCTGTTAATTCAAAGTCCTTTTTCTTTAACTCCGCAACATTTACATTATCCAATAATTTAAATTAAACCAATTGTATTATATGTCACAGTAGCTTTTACAAGCACAATTTGAATTATCCGAAACCTGGAACTAACAGGAATGGATTGTAAACCACAATTCTATGCTCATTGTTTTCTTCAAGAGGTCAGTTCATCAAGTCAATCCTTTTTGAGATAGTATGTATAATTTGTCTTCTCTTGGACTCTGACCAATTTATCTCTTGGAAAAGTTGATCAGAGGTAGATCTTCTAAGGTGAATAAAGCTGTACTCATGCTTCCCTAAGGTAATCCTGTGCCACTCCAGAATTTCTGTCAAACATTGATACTTTTACTAATCTATCTCCTGTACCATTGCACAATGAGAGTGAAGACCAAGTGTCGTGTTCAGTTAAAGTGTGGTTAGAGAGTCAGATATAATTCAACCAGGGCACATATAGTAATTACACCCTCTTTCCAATGCGAGTGCAGCATTGCCTCCACTGGAGGAGCAGGAGAATTTACTGCGTGACGTGTTTACATTGACATTTTCCATTATAAATGTGGACAAAGGAATTTATATCAGAAAAACATTGTCAAGAAATGCTGATGTAATATTTTGAATATATTTTTTCTACTCATTTGTGGAATGTGGGCATCACTGGCTAGGCCAGCATTTATTGCCCATCCCTAATTGTCTTTAAATTGAGTGACTTGCTAGGCCATTTTAGAGGGCAGTTAAGAGTCTGGAATCACATGTAGGTCAGACCAGGTGAGGTTTGGCAGATTTACTTCCCTAAAGGGCATTAGAGAAGCGGATGGGTGTTTACAACAATTGACAATGATTTCATGGTCACCATTAGACTAGCTTTTTTTAATTCCAGATTTTACTAATTGAATTCAAATTTCACCATCTGCCATGGTGGGATTCAAACCCCTGACCTCACAGCATCAGCTCTGTAGTACTAGTCCAGTGACTATGCCACTGCCTCCCTGTGTTATTGATAGTTAAACAGCAAAACCTACTGCAATTTGGGAGCAGAGAAAGAGTTGGTTGGAGTATCGCCATTTCTTTGCTAAGGAGCTAGGAGGTGCAAAACTGCGGAGCTAGGAACATTGGAATAGATTAGATTAGATTAGATTAGAGATCCAGCACTGAAACAGGCCCTTCGGCCCACCGAGTCTGTGCCGACCATCAACCACCCATTTATACTAATCCTACACTAATCCCATATTCCTACCAATCACCCCACCTGTCCCTATATTTCCCTACCACCTACCTATACTAGTGACAATTTATAATGGTCAATTTACCTATCAACCTGCAAGTCTTTTGGCTTGTGGGAGGAAACCGGAGCACCCGGAGAAAACCCACGCAGACACAGGGAATAGGAGGGGACCATTTAGCCACTCGAGTCTGCTCTGCCATTCAATGAAATCATGACTGGCCTGTGATCTAATTCCATTTACCCATCTTTGCCCCATATCCCTTAATATCTTGCTGTATGCTGGAGTGTAATTATAGCAAGACAAGTTCACATAAGCTGTTTCCATTGTAAATGTGGATACAAGAATTTGAAATAGACGTGCCCACAGATGTAAATGTTTTAACATATTTGAGCTCCTGTAATATTGCACACGGGGGAGTGTAGACAAGTGTAGCACTCGGGTGAAGTAGGGTTAGAGGGTGAGGTATAATTCGACCAAGAGACACAAATGTAATTCAGTCCCTATTTTTAAGTCATACATCACGTTCTTATTTTTATATTTCCTTTGTAAATTCCAATGTTCACATTTAGATCGGAAGCTGGGGGAGGTGTAATTACAGTGTGACGAGTTTACAAAGGCATGATAAAGGAATTTATAATGGAAAAGGTTGCTACGAAGTGCAAGCAAACATAGCATTTTTAATATAAAATAAAAACAAGAAATACTGGAAATACTCAGTAGGTCTGGCAGCATCTGTGGAGAGAGAAGCAGAGTTAACGTTTCAGGTCAGTGACCCTTCTTCAGCACTCCCATCAGGTCACTGACCTGAAACGTTAACTCTGCTTCTCTCTCCACAGATGCTGCCAGACCTGCTGAGTATTTCCAGCATTTCTTGTTTTTATTTCGGATTTCCAGCATCCTCGGTATTTTGCTTTTATTTTAGCATTTTTGGTATATCAGCATTGATAACCCAGCCAGTTTCATTCCACACAGTACACATGCATGATGCTACCTCTAGCTTCGGTAGACTAACTGTTTTGTTTTTATCGAAAGTTATGCTTACAGTCTTAACCACACATTCTTCTACCTTTTTTGTAAAAGAATTAATCTGCCTTGACTGTTTTTACACAAAGTATTTTAATGGAGGAATTTATTTTCTAGAGTGAGGTCTCCCTTGTGGCCTGTTAAAATATACTGACCTATTTTAGTTCCATGATTATGTCTGAAGTCATATAACCTACTGACATCTACATTGCCCAAAGCTTTTCAGAGTATTTCAAAAATCTGTAATATATCCAGTTCATTGTTTTTTCTATAGTGAAAAGAAGTCCAATTCTCTGAACCTCTTGTTTGATAACTATAAACCCCCAAATCATCCCAGTCACTCCTCCCTGAGCCACCTTGAACGAATCAGTATCAATTTGAAGGAAGAATGTTTTCTATCTCTCACTGTTCACATTCAGGAAGGGGAGAGAAGAGCTGCCCTAATCCCACTGATCACCAGCATCAACCAACACAACAGACACGAGGTCTTTATCAATTTCCAAGACAAGTTAATGAGGGGGAGTCCAGAACCAGGGGTCATAGTCGAAGGATACGGGGTAAACCTTTCAGGACTGAGATGAGGAGAAATTTCTTCACCCAGAGAGTGGTGAGCCTGTGGAATTCGCTACCACAGAAAGCGGTTGAGGCCAAAACATTGTTTCCAAAAAGAAGTTAGATATAGCTCTTGGGTCTAAAGGGATCAAAGGGTATGGGGCGAAAGCGGGAACAGGTTACTGAGTTGGATGATCAGCCATGATCATAATGAATGGTGGAGCAGGCTCGAAGGGCCGAAGGACCTACTCCTGCTCCTATTTTCTATGTTTTCTATGAATTACTTATTACTTGGCGTCTGTGCAAGAGAACATCAAAGCTAGCTTGTTTGCACCTATCATCTCAAGCTTTATTTTAATCATTTCCATGAATACACAATGCTTTGAAACACAATATTTAAAGGTAACGAGTGTCAATGTTCCTGAGCAACTCTGAACACCAGCCAGTCTGGCTCATTTGTAGGACCTGGAGGCTGGAATTCTCTAGGTCTCCAGAAACCACCACAAGCTAGGGCCCTAATTGGCAAGGGGAAGATAACCAGGTCCACCTGAACCTCAGTTTAACATCTCATTATGGAGAATAGCACCTGTAGCAGTGAAGCATTCTCTCAATGGAGTGTCCATCTGCCCTGGAGTGATATTAGAACCCACAATCTTTGGACTCAGTCAATTCCAACAAGAAAGGGAAACTAACAAGGGCAGTATTCTGAAATTTCCTTGTCCTGTCAAAAATATATTGTGTTATTCCTATTCACAGACTATAATGTGGACTTGAGGAAGAGTGGTTCAAAGATATTCCTTATGGAATGCTTTCCCAGTCTGACTGATCAAGACAAGTACAAATGAAGACCATCTAGCTCATTCTTCCATAGAAAACTACAATTTCCCTCTCAATGAATAATTTTATCCCACTAATTTACCCATTTATCCTTACCTCACTGACCTGGCACTGATTGTTGTTGTCATTGGATCATCCTGTTGCTGAGTGCTCTGCTCCTTACAGATACAACTTCTTCCACAAAGAAAGAGTTGCATTTACATAGTGCCTTTCATGACCTCAGAATGTCCCAAAGCACTTCACAGCCAATAACAACAACATGTATTTATATAGTGCCTTTAACATAGTAAAAATCCCAAGCCACTTTACAGGAGCGATTTATCAAAGAAAGTTTGACACCGAGCCAAATAAGGGGATATTGGGGCAGGTGACCAAATGCTTAATGAAAGAGGTAGGTTTTAGGGAAGAGAGAGGGGGTAGAGAGACGGGGATGTTTCGGGAGGGAATTCCAGAGCTTAGGGCCTTGGCAGCTGAAGGCACTGCAGATAAGGATGGAATTATTAAAATCGGGGGTGGGCAGGAGACCAGAATTGGAGGAGCACAGAGATCTCGGAGAGTTGTAGAGGCTTCTTGTTTCACTGATGTTTCTCTTGTTGAATGATATACAACTCACTAACCCACCTCTTGTCTTTTTCCATATTAGGGTGACAAGGGAGACCCGGGAGCAGAAGGAGATAAAGGAGACAAGGGGCCAGAAGGATTGAAAGGAAAAGAAGGGCCACCAGGAGTACCAGGAATCCAAGGAGTTCCCGTAAGTATTGTTTCTCTGTTTTTTTCCGCAGAAGTCATGGCTGGATATCATTTGTAGACAATCGCAGAGAAGGGATGGCACAGCATTCATGGGAATAGTTAAAATCCACAATAATCTTCAAATTTATTTTCCCAACAAGCTTGTTTACAGTCTTGATAGTTTGTCATGCATCCACAAATTACCAGTAATTTTGCAAGGCACCACTCCGAGCCGCAAGCACTGTAGTAGAGGTAGGACTACAATACTGTAATCCAATTTTCCAACAAGCACTGACTGCAAGTGAGCCTCTGCACTCGGGGTGGATACTCGCTAAACTACCCGCAATATTTCTACCTTAACGAGAGAGAAAAGTAAATAAATAAATGTGAAAAATAGAGGTATTCAAAATCATGAGGGGTCTTGACAGAGCAGAGTAGAGAGAAACAGTTCCCATTGGTGGAAGGGTTGAGAACCAGAGGACACCGATTTAAAGTGATTGGCAAAAGAACCAAAGGAGACTGGAAAATCCTTTTTAACAGAGCGTGTGGTAACAGTTTGGAATTCACTTCATGAAAGTGTGGTGGAGACAGATTCAATCGTGGCTTTCAAAGGGCATTTAATAAGCACCTGAAGGGAAAAAATATGCAGGGCTACAGGGAAAGGACGTGGGAGTGGAACTAGCTAAATTGCTCTTACAGAGAGTCAGCATGAGTTTGACAGTCTGAATGGCCTCCTTCTGTGCTAAAACCATTCTATGATTCTATAAGGGAGGAAAAGTAGGAATTTCCCTGTACTATCAAAAATATACAGTGTCTTTCCTGTTCATTGGCAGATTTAAGGAAGAAAGGTTCCTTTTAGTGTATAAGCAGGGTTTATCATTCTATATCTACCCACAGTGGGGGAGATAGTGACGTAGTGGTAATGTCACTGAACTAGTAATGCAGAGGCCCAGGCTAATCCCCTGGGGATATTGGTTCAAATCCCACCGTGGTAGCTGGTGGAATTTGAACAATTAATTTTTCAAAAAGCTGGAATTGAAAGCTAGTCTCAGCTGTGAAACTATCATCGATTGTCATAAAAACCCATCTGGTTCACCAATGTCCTTTAGGGAAGGAAATCTGCCATCCTTACCTGGTCTGGCCTACATGTGACTCCAGACCCACAGCAATGTGGTTGACTCCTAACTGCCCTCTGAAATGGCCGTGTAAGCCGCTCAGTTCAAGGGGATATAGGGATGGGCAACAAATACTGGCCTTGCCAGCGATGCCCACGTCCCAGGAAAAGAATTTTTAAAATGTAAATGTGTGACTCCACCTATCACACGCAGGCTGATGGACATCTAATTTGGTCACTGAGTCTACAAATAAGATTATTTTCTTCTTATTGTTGCATCACTATTCCTGATATAGAATGAGAAAGAGAAAGTTGACTGAGTGCTTTTCACCATCGAGGAAACAGATACCTGATAGTGCCATTGACTCCAGTTGTGTTACAGTTGAAGAAGTGGACATTGCATTGTGTTGTTAAATGTATTTTGCTGTTACGATCAGGGTACTGAGCAGCTAACTCCATCACTGCATTATTTCACTTGTAACATCAGTGCAGGGAAGCTGTAGTTGAGTCTATGACTTCTGTCTGTAAAACCCGGGAAACGTGCATTTTATATTCTTGAGTGGTTTGATACATAGTGAGAAATGGTGGGATGTTCCAGCATTGAGTACTTTCCCAGCGTGGGAGATGGAAATTCGTTTTTGAAGGAGTTATTTTGACTGTTACAGTCTGGGAGCAAGTCATGTCAAGCGACTCACTCTGCATCACCTTTGAAATAGATGGACAGTATTTTACCTCTTAAAATGAATATTAGCATAAAGTGACCATCTTGCAGTTTGGGAAGCATTATTAAGACTGAAAAGTTGTGTTGTTCTACTTGTGGAAAACCACACATGGCTCTTTTTTACATTAGAAAGTTAGTCATCTTGGGTGTTAAAAAAAAATTCTTAAAAATACATTCTTTTCACTGTGTCAAAATGCGGTAGAGTTTAATTTAATGAATATTAATGCTGCTTTTATCCACTGAATACCACTCCTGATAGTTTTGATAACCATGCTAAGGTCTTTGTACACTATTTCCTATTATTTTGATTAATATTCTCAAAGGGGATGAGTGTGGGATCAGTGGCTTGCTACTATCCTTATCTGTGGTTTGAAACTGCTTTTGGATGTCGTTTGAAACTGCTCATGAACACTATAAAGTCCTTGTTGAAAAGAATGACTTATTCAAAGGAGAATATTGTGTACCTTTTGGAGGCTATTTTTAAATGCTGCTTTTAACTACAAAACAAGGGGTACTTCTTCCCAGAAGATCGCAATTCTGTCGAACATTTGTAGATTTAGGAAGTTGTTGAGTAGCGAGTTCAAGAACCAGGTGCCCAACATCTGGAGACTGTTTGAATCCGACATTTTATGGCGTTGTGCAGTCAGGATCGCAAGGGAACAGGCGCCAGACAGGCAGGGGGAATTGGCCCAAGCCTGTGTGTTCTGGAGCTGAAATCATTTCCAAAAATGTTTCAAAAATATAGAACCAGCCACTTAGCAGACAAGCTAATGTTCGCAAGCGCAGGTTAATAGCTGGTTATGTCTACAATAAACCCCTTTCAAAACATGGTATCTTTCATTGTAAGTTATATGGACACCAGCCAGACACACTCCCACTTCAATCGGCAATGCCTTGTTTTCATAGTGCATTTCTTCAAAGTGTTTCCAGTGTTGCAATGTTTTTGGTTTTGTTTTGCTTGACTGTGTGAATTGGCACCTGAAAGTTCTCCTCAAGCCAATCGCATGGATGTACCAAAGGACAGCATTCTAATATTACAAAAAAAAAACCAGCCGCAAAAATCTGAACATTGCATGCTTCATGACATTTTAATAAAAATCTAAATCTGAAACTCTTGTTTCATTTCTGTAAAAAAAAAAGTTAATTCTTTTATTACTAGTTTCATTTTACAAATCCTCACTGGAGCTGATATCATTAAGTGTGTTTTGATGCTGGATTTCCTTCTTCGCAGACACAGACGTACATCACCTCCCACTTACAAGAGTGAGGATCAGTAAAATGGTGTGTATCATTGGAGAGGGGCTGAGCATTAAGAACATATTATTAGAGATGGTTTTGGATTCTCCCATTATGCATTTTGGAAGGGTTCTCAGAATATTGCAATGCTTAATGGATGATTTTTTTATTACTGTTACAGAGGAGAGTAGAATGCCAGGGAGCCAGTCTATTGCTATATTTAAATCCACAAAGGCAGTCATTCAAAATGCATTGCTGATTACATTATCTGAAAGCCGACCAATCTGAATAAAGCTGACAGCCGCCAGCCTCAGACAGGACTGCTGTTTGGGACCCTTGCCGTGAATTTGGTTTTGAACAAATTCAATGGCACAAGTGCTTGCGGTTTCCATTCAGATTTGGCCAATCAAGATGGGAATGGGTTAAATGGGCTACAACTGCAAAGACCTCATTTGAATTCCCCTGTTTCATTTCATTTCCACTGTGAGATTGTTCAGCCATGAGGGACTGTTAGATTAACTGTTTCCATTAAGTTTCAGAAAGGTGGGATCCAGGCCAGTGAAATCTGGAATGAGTTTGTCCTTAATGCGAGTTCATGTTGGCCTGAGTTTGCATAAATCAGTCCAGGTTTTGGCAGTCTCTCTTCCCTGTAGATGGTGAAGAGCAGGAAATCTCCTAGTGACTCTTCCAGGTCTCCTTAATAATCAGAGCCCCATCCTGCAGCATAAGCACCCGCTTGGTTTTAACGTCCGGAGACTCGACAGGACATTATTGCAGCATTCCAGAGGCATAGATGCATGCTTGTTGTTACATTCATAGGTGGCGTATACTACTGTCAGCTTGAAGATGCTGATAGCAATCTAGACGAGGCATGCTACTGATGCCATCATGTGCCAGTGCTTCCAAACTAGTTTTGTGTTTTGTCTCCTATTTTTTGTGAGTGATAAGTAGAGTTTTTTCAGCATACTGTCACACTTTCTGGTCATACTTAAGTATTAAGGCTGGTGCCATGGAAGCCTGGAGCTCGTAAAGTGGTGGACGTACCACTTTTGGCCACTTCCAGCACGGCCCACGCGGTGTGCCAAGATTGTAAGGGCTCTAGCAGGGATGTGTCGTATGTCCGTCAGAGGCATACAGAGGGGGAAGATCATGATACTGTATCTAACACTGACTTGGCACACAACTTGCCATTTTGGACTTTGTAGCCGCGGCTAATGCCCTCTCTTAAGCACTCCCACCTGAACATGTAGTTAGCTACAAGAGGGACTGCCACACGAGTGCAATTTAAAGGGATCATCATGGGACTTCCAGGTGAGGTGCTTTTGACTTTCTTTTGTGGGTAGAAGTACTGTGTACAGCAGGGAGTGGCACTGGACTCTGATGAGGAGGTCAGAGGAGTTGGCTCCTGTCAGCAGAAAGCTTGCTTTCTGTAAAAGGGACTAAAAATGCAGCCTCTCTTGAGCTGCAGCATGAAAGAGAGATGGAGCACAGGCAGCAGAGAGAGGAAGCTGTGCGCAGTGAGAGGAGGAGGAGGGCTATCAATGGAAGGTTTACCTACCAAGGGCCTTCAGAGAGCACATCTCTCTGCACCTCAGCCTGGAGCAGTGTCTGAGGTGGCTACATTTCACTAAGGAGGTGGTCACTGAACTGTACCATCTCCTCCAACTGGACCTAAAGCCACACAGCCGGGCAAGGACTGCACTGCCAGTGGCCATGAAAATCACCAAGGTCCTCAATTTCTACAACAGTGGATGCTTCTAGGTGGGAGCAGGTAGAATTGCCAACATGTTACAGTTTGCTGTGAATTGTTGCATCAGGGAGGTGACAGAGGCTCTGCACGCCAGGAGATGGGACTTCATAGTGTTCACTCTCACCGGAGAGAAGCTGGAGGAGTGGGCACATGCCTGGCTAGAAGGATTCCCAATGGTGCTGGGAGCCATGCATATGTTTCTGCAGCCCCCACATAGTAACAGGGAGATGTACCACAGCTGCAATGGGTACCACACTCTGAGCATGCGGTTGGTGTGAAACCATGCATAGAATATCATATAGGTAAATGGCTGCTATCCTGGCATCAGCCATGATGCTTTTATCTTGCACCAATCAGCCATACCCATTATCTTTGAGCTACCATGAAGAACCAGGGGTTGGCTGCTGGGTGACTAGGGCTACCCGCTCCCCACCAGGCTCAAGCCTACCCTCCACCACCCGACCATATGTGGGCAGCGTATCTCCAATGAGAGCCATGCTGCCACCAGGAACATCGTGGAGCAAACCATCGGTGTCCTGAAGCAACAGTTCCGCTGTCTGCACCATGCTGGGGGGGGGGAGGTGGGGGGAGCCCTCCAGTACTTGCTGGAGCGTGTCTCAAAATTCGTGGTGGTCTGCTGCATCCTCCATAACGATGCCTCATGATTTTGAACACCTCATTCAAATCTCCCTGTGGCCTTTTTTGCACTGGAGTTTGACTTGCAGGTTATGCTATATTTGCAGGCATTTTAACCAATTAGACTACATATAAGGATACATGAAGATTTACTTCTACTGTAATAGAGAGCCAATCCTGCACCATGATAGGAATTTGAATATCAGAATGGAAAAAGATATGTGATAGAAAAGGCGAAAGTGAGCGCAACATAAATTCACCAATCTAAAAATGAAATGAATTGAGCTTTAGCACAAGAGGAGAGCTTAAATCAAATTATTTTCTGGAGGGAGAAAAATGAAAAGCGGAGAAGTTATGTTAAACTTATATAGAACATTTGTTAGACCATATTTGGAGTACCATGAACAGTTTTGGTCTCCATATTATTAAAAATGGATGTAGAGGCACTGGAGAAGATGCAAAATAGATTTACTAGAATGATCCCAGAACAGAAAGGTTATACCTATCAGGAAAGATTGAACAGGTATGAGGCTCTTTCCTTTAATAAAAAGAAGGCTGAGGGATGACCTGATAATCTTTAAGATTATGAAACAGTTTGATGGGGTAAACATAGACAAGATCTTTTCACTTGTAAGTGAGACCAGAACCAGGGGCCATAAATATGAGATAGTCACTAATAAATCTGATAGGAAATTCAGCAGAAACCTCTTTCCCCAGAGAATGGAACTCAATACCACAGGGAGTCTTCTTTGGCCTCCTTATCTCGAGAGACAATGGGTAAGCGCCTGGAGGTGGTCAGTGGTGTGTGGAGCAGCGCCTGGAGTGGCTATAAAGGCCAATTCTAGAGTGACAGACTCTTCCACAGGTGCTGCAGATAAAATTTGTTTGTCGGGGCTGTTACACAGTTGGTTCTCCCCTTGCACTTTTGTCTTTTTTCCTGCCAACTGCTAAGTCTCTTCGACTCGCCACACTTTAGCCCCACCACAGGGAGTAATTGAGACAAAAAGCATAGATGCTTTTAAGGGGCAGCTGGGTAAGCATAAGAGGGAGAAAGGAGTAGAAGGATGTGTTGATGGGGTTAGATGAAGAGGGATGGGAAGAGGCTTGTGTGGAGCATAAACACCGGCATAGACCAGTTGGGCCAAATGGCTTGTTTCTGTGCTGTTAGTAGTTTGTAATAAATATTTGCAATATCTGCGAACAGCTAGTTCCTAGTATCAAGTTTAGATTTTCATTCTGTAATCTTACATTGACTACTGTGCTTTCCATCATGTGTCAGCTGTAGCTCAATGAGTAGCGCTCTTATCTCTGAGTCAGAAGATTATGCATTCAAATCCCACTCCAGGGACTTGACTGCAAAAAATCTAGTCTGACGGTGCAGTGTTGTACTGAGGCAGGGGTGTCTTTCAGATGAGAGGTTTAATTAAGGCTCTATCGGTTGGGCATAAAGGGTCATCTTTTTTGAAGAAGAGCAGGGGGATTATCCCTGGTGCCCTGGCCAATATCGATCACCAATCAACATCACAAAACACAAGTTATCTGGTCATTATCACATCGCTGCTTGTGGGATCTTGCTGTGTGCCAATTGGCTGCTGAGTTTTCTATATTACAACAGTGACTCCACTTCAAAAGCAATTGGCTGTGAAGCACTTTGGGATGTCCTGAAGTTGTAGGAATGCAAATCTTTTTTTTAATAAATTAGACAATAGAGCTTCATTGAAACTGTCGTCATATTTCAAAGATAAGGTGTGCACAAGCTACCAGTGTCCAGCAAAGTTTAAAAACAAAAATGGAGTGTAAACAGGAAAAAAAGCCCATCCCGCTAATTATACAGTCTGTACTATAAAAGTAATGGATGTCCGATTGATTTCAGTGCTGTAACCCCATCCCATTTGAATTGTATGTCATTTCTATTTCTCACATACTCTAGTCCAATGACCTATCAACCAGGATTTTCAAATTTCTCTGAATGGTTGAATAAGTTAGTCTTGTCCTTCAGTGAACTCTTAGCACAAGGTGGAAATATTGAGGAGGGAAGTAATTGCTCTGGTGATTGTGCGAATTATTGCAAATGCATTCAAAAAGGATGTCTTTATGATCTTGTGGTATATAGTGTCCAAGGTAAAGAAAGACTTTCATTTTATATAGCGCCTTTCACAACCACCAGACATCTCAAAGTGCTTTACAGCCTATGAAGTACTTTTGAAGTGTAGTCACTGTTGTAATGTAGGAAATATGGCAGCTAATTTGTGCACAGCAAGATCCCACAAGCAGCATTGTGATAATGACCAGGTAATCTGTTTTTGCACTGTTGATTGAGGGATAAATATGAGCTTGGGGAGAGCTCCCCTTCTTTTCTGAATAATGCCATACAGTCTTTTACATCAACCTGCAAGGCTGATGCAGCCTTAGTTTAAGAGCAGATCTGGGAGGCAACACCTCCAACTCCCTCACTACCATGTACGACTTTTATATTCAAGAGCTGCAGTGGGATTTGAACCAACAATTTTCTGCCTTAGAGCCACAACTGACACTATAACTAGCGAAGGTTATCCAAGTAACGTCTGACTCATCCTGGACCTGCAAGAAGTGTAAATGTTTGTAACTTTGACCATATCTGCTCACTACATCGGCTTCATTTAGTCACTTGGAATGAGCTCCTCCAGTGGCTCAGTGGACAATGTCCACAATGGCGTTGTAGGTGTTGCTAGCAGCGCTGACCCTGCTAGAAATTGTGGGTCATTGGCCAGCTTAGTTCCTCTTTTATTAATAAGGACCAAAGGGCAGGATCCCGTGGCAAGTTCTTGCTGATAGATATCAATGTTCTCAAAATAGTGGCCAGAAAGTTTTAACCTGACCAGCACTCATGGATCTAAAACATTTCATTCACCTGAAATTCCAAAAAAAAACAGCTTTGGTGACAAACAGTAAGACAAGGTTTTGAGCCAACCGATCCAGCAAAAAAAGGGTGAAGAGGAGCACAAAAGCAGCCTGAGCCGCTGTCCCACAGGGCCCACCCTACCCTTCCCGCTCTTCCCCCCCCCCGCCCCCCAGCACCCTGCATCCCCGACAGACCCTCCTTCCTCCATCCAGGAGGCAGGTCAGGCCACCCGATACTGCAGCAGTCGGGAGCCAGTGGATGTCTCGGGACACTTGTTTTACAGCAGCATCTCAACAGTCATGGTACCTGTCCCCCAAAATGAAGCAGGTCTTCTCCCCCCTCCACACCCCCACTCGTGACTCTCAGGCAGCCAGTGGGCTCCCCAAAGTCCACACCTGGGGGGAAAGCCTACCTCAAGTGTCCTGAAAGCCCAGGTGACCATACAGTGACCAGGCTCCTTAGACACAGAAAAAATACTGTGGCTCTTTGACCCATACAAGCTCCAGGACCTTCAAAGTTAATTGAAAGACCATTCAAGCAACATAGGCAACATCGATTGCTTCAGCCAACATTGCAAATTGCTACCAACCTAAAATAAGCAAAGTAATCAAGGGGTAGGGAGATGGGGCAGGAAAATGGAGTTGTGGTAGGTGAGCCATGGACTTATCGAATGGCGGAGCAGCTTTGAGGGGCTGTGTGGTCTGCTCCTCCTATTTCTTATGTAAGTCTGACAAGCTGAAGTACATTTTTTTCATTTGTTCATGGGTTTGAGCATCGCTGGCTAGGCCAGCATTTATCCCTAATCCCTAGCCCACCCCTAATTGCCCTTGAGAAGGTGGCGGTGAGCTGCCTTCTTGAACCGCTGCAGTCCATGTGGTATAGGTACGCCCACAGTGCTGTTAGGGAGGGAATTCCTGGATCTTGACAGTGAAGGAACGGCGATTATAGTTCCAAGTCAGGATGGCGTGTGATGTAAAGGGGAAGTAGGAGGTGGTGTTCCCATGAGTTTACTGCCCTTATTCTTCGAGGTGGCAAAAGTCATGGGTTTGGAAGGTGCTGCCGAAGATTTATTTTAATTTTTGATATTTTCAATATTTTAATTTTTTAAAATTAATTCTCCTGGAATAAACAAGATAGATTGTTTTACCACAGGTTCACTTAATGCAGCACATCACAGTTGCATATTATTTCAAAGACACCCAGCTTACACTTGAATAGAATCTTGAAGCTGACAGAACATCCCAAGACCCTGCAAAAAAGGGAAGGGAAGTTGCACAGAATCGCGGAGTGTGTGAATTGGGATGTCGGATTGGAGGAGATTGAAGAGGTCCCGTTACTGCCCATCAGGAAAAGAAACTGGAAGGATTTAAGAAGTCTGAGACCTGATTGATTGTCAAACACTCGTAGCCTTCAAAAGAAATATATTGACCTGACTAATCTTGTAGGGAACATTGTAAATAGAAAGAATATCTCTGGTAACCTGATGTCTAGCAGCTAAAGCCTTGGACTTCTCAAAGGGCTCAAAGCCAAATTCCAGCCTGAATTGACATTGGAATAAGCTGCTCCCAGTGGCGAATTTATTGAAGTTCAGCTGGCCACCAGATGGAGAATCTTGCCGTCTTAGGGGAAAATGTATCCCCTCCTCTTGCGGCATGTGTCTTCTGTCAAGCTGTATTGATGCCGATTACAGAGACAAGGTAGCCCAAACGATCCTTGTTATGGGGCGATAACACAGCTGCAAGACTCCCATGAAAGTAAAACAAAGCACAGGCATATTATGATAAATGAAGAAATGTTGCTTGATATAAGTTTATAAAACCACAGCAGGGTTATTATCAGCTTATTTATGAGCCCATTTGGCGATTTACCAGATAATAGCATTTCAGCAAATTATCTCAGTTTGCTGATAGTTTCTCAAATAACCAGTAAAATAGGAGTGATGTCATCTTTTCCTAAACTGCTTATTTAGTTCATTTAAAATTTATTAAAGCCTTATGTATGATCACAAAACTGGGGGGGTGGGGGGATATTTTTAAAACAAGAAAGCATTTTTACAAGTAGCATCCCATAAGCATTCACATATCCCTAAATTATACTGAAAGCTTTTCAAATCTGGCTCGTAATACAGCAGTGGTTTGGAGATTAACTGATCACACTAGTCCTGCAATTCTATTGAAATGAACACAACCTTAAATATAGACCTGTAAGAAGCGGTTTATGAACATGGCTGTTTAAACTGGGCCTCAGTGCAGTACCCAGTGACTGGGAAATTCTGCTTGATATGTTAAGAGATGTTTAAAGCTTTTTATTGTTTGAAATAATAACTTTATTTAGGTTGAAACACCTTTTTCATGCTTTCTTTGTTTATGGAACCATACAGATTAATTGGGCACAAAGGAAGATTGCAGTGTAAACCCAACTATAGTTTATATATAGCTGTTTTTGTTCTTATTCGTTCATGGGATGTGGGCGTCACTGACTAGGCCAGCATTTATTGCCCATCCCTAATTGCCCTTGAGAAAGTTGTGGTGAGCTGCCTTCTTGAACCACTTTAGTCCATGTGATGTAGGTACACCCACAGTGCTGTTAGGGAGGGAGTTCCAGGGATTTTCACCCAGTAACGGTGAAGGAACAGCATTATATTTCCAAGCCACGATAGTGAGTGAAAGAGGTGTGTAAAATGATGAGGGGTCCAGAGAGAGTAGATAGCAAGAAACTGTTCCCACTGGCGGAAGGGTGGAGAACATGCAGATTTAATGCGATTGGCAAGAGAACCAAAAGCGACATGAGGAAAAACTTTTTTACACAGCGAGTGCTTAGGATCTGGAATACACTGCCTGAGAGTGTGGTGGAGGCCAATTCAATCGTGACTTTCCAAAGGGAACTGGATAATTATCTGACGGAAAAAGATTGCACGCTACGGAGAAAAATCGGAGGAGAGGGACGAGCTAAATTGCTCTTGCAGAGAGCCAGCACAGACTTGATGGACCGAAAGGCCTCCTTCTGTGCTGTAACTATTCCATGATTCTGTGGAGGGGGAGCTTGCAGGTGGTGGTGTTCCTATGAACCCGCTGTCCTTTGTTCTTCTAGGTGGTAGAGGCTGCAGATTTGGAAGGTGCTGTTACAGGAACCTTGGCGCGTTACTACAGTGCATCTTATAGATGCCTGTTAGGACCTGTTTGGAGATTCTGCACCAACACATTTGCTCTTTTCCCAGATCCCTGGTCTGAAAATTATTTCAAATACCCAGATTGAAGAAAGTCTGTCTGTGAAATCATGGACCAACTGTTCCCACCTCTCCACATCCCAAACTTTCAGACAGAGAAATCAAAGGGAAATACTGCAAATTGCAGTTTCCTGTATTTTGATCATTTGCAGAGTGAAATGGATGATGTCAAAATTGTTTATTAATAGGGCCCTGACTGGAGCAGTTAAATGAATTTTGTACAGGTAAAGCCTCTTAGATAATTAGCCACTAGCTGTTCCCACAGTGCTGAAATCAATATTACTCCAGGGCAAGATATCCATTTTGCTGAATATATTTTATAGAAAATTTCCCTTCAGCCTTGCAGCGTTGGTCACAACCAAGAAATGTGCTTTTGGATATGTATTGTTAGAAAATATGGAATGAAAAAGTCAATTAAGGAAAAATCATGCTGACTCATTGTCAGTCCATTGGTAGCTCTGTTGGTAACACTCACCTCTGTGCCAGCAAGTTGTGGGTTTAAATCATGCTTGAGCACAAAGATCAAGGCTGACATTCCAGTGGAGTGCTGCACTGTCAAAGGCGTTGTCTTTCAGATGTGATGTTCAGGTAAGGCCCCCACCTGACCTTGCAGGTGGGTATTGAACTCATGGTGCCATTTTGAAGACGAGCAGGTGAGTTCCCCCTGGTGTCCTGGCCAAAATATTTATCTTACAATAAACATCCCAAATTCTGATTATCTAGTCATTATCTCATTGTTGTTTGTGGGAGCTTGCTGTGCGCAAATTGACTGCTGCGCTTCCTACATTACAACAATGACTACACTTCAAAAAGGTGCTTCATTGGCTGTAAAGCGTTTTGGGAATTCTGGTGATTGTGAAAAGTGCTAAATGAGTGTAAGTCTTTCTTTGATTCTGATCCTACCTCAGACTTTGTCTTTCCTTTATCTCCAGGTGCCATCCTCAACATTATCTATATCTGCTCATAGTATATCCTGATTTTATCCCAATACTCCAACTGTTCATTCTGCTCATAGTCTGACCCTGTGATTTTCCAGTTCGATCTCAGTAGAAGGATTAGAGAGGAGTTGAGGAGGAATTTTTTTCACCCTGAGGGTGTTGGAGGTCTGAAAGGGTGATAGAGGCAAAAACCCTTATCAGATTTAAAAAAAAACTCCTGGATATGCCCTTCAGGTGCCCTAACCCACAGGGCTACGGACCAAGAGCTGCAAAGTGAGATTGGGCTGGATAACTCTTTTTCAGCCAGCACAGACTTGATGGGCTGGAAGACCTCCTTCTGTGCTGTAAAATTCCTCCTGAGATAATTTCCTGCTCATTTCTGCTTTTTCCCTACAATTGCCAGCAGCTGTAATTCCCCTCTTCCTCGGTTCTCCACAGTCTCTGCAGGGTTAGCTCAATCAAGACAGGACACACGCACAGCACTGCCTCACCCCAATGTTTGCAGCAAGGTGCCAATGATGGTGTAGTGGTAATGTCACTGCACTGGTAATCTAGAGGCCCATGCTAATGCCCTGGGGACATGGGTTCAAATCCCACCATGGTAGCTGGTGGAGTTCAAATTTAATGAATAATAATCGGGTATTGACAGCTAGTTGCAGTAATGGTGACCATGAAGCTATCATTGGTTGTTGTTAAAAACCCATCTGGTTCGCTAATGTCCTTTAGGGAAGGAAATCTGCTGTCCTTACCCGGTCTGGCCTACATGTGATTCCAAACCCACAGCAATGTGGTTGACTGTTAACTGCCCTCTGAAATGGCCTAGCAAGACACTCAGTTGGGAAAGACAACAAATGCCAGCCATGCCCACGTCCCATGAAAGACTAATAAAAAAAGCTTTTCCTGTTTCCATCCTTCAACTATACTTATGCACAGATTTAAAATTTATTCTTTATTTGGTTGCTCCTGCAATGACTGAGAATTTGGCACCAAAATGGATTCTCCATTGCTTACACTGAAATAAGCTACAAAATGAACAGGTCACTTAACACCCACTATTTCCCCATGCTATAAAAATTATATTGAGAAAGTGAAGAACAGATTTACAAGAATGTTACCGGAGGAAAGATTGAGCATGCTGGGGCTCTTTTCTCTGGGGGAGAAAAAAAGACTCAAAGAAGACCTAATAGAGGTCCTTAAAATCATGGAAGAGCTCGAAAGGGTAGATGTGGAGAAACAGATTCCACTTGTGGGTGAGTCCAGAAATCAGAGGTATAAATATAAGATAACCACTCAGAAAGGAAATCAAAACATATTAGAGAAAAAAAATCAGGAAAGTGAAAAGCTTTACATTAAGACCAACAAATGGTTTACTAATATAAAAGCAAAATACTGCGGATGCTGGAAATCTGAAACAAAAACAAGAAATGCTGGAATCACTCAGCAGGTCTGGCAGCATCTGTGGAAAGAGAAGCAGAGTTAACGTTTCGGGTCAGTGACCCTTCTTCGGAACTGACAAATATTAGAAAAGTCACAGATTATAAACAAGTGAGGTGGGGGTGGGGCAAGAGATAACAAAGGAGAAGGTGCAGATTGGACCAGGCCACATAGCTGACCAAAAGGTCACGGAGCAAAGGCAAACAATATGTTAATGGTGTGTTGAAAGACAAAGCATTAGTACAGATTAGGTGTGAATGGTTTACTAAACTCCTCATTAATTTCTAGAAAAGATAGTGCCCCATTCATTGCTGAAGAAATGGAAAAATCCATATTCATTTGAGTTTGTGAAGTACAGGAGGGTGATTGAAAAGGTGTTTTATACATTTACACATGGGGGAGGGGGATTTATCGGACAGAAGATCATAGCGGAACTGTGCATCACAAGGTGTATCATATGATGTCTCATGCAAATAATAGGATGGTCTCTCTGCATTGCAAACCCTATCATCACATTGAATTTTGGAGACAAATGGAACAACTTTTCCAACAACTTTTAAAGCATAATATGATCACGTTTAGAAGCCGTAACTCCTGTACTTAAAAAAAAAACCTTAGCTTCTAATCATTATGGTATAGAAGATTACATATTAATCAAATATAGTCAGATATATTTTGCATTTGTAAATTATATTAATGGAACATCCGGTGTACAAGTTGCACCTTTCCCCAATATTTAGACAATATTAGGAATATAATAGCAGGAGGAGGCCATTCAGCCCCTCGAGCCTGTTCCTCCGTTCAATGTGATCGTGGCTGATCTGTGACCTAACTCCATATTACGCACCTTTGTCTCATATTCCTTAATACCCTTTGGTTAACAAAAATCTATCAATCCCAGATTTGAAATTAACAATTGATCCAGCCTCAATTGCCATTTGAAGAGAGTTCCAAACTTCTACCACCATTTGTGTGAAGAGGCATTTCCTAATTATGCTCCTGAAAGATCTGGCTCTAATTTTTAGACTGTGTCCTAGACACCATCACCCATCACCCCCGCCCCCCCACCCCGAGAAAATACTGGATTGATGGGGCCTGTGGATCATCAGCATGAGCTTGATTACAACCCATTTCCTTAGAGAAGAGTGCACTAAACCTGTGGGCATTCAAATAAAAACAAGAAATGCTGGAACCACTCAGCAGGTCTGGCAGCATCTGTGGAAAGAGAAGCAGAGTTAACGTTTCGGGTCAGTGACCCTTCTTCCGAACATTCAACTCAATTCAATTTGAACTTCACCAAAACCCAAATTAGTGTATTAAATGGACAGCAAGAGTTCCAGAGTCTGGAAATATAGAAGTTTGCAACTGTAACTTCAGTTATGTAGCAGCTTTCAGTACAAAGACACCAATGATGAGACAGGTCTTGTTTTATTGCAAAAGTGTCCATCCTTAAACACAACTAGAACTTTGAAGAACTTTGGTAGGAATTCAACTGGAGACGGGAGCATCAGGAGATTCAGCAGCCAAATTGCAGACAGCAGCTTGAGTTCAACAACCACAACCTATATTTATATAGCATCTTTAATGCAACAAAGCATCTTCACAGGTGTGTTGTGACTAAAAATTAGATACTGACCCACATAAGGGGATGGCCAAAAGCTTGGTCGAAGAGATAGGTTTTAAAGAGTGTCTTCAAGGAGGAAGGAGAGGTAGAGAGGCGGAGAGGTTTAGGGAGGGAATTCCAGAGCTTAGGGCCCAGACATCTGAGGCATGGCCAGCAATGGTGGAGTGATTAAAACCGGATTCAGGTTCTTCGGATCCATCTCGCTCTCAAACCCACTCATTTCAGCTGATTTGACTTTCACCTGCTCTCACCTAGTGTATTGGACAGGATATCATACACAAATTGAGGTACCTGAACCCCAAGGAGTGGTTGTGTAGGGAGAGGGGGAGGGGATAGGGCCCCCTTGTGAATCATTCCTCCTGTAGCCCAATCAGCAAGCAGAGTTACAGAGAAGCCAGCGACCCAGACCAGCATACCCCCAGACTGTGAGTAATTGCTATACAGGCTGTGCAAAATGTCCTTCATCAACGTTGTTATTCCCATGCAGGGACCTGAAGGAAAACCAGGAAAGTCTGGCGAGAGGGGAAAGCCTGGCAGAAAGGTTAGTCAAGCCTGCATTTTTTTTTTAATCGAATCAAAAAATACATCTTTTTGCCAGCTTCTAGCTCCAGATCTATCTATTTCCAAAATCAGACTGTGGTTATTTACCTCTCTGTCGACTTGTCTTTCATCTTATTCAACTACCCCTCTCTCAGAATTTGGTACACTCGCTTGTTCTGCCTTCTAGATTGGTAATGTATTGTTCTAACATCCAAGAGTTAAATCCAGTTCAGAGTGTCAAACCCATTCACAACCTGTTAATACAAAAGTGGCAAAGTGTTGCAAAGATATAACCTCATGAGCATCATCATGAGCTGTTGAAGGTTCCACATTCAGACTGCATATCAAAATAATGTGAAACTTACAAGGATATGTAATTTCCTCTGTGACCTTGGAAACGATCCATCGACAAACTGTAAAACTATACAGTCGCTGGATGCGAACAGCATTCTTCCCTTCCCCCACAAATGATATTATGGTGGATGGATTTTCTGTACAAATTATTTATTCACACATCATTAAAACAAAATCTGGATAATCAGAGATGGATTGTGTCAGCTGTGGGGGAAAATTTTTTTTTTCAATTCATGTGAAGATGAGGAATTTGCCTTGGCCAGTGCCAGTGGCAATGCTGTAATGGAGGGGAGGCATCTATCTCTGAAAAATAGCTTGTATCCCATCCAACAATAGCTGCATTCCCACTCAGTTCCCTTACACACCACCAACCCATCACCCACTCTTCAAATGACCACTTCTCAGATCAGAAAGGTCTGGCTGCTTTTGCAAGTACCTTCCCCTTCTAAAGTAAAATTATTTGATAAATTCAAGGCACGTGTTTCTTGGACTGCTGTTGTTTGTGATTTATGCTCCCAGTACCTACCTCCCCTTTACACAATGTGCTGGAATCACAGAGAGCTCGCCAGTGATTAAATCCTTCTTAACCCTTTCACATGTTTTGCATTGTAGGGTAGCAAAGGCCACATGGGACATCTGGGAGAGACGGGACCCCCAGGAGAGCAAGGACCCGAGGGGACCCAGGGGCCCAAGGGATCTCGAGGAACGCGTGGAGCTATGGTATTCAGCTTCGTAAATACAGCATGTTTCACTCAATTAAACCCATCGTCAATCTGTTATCCATGAAAATAATGTAAAGTTAGTTCTTAACTTATGAAAGTACTGACAGACTCTGCCTGTATTTCCACAGTTAAGTACAGTAGACTTTATATTGCTGAAAATAGAGACATGTTAAAGCTTTTTGTCTTGCACTCATCAGGACAATCTGCAAGAATACCAATGTAAGTGAAAACAACTTATACTGCATGAGAAGAGAGTGCTGATTCGGCAGCATCCTGTTAGTGGCGAACACCACATGTGTTGCTTCTGCATAGTAGCAGCGTGAAACAGCTAGCTTTACTTGTTGCTCAAATTTTTGGGATACATTGCCCTTCCAGGGTAATTTGACAATGGCAGATCATTTCTCGCTGTATATCGCGCAAACTTATGAATCAGCCTAAGGCTGTCTTTTTCGGCCCTGAAAAGTGCCCAGTTTACCGTCAAGCCAAAAAGACATCCTGCCTATCACACAGAAAGGTAATGTGATATATGAATTTCAATGCCAGTGTGATGCTCGGCCATACTTCCCAAAGACTGGCGGATCGTATCAAACAACATGTCCCTTCTACTGTTTGCGACGGGCAAGGTACAGACCGTACCCAACCAGCCCATGCTTGCAAAACTCAAAACACAGTGTCCAACATTAGATGTGATTCCGTGATTGGACAACATTTGCTAAATAATCCTCAGTGTGCTAAGAATTACACTGACAACCAATTTAAGATTGTCAGTAGGGCTCGCAGTATGGCGTATATGCGCGTACTGGAGGCTGCATATGTTAACACACAGGGCACTGTTCTTTGCAAACAGAAAGAAAATGTACAAACATTGCGCCTGTTCCAGCTGAGCAAAATAAGTGACAGCCATTCGCTGGTTCATTCCTCGGGGCAATGCCTTGATCAATCAGAGCCAAGCTGCCTGGTTTAAATTTTAAACAAGCTTGGCAGTTAACTGTTAGTCACTGTAAACTGGTGCATTCTCCATGGCAATGCCTCTACCAATCAGAGTCCACTTGCCAACCAATCAGCACTCTCTTTTCATGCAGTATAAGTTGTTGTTTTCCCTTACATTGGTATTCTTGCAGATTGTCCTGATGAGTGCAAGACGAAAAGCTTCGACAACATGTCTCTATTTTCAGCAATACTCAAGTTCTGTACTACTAAACGACTATTAGACTTTATATTGTTACATTTAATTGCTGCACAAAAGAAATGTTACAGTCAGGGTCATGTTATAAAAAATGATTTTCTATTAGTGAAGGAGGCACAAATAATGCATGTTAAAACAAAAGTTATGGTCATAGAGTCATACAGCACTGAAACAGGCCCTTTGGCCCACCGAGTCTGTGCCGACCATCAACCACCCATTTATACTAATCCTACATTAATTCCATGTTCCCTACCATATCCCCACCATTCTCCTACCACCTACCTACACTAGGGGCAATTTACAATGGCCAATTTACCTATCAACCTGCAAGTCTTTGGCTGTGGGAGGAAACCGGAGCACCCGGAGGAAACCCACACGGTCACAGGGAGAACTTGCAAACTCCACACAGGCAGTACCCAGAACTGAAGCCGAGTCACTGGAGCTGTGAGGCTGCGGTGCTCGCCACTGTGCCACCTAGTTAATTGCCTGTACAATATTAATGCCAGCTATTGTCTGCTAAGGATGGAATATTAAATGACGATAAAAGTCTGTAAACGTACAATGTCATTGACTGCTCTGTACACTGAACATTTTGCACAGAGGATCTGCACACTAAACAGAGCATTGCACGCAGAGGCTCTGTGCGCTGAACAATATTGCATGTGGAACTGGAACATTGAGCAGGGAATTGCGTGCAGAAGCTGTGTACATTAAACAGGACATTGCATATAAATGATCCATACACTGAATGCGTAGAAGTTCTGGATACTGAACACATTAGATACGGGAGATAAACTATCCTACTACAGCACAAGGTACTCGAACATGAGTCCAGAAAGACTGCAAGTGTTTATTGTTCAAAACGTTTCCAAAAAGAGACCATTATTGATGTGCTAATTTATATTTCTCAAAACTGATAGATTGAAATGGCACCTTATTGAAGACTTTCCTCTATTTTTACAGTGTTGGATAATATAGGTTCGTGTAGAAAGATATAAGTACATGATTTTCCTTCCTCAGCTGGCAGTATCTGTTGTTGAAAGTTCCTTTGAACTTTACATTTCGAGATACTCTAGGTCCTGATTGGCATTGCAAAAAGGAAGCTAATAAATGTATAAAATTTATTTTCTAAAGAGTGGATGAGCAAAGTGATTTCACATTTACAATCGCATGCTTGCTTCCTGATTCAGCTGTCTGATAAGCTTTTCTTCCTTTCCCTCTTCAACAGGGTGCTCCTGGTCGCATGGGAGCTCAGGGTGAACCAGGGATTGCAGGGTATGAGGTAAGGACAGCTCACTGCACAGGTCTGAAAATGAGATAGAACTTTAGACAGTAACGTTTCACAATCTGTAGCCTTCTAATAGATCTGAATGAACTGTGTGAAGACTTCAGTAACGTCACTAAATCATTTTTTAAAAATCCGTTCTTGGGATGTTGGTGATGCTGGTATGGGCACGTTTATTGTACTCAATCACGGTAACATTTTCACAACAGAGTGGCTTCCGATTCCAGTCCAGAGAGCATAAAGAGTCAACCACACTGGAGGTGTGCGTCAGCCTGAATGAGTAGGGGGTGACACGTCCCCTTCCCTCAGGGAAAAGTTTTTCTGGCACAGAAATTATCAGATTTATTGAAAGCAATTTTACAACTCGCTATGGTGGGGTTTGAACTCACAGCCTCCAGCAGTACCAAACGGCAGGTGACATTGGCCGTTGCTGGTTTACCACAGATGCGGCCAAGTAGCTCCAGATTTTTCTGTTTTTATTTTCATATTTCCAAGAACCCCAATTCTTTTGTTTTTTGATCATAACCACTACTTTACTGTATTTTCCTGCAATGCAGAAGGTTGAAATCCTTGTTGCTTGATATCACTCAGTAATCCAGAAAGTGAATTGCTTGTGTTGTAAAGGTATTAGTAACATTGAGGTTTATCCCACAGAAGGAGACCTTTTGGCTCATGCTGTGTGCATCGACTCTTTGCTAAAGCAATCCAAGAATAATCCCACTGTCCCACTGCTCCAAATGTTTATCTACTCTTCCCTTTAAAAAATGTAATTGTCTCTGACTGAACTGCTCCCTTTGGCAAAGTAATCTAACATGACGCTGGCAAGCACGTTACTGAATGAGGCCTGTCAGAAAATCCCAGCATGAATCTGTACCTTCAGGGAAGGTTGTGGGAGGAGTTAGGGAGAAACATTGGGCACAAGAACTGGTTGAAATCACAGACGATCAGCCTTGGTGTTCTATCAGATGCTCCCTTCTAATTGTTAATCGAAATATTCTGCTTACACAGCTTATATTTATATTGCATCTTTAACGTAAGGTGCTTCACAGGAGCATTATAAAACATTTGACATTGAGCCACATAAGGAGATATTAGGTCAGTTGACCAATAGCTTGGTCAAAGAGATTGATTTTAAGGAGTGCCTTAAAGGAGGAAAAAGAGGTGGGGAGGCACAGAGGTTTGGAGGTAACTCCAGAGCTTAGGGCCCAGGCAACTGAAGGCAAGGCTGCCGATGGCAGAGGGATTAAAATTGAGGATATTCAAAAGCCAGAATTAGATGAGCGCAGATATCTTGGAGGGTTGCGGGGCTGGAGGAGATTAGAACCAGGGAGGGGCGAGGCCATGGAGGGATTTGAAACAAGGATGAGAATTTTAAAATTGAGACGTTACTCGACCGGGAGCCGATGTAGGTCAGCGAGCACAGGGGTGATAGGGGAACGGAATTGGTGCGAGTGAGGACACGGGCAGCAGAGTTTTGGATGACCTCAAATGTGACCAGCCAAGAGTGCATTGGAATGGTCAAGTCTAGAGGTAAGAAAGGCATAGATGAAGGTTTCAGCAGCAGATAAGCTGAGACAGAGATAAAGTAGAGTACAAGATATGAATGCGAGCCAGGTACAACAGAGGAATATTATCATCTGATTGATGTGACATTCACTATGATGTAGTAGCAAACACATTTACCAGAAGATATAGTAAAGTTATCTAAGTTTTACAGCACTGTCCTAAGACACACTAGTGTAGTGGTTATGATCAAAACAAAAATAGTACAAATGCTGAATGTATGAAAATAAAAACTGGAAATACTCAGCAGGTCAGGCTTCATCTGTGCAGTCAGAATCTGCAACCTTCTGGTGCAGCATTAGAAATTTGACCATGGCAAGTTATAAGATGCAATCCAATAAATACACTTCTACCCCTTTAAACCTGTAAACGATCTCAGATGGTTGCATTTGAACAGTGGAGCAAGAAAATATTTCACCAATGTGAAAAGGGCATGAAAAAGTGAAAATTGCGAAATAAAGTACAGAGGGTGACCAAAGTTAAACAGAATAAGCTGCGTAGCTTATGAAGTGAAATAACATCCGAGGACTCTGACTTATTTCAAATCTTCAAATAATTTGAATGATCCCAAAGAGCCCCCCAGTGGATAACACTTGGTGATTCGATTTAAAGGAGTAATCTTTCACACAGATCACTTCCATTTTCAACCACCACGCAGAAAAAATGTTTTTCTATCCAAACTTTAAATTTGACCGTATGAATTGAAGGGCCATCCTGTCCTCCCAGTCATAGAGTCATACAGTTATACAGCATAGAAACAGGCCCTTCGGCCCATCGTGTCCGTGCTGACCATCAAGCAGCTAACTATTGTAATCCCATTTTCCAGCACTTGGCCCGTAGTCCTGTAAGCTATGGCGTTTCAAGTGCTCATCTAAATACTTCTTAAATGTCGTGAGGATTCCTGCCTCCACCAGTCCTGCCAACTTCATACACCAACCATACAGCACGCCTCATACCCACTCCCTGAGCTGTGTAACCTCTTACAAGAGGTAGAAAATAAAGGGAAAAAACTGTGCTGTACATTACTTTTGGGAAACACTTTGGACATTTCCTTCTGAACCCCTAAGGTAATGAAGCAAGGCAGCAGGAGACTACAGTTCCCTGTAAATCATCACAATCTCAGCAAACTAGCAACTTTACCCTGTCATTAGAAATAGTCTCTTCTCTTAGTAACAGGTACCCCTGCTTGGGATAATGTGACTGAGACAATCCATGGTGCCCTCAGCGTGATTAAGTGCTTTGACCCATCGGTTATAGAATTTACTGAGGAAACAGGGACTGTTTATTTCCTCATGCGCTTGGGGACCCCAACATTAACCTCATTCATCATCTTCCTTCTGCTGGGTTTTTTATGATGGGATGAAATTTGAAGTTGCGAAAGTGTCCGGTCGATTGCTGAGTGAGGGATACTACAGCTTCCAGACAATAGCCAAAAGGGATCAGAATCCAGACCCTTCACTCATGTTCAGTAACACGCATCAATGTCCTGCACTAAGTTCAATGCATGTCCAAATAGAGAGAAAAAAAAAACTTCTGTAACAGATGCCAGCTTAAAGTGATCAAGCAACAACACATTAAGACTGGGATGATACTTGTCACATCGGAACATTGTCTGCAGTCTTTATTATTGCATTGTACTGATCCATTCTATTAGGAGTGGGAGACTTAGAAGGGAGTCGAGGAAAATATTTTTCACCCAGAGGGTGGTGGGGATCTGGAACTCACTGCCTGAAAGGGTGGTCGAGGCAGAAACCCTCACAAGACTTATAAAGTACTTGGATATGCACTTGAAGTGCTGTAACCCACAATGCTACGGACCAAGAGCTGGAAAGTGGAATGAGACTGGGTGGCTGTTTGACAGCTGGCACAGACCCAATGGGGAAATGCCCTCCTTCCATGCTGTAAAATCTCTTTGCTTTCAATGATTTTACTGGTCCCCAGGTGAGTTAAAATCAAATTTTCGCCCTACAGACAGTAGGAGTAATTTTAAACTAAACACCCATTCCCAGGCGGAGAACTGAGTGGATTGGATCAGCTGCCATCTTACACCTAGCCTGATTTTACATTCGAGACCTTTATCGTAATGCCGCAGGATTGTGTTCGACAGGTGCCATTTGTCTTTCATAAAGGCAAAGTATATGTCTGCAGTGTACATGAGACGTGCCAGTGATGAAGCTGTGTTTATTACAGTGAGATATGGCACATTTACATTCGGAACACCCCATTATCAGACTGAGAGTACTCTCTCCTTGAGATTAGTGTCACAGATTAGTGTAAAGCAAAACAAGCTGTACAGGAGTTATGGTTGCAACCCTTGCAGCCTTTTCTTCTGGTGAATCTTATGATGCTTTCAAATTGCTGGTCTGTAATGCTGTATAACCGCTTGTACCCTTTCGCCTTAACCTGGTTGTTGCTAGAATATTTAAAACTCATTTTTGTCTTTTACAGGGACATAAAGGGTCACCAGGCCCGAAAGGACCACCTGGTCTGAAAGGCGAAAAGGTAACATTGCCTAATTTTTAAAGTTAGCTTTTAATTACTCAGCAGTGAAAGCTCTATAGAAGTTAAATAGTGTTTTGGCATCAGTAAAAACACTAAGCTAAACAGCGAACTGTACATCCAGCTCTGCAGTCTGCAGCTGTTCCCCAAATCAATTCAGTTTATACAATTCGATTGCATTCAGTGACCTATATGTATCAGTTATCTCAGGGACACATGCTCCAGGCTCTTTACTGTATTCACTTTCAATGTGGCTAATTAAATCATGAAACAAACCACTCTGTTAACGCAGCCAGCATCTAGTTCTGTACACATTAACTAGTTGGTCTGCAGTTACACACATCTGGAAATGAATTGTTACGTCGAATACTGAGCTGAATCAAAGATGAAACAGTCTTCATGTGCAGTCGATGGTAGCTTATGGTTTATAATTTATAGCGGTCTCTTAAAGGTCTCTGAATCTCCAGTGCATTGCAGTTCCCTTTAATCTTTCTCGAGGGGAGGGGCCAAGAGGGACCATTTGTTTATTTTCATTTGAACTGCATTTATGTAGATGTTCGATTGTCTGCGCAGGGAGATACTGGAAGTCTGGTTCTGCACCTGTGCTATTGTGTTTCTGAAATCCTCGATGTAGTCGAGTCCAGTATTGCTCAAGTCTAGAATTTGTATTTCATGACCATTAATTGTGGATTTGTGACTTTCGTTTTTTAAAAGTTATCTGCATCGTGGTCTCCAGAAAGCAGCATTTTTAATTTGACAATGACAAAGACTGTCCAGTGAGAAGGTTCTGATATATAAAAATAATTAGAATCATAGAATGGCGACAGCACAGAAGGAGGCCATTTGACCCATCATGTCCGTGCTGGCTCTCTGCCATTGTTTACTCACTTTGAAATCCACTGAGTTGGATTATTAAGGATTGAATTTTAAGTCTTTGCCCTCCTTGGAAAACCTTCCTCCCCACCTGCTTCACTCTTTGTCCATCATCCCTTAGCCATGCATCCATCATCCCTTGCAGCTGGCAGGTTGGGACAGGCAAGTTGGGATCAGGCTACTTGCACTGACTATACCGCGATGGACAAATCTCCCAACCATCGCCAACCCAGGGCATTGATTCACCTCCATACCTCCTCTCTTCATAGCTGAGTTTGGTAACTCAGCACAGTTAGGATAGAACCCTTGCATCTCCATTCTATGCCACTGTAATGTAGGAAATGAAGCAGCCAATTTGCGCACAGCAAGCTCCCACAAACAGCAATGTGATAATGACCTAATAATCTGTGATGTCGGTTGAGGGATAAATATTGGTCAGGACACCAAGCATAACTCTGCTGTGCTTCTTCTTAATAGTGCCACAGGATCTTTTACATCCACCAGAGAGGACCTTGGTTTAATGTCTAATCCAAAACACAGCATCTCCGACAGTGCAGCACTCCCTCAGTACTACACTGGAGTGTCAGCGTTAGTTTTTGAGCTCAATTCTTGGAGTGGGACTTGAACTCCCAACTTTCCTGACTCAGAAGTAGGAGTACTACCCATTGAGCCACTGATGGTCATTCAACCGTGCAAGTTAGGGTATCAGCGGCCAGATGTTGCACTCTGCTGAATTTCTCCCAGCAATGTGGGAATCCTGTGATTTCAGGCCATTTCCCTTTGGCTTCATTTGCTGACAATGCAACCACTAGGTGGCGCAGTAATTGCACATGCGCTAATGCAGGCTCTTCAACTGGAACGTCGGTGTCTGTGACGTTCAGGCAGCTGCCAGGATTAAAGATGGCGCTGCTCAAATTATCACAGGAAATGCTTATGGTTAGATCGTTCTAGCAAACTAACCTTACAGTAAGTTAGATGGAAGCCCAGTAATATGCTATGTAGTTATAGGATACTAACTGTAATCCTCAGATCCATTTAATATTCCAGTAATCCTATTAAATACAAAAGGAATTTTATAATTGACTTTCCACTGGAAGATAGTGAATTGGCACCCTGATCGCTGGAAAAGAAAATTGGGCAGAGTATAAAATGCGCTGCCAATTCGTTATTGTGATTTGTTTATATGACTGACCAGGACTGATTTCACCCGAATGCAGCTATTAGCTCCCACCCCACTGGTCACTCTCCCCCCTCGGCAACTTGCTTTCTCCCTCTCCCCAGGGGCCGCTTCCCCCCCCCCACCTCAGCCACTCGCTCCAGACCTCAGTGCTCCCCCTGACTCCCCTGCCCGATTGTTCCGCGCTCCTCAGCACCCCGCTCTCCGGCCACTCACTCCCTGCTTCCCCCCCCCACCCCTCCAGCTGCTAGCTCCAGGCTGTGCCGCTTCCTTCCTCTTGGCCATTTGCTCACATGTTTGATCAGTCTCCACGTGCTGTGGCCAAGAGGAGGGAAACGGCGTGGCCTGGAGCTAGCAGCTGGAGGGAGGGCAGGAAAGCGGGGAGCAAGCAGCCAGAGAGCGGGGTTCTGTGAAGCGAGGAGCGAAGAACAATTGGCCAGGGAAGTGGGGGGGGGGGGCGGAACAATGAGGTCTGGAGCCAGCAACTGAGGGGAGGAAGCATCGAGGCCTGGAGCAAGTTGCCCAGTGGGAAAGAGCTTCAGCCTCAAAGTCTCCCATTCAGAGTGGGAGGGCTGGATACCCGATGACGCTGTATTGCGCATGCACAAAGATGGACCAGGCGCTGATACGTGATGACGTTGGCGCTGTGCGGTGACGTCATCCGGCGCAGGCGGCACTTATTCCTGGCAAGATGTAACCGCGCATGTGTGCAACTTGGCGCACTCTGATGAGGTCAGTGGGCCGCTGCGTTGTCAGGAATCACTTTGTTTCTCTTTAGATTTTCTGTAAGGGTCCGTGGCTTATAATTGTAGTTTCCTGTTCACTATTGATCCACACTACAAAAAGTACAGTTACATCAGACTGCATTGAAACTTTACATGGTAATAGTTTTCAAAGATTATTACTCCTGATTGTAACTTCCTAAAATCCATAGCTTCTATTTTGTAGAATCCCAGTACCTTTTTCTTTGACTCAAGCTGTTGAGATTGATGTGCAATTTGGATAAATGTATTTCTTACTGCCAAACTCCTATTTCTGAAGTTGCTTCCTGTATTTACTTTGACCATTTGACTTTTCAATCACTTAAATCCGCACCGTTTTCACCTTGAAGACAGCACCAAACTGGGGGAGAGGGAGTTGGATTTCATGATACGTTGTGGTGCCATCAACAGACTTCAGCTCTTAAGGAACTGAAGGACTGGAGATTGCATTGTTGGTTATGTTTTATTACAGTCTCTTTGAGACCAGCTGCTTTCACAGGAGGTCATAGGAATGCATTGCATCTTAAAATTAGAATTTCTCTCCTAATAATTTCCTATATGATCAATTTAACGTTAATCATAGAATCATAGTATAGCACAGAAGAAGGCCATTCAGCCCATCAAGACTGCTGGTTCTTTCAAAAAACAATGCAATTAGTTGCACTTTCTTGCTCTTTCTCCATATCCTTGAAATGTTTTCTCCTTCAAGTATTTATCCAATTCCCTTTTAATGGCTGCTATTGAATCAGTATCCAACATCCTATCAGGCAGAGCATTCCAAATCCTAACCACTCATTACATAAAAACGTTTTTCCTCATGTCGCCTCTGGTTCTTTTGCCAATCACCTTAAATCTGTGCCCTCTTGTTGCCCCGTTGGCCATTGGAAACCGTTTCTCTTTATTTACTCTATCTGCACCCAAAGCTCTGCTTCAAGGATGCTTACAAGCTTAACACGAAGGCTCTAAATGTTGACTATCGCACCTGGGAGTGACTTGCTGGTGAAAGAGGGAAATGGCGACACATCCTGTGGGCTGGTGTGCACTACCATGACGACCAGTTGCTACAGCAGCTCGGCAACAGGTGCCAACGTCAAAAACAACAACTCACAGCGTCACTTGGCAGCTTCATGTGCGGTACTTGTGGCAGAACCTGCCTCTCAAGGATTGGCCTTCACAGCCATTAGCAAAGGTGCACCAAGAGAAGGCACCCCACCTAAATGAAATGTTTGCTGCGTGTCCATCATCTTTCGTAGATGGAAGGATGCCAATTAAAAAAAACCATCATAATTTTGAACATCTCCATCAATTCTCCTCTTAGCCATCTCTGCTCTGAGGGGAACAACCCCAGGCAGCATGGTTCATGTCCTGAGCTACAATCAATTCGTACAAAACACCTTCGTCTGAACGTTTTAGCAGTGCATTCACTTTAAACAGGCTAATGTCTCCATTAAACTAGAAGTTTAAAAAAAATGCATTAAAGCACCAACTGCCATAATTTCACGTGCCATTATGTGGACTCGTTCTTTCCTCTTCAAAGAAACTGAATCATACCTCAGAAAGTAGAGTATGACAAACACCAATATTGCATTTGCAAGCAATGATTTGGTTTCAAAAGAAACTGGCTTAAATAACATTCATTTTATAAAAGGTTCTTGTAAAATTCAATAATGAAATAGGGATGACGGGAGCAACCAGATGAGGTTACCAAATATAGCAATTGTACTTATAAAAAATTATTGAGTTCATTGGAGGGGAATGGAAAAGATCTATTTTTTTTTAAACTGGCTTTAAATATAATTACTCCCATTTTCCAATTGTTCTGATGTTTGGAGTTTTCTTGTTTGGTTTAAAACTGAATGAGTTTTCCAGACTTGGCTAAAAAAGAACTCCGTCCTGTGGTTCATTGCTGACTCACCTCTACATTATCGGCAATGAAAAACAGACTCTGTTCCAGTTGGATTGAAGCCACAGGAAAACAAACTCCCCATGATTCTCTAACAATCCTGAAGGTAGTAACAACTGCCAAATCCTGACAGTCAAAATTAACTTGCTGTCTGCACAGAACCCAGGGAAAAAGATTGCATTTCACTGGAAGATTAGGAAAGAAAATTGTTTCATAATGTCTGGTGTTCTGACTCACAAGGACCGGAGCTGTCTTTTAGTAAAATCCTAAGACTTATTTGTCATCACTTTTTTTTTAAACGAGCCTAATAGGATCATAGAATGATGCAGTTCAAAAGGAGGCTATTCAGCCCATCATACCTTTGACAGCACTTTGAAAGAGCTATTCAATTAGTCCCATCCCCCTGCCCATTTCCCATTGTCCTGAAATTCGTTTTGCTTTTTTATTCATTCGTGGGATGTGAGCATCGCTGGCAAGGCCAGTATTTATTGCCCATCCCTAATGGTCCCTTGAGAAGGTGGTGGTGAGCCGCCTTTGTGAATGGATGCCATCCATCTGGTGTAAATACACCCACAGCGCTGTCAGAGAGGGAGTTCCAGGATTTTGATCCAGCGAAGATAAGGGAATGGTGATATAGTTCCAAGTCAGGTGACTTGGAGGGAACTTACAGGTTGTGGTGCTCCCATCTATCTGATGTCCTTGTTCTTCTAGGTGGTAGAGGTGTTGAAGGATTTGTAGATCTTTGTAAGGTACTGTTGAAGAAGCCTGGGCAAGTTGCTGCAGTGTATCTTGTTGATAGTACACACTGCTGCTACTGGCAGAGGGAGTAAATGTTTAAGATGGTGCATGGAGTGCTGATCAAGTGGGCATTTGTATTGGATGGCATCAAACTACTTGAATGTTATTGGAGCCACAGTCAGCTAGACAACTGGAGAGTATTCCATCACCCTGCTAACTTATGCCTTGTAGATGGTGGGCAAGCTTTAGGGAGTCAGGAGCAATGTTTTCTCCAAACTGCACAGCACTCCCTTGGTACTGCATTAGAGTGTCAGCCTAGATTTCTTTTTGTGTTCAAGTCCTAGAGCATGACTTGAACCAACAACTTTCTGACTTAGGAATCATAGAAAGTTTAAGGCACAGAAAGAGGCCACTTGGCCCATTATGTCTGTGCCGGCCGAAAAACAATCCACCCATTCTAATCCCACCTTCCAGTATTTGGTCCGTAGCCCTGCAGATTATAGCACTTGAGGTGCATATCCAGACTCCTTTTGAATGAGTTGAGGGTTTCTGCCTCAACTATCCTTTCAGGCAGTGAGTTCCAGACTCCCACCACCCTCTGGGTGAAAACGTTTTTTCTCATCTCCCTTCTAATTTTTCTGCCATTCACTTTAAATCTATGCCCCCTCATCACTGACCTCTCTGCTAAGGTGAATAGACCCTTCACCTCCAATCTATCCAGACCCCTGAAAATATTGTACATTTTAATCAGATCTCCCCTCAGCCTTCTCTGTTCCAAGGAGAACAACACCAGCCTATCCAATCTTTCCTCATAGATGCATTTTTCCAGTCCTGGCAACATCCTCGTAAATCTCCTCTATACCCTCTCTGTGCAATTACATCCTTTCTGCTATGAGGTGACCAGAACTGCACACAGTACTCAAGTTGTGGCCTAACCAATGAATTATACAGTTCCAGCATAACCTCCCTGCTCTTGTATTCAAACCTCGGCTAATAAAGGAAAGAATCCCATATGGCTTCTTAACCACCTTATCGACCTGTCCTGCTACCTTCAGGGATTTGTGGTCATTCACTCCAAGATCCCTCACTTCCTCTACACGTCTCAGTATTTTCCCATTAATCGTGTATTCCTTTGCCTTGTTTGACCTCCCCAAATGCATCACCTCACACTTCTCCAAGGTGAATTCCATTTGCGACTTTTCTGCTCATCTGACCAGACCATCAATATCTTCCTGCAGCTATCCTCCTCGCTATCTACCACACGGCCAATCTTTGTGGCGTCTCAAACTTCTTGATCATGCCCCCTACATTTACATCCAAATCGTTAATATACACCACGAAAAGCAGGGAACCCAGTACTGAGCCCTGCGGAACGCCACTGGAAACAGCCCTCCAGTCGCTAAAACAGCTGTCAACAATTATCCTTTGTTTCCTGCCACTGAGTCAATTTTGTATCCACTTTTGTTGTATTTCCCTGGATCCCATGGGATTTTATTTTTTAACCAGTATGCCATGTGGGACTTTGTCAAAAGCCTTGCTAAAATCCAAGTAGACCACATCAACTGCACTACCCTCATCTATCTTCCTTGTTATTTATTTATTTTTTATTTAGAGATACAGCACTGAAACAGGCCCTTCAGCCCACTGAGTCTGTGCCGACCAACAACCACCCATTTATACTAACCCTACTGTAATCCCATATTCCCTACCACCTACCTGCACTGGGGGCAATTTACAGTGGCCAATTTACCTATCACCTGCAAGTCTTTGGCTATGGGAAGAAACCAGAGCACCTGGCAAAAACCCACGCAGTCACAGGGAGAACTTGAAAACTCCGCACAGGCAGCACCCAGAATCGAACCTGGGTCCCTGGAGCTGTGAGGCTGCAGTGCTAACCACTGCGCCACTGTGCCGCCCCAAGTAGCTGTTTCCAGTCCACACTCGCTAAATCACTCCTCAGTTTAGTAAAATTGGCCTTGCCCCAATTGAGAACTCTAACCCCTGTTCCATCACCGTCCTTTTCCATAATTATGTTAAAACTGACTGAATTATGATCACTATCACCAAAATGCTCTCCCACTCCACTCCTTCCACCTGCCCATCTTCAATTCCTAAAACTCCTTCCACCTGCCCATCTTCAATTCCTAAAACTCCTTCCACCTGCCCATTTTCAGTGTCAGAACAGTGGGAGACATTCAAAGGGGAGATTCAAGAGGTTCAGAATAAACATGTTCCCACAAAGAAAAAGGATGAGGCGGCCAAATTTAGAGCCCCATTGATGTCAAGGAGCCTACAGGGTAAGATAAGGCAGAAAAGAAAAGCTTATGTCCAACACCGAGAACTCAATACTACAGACAGCCAAGAGGAGTATAGAAAGTGGAGGGGTGAAATCAAAAAGGAAATTACGAAAGTAAAGAGAGTGCATGAAAGAATATTAGCAAGCAAAATCAAGGTGAACCCAAAGATGTTTTAAGTCTAAAACTGTGCCCTCTCTTGTTGGACTTGCTACATACTGGGCAAAGAAGTTCTCCTGAATGCACTTCAAGAATTCTTCTCCCTCAACTCCTTTCACCCTAAAACTATCCCAGTTAATATTGGGGTAGTTAAAATTCCCTACTATTACTGCCCTGTTGTTCTTGCACTTCTCAGAGATTTGCCTACATATCTGCTCTTCTATCTCCCTTTGACTGTAGGGGATGGGGTCTATAGTACACCCACAGCAGTGTGACTGCCCCTTTTTTGTTCCTTAGCTCCATCCATATGACCTCATTTGATGAACCTTCCAATATATCATCCCTCCTCACAGCTGTAATAGTTTCCTTGACCAAATTGCCACTCCCTCTCCTTTATTATCCCCCTCCCTATCGCGTCTGAAAACCCTCTAATCAGGAACGTTGAGCTGCCATTCCTGTCCCTCCTTAAGCCATTGTTTCTGTAATAGCTGTGATATCAGACTGCCATGTGTCAATCTGTGCCCTCAGCTCATCTGCTTTATTTGCTATACTCTTTGCATTGAAATAGATACTCTTGAGCACTGCCAAACTCGTTTGTATTTTCTAACCTTCATTTCTTCTCCTGAGTCTTCCAGACTCATCCATTAATTTTCCACTTTCTATTTTAATTTCTGATTTTGTCCCAGCTGAGTCTACCCTCCGGTTCCCATCCCCCTGCCAAACTAGTTTAAACCCTCCCCAACAGCACTAGCAAAACGTCCCGCAAGGAACTCAGTCCCGGCTCTGTTCAGGTGCAACCCGTCCGGCCTGTACAGGTCCCATCTCCCCCAGAGCCGGTCCCGATGTCCCAGGAATCTGAAGCCCTCCCTCCTGCACCATCTTTCCAGCCACACATTCATCTGTCTTATCCTTCTATTTCTATACTCACTTGCATGTGGCACGGGGAGTAATCTGGAGATTACTACCTTTGAGGTCCCGCTTGCTAATTTGTTACCTAGCTCCCTAAATTCTGACTGCAACCTATGTCGGTTCCGATGTGGACCACGACTTCTGGCTGTTCACCCTTCCCCTTCAGGATGCTCTGCAGTCACTCAGTGACATCCTTGGCCCCAGCACCAGGGAGGCAACACACCATCCTGGAATCACGTCTGCGGTCACGGAAACACCTGTCTGTTCCCCTGACTATTGAATCACCTATCACTATGGCTCTCCCAGTCTTCCCTGTACCCCCCTGTGCAGCTGAGCCACCCGTGGTGCCATGGACTTGGCTCTGGCGACACTCCCCAGGAGCAAGAGTACTACCCATGGAACCACACTGATTCTGGAGCTGGCTTGGGTGAGCGATGGGGCAGGTGGTGGGGAATAACGTGCTTCCCTCAAACACCATCCAAGCTATTCCTTGCTTGTTGTTTGCACATGTGTTTGAGTGACATGGGGTGGGAGGGGGAGCCTTTACTAACCTTCAGATATCTCTCTATCCATGTCACTACTTTGCCTTTAATTTAATCTTCATAGGTCTCTTATTTCACACTTTAGCAAATGCTTTTTGAAAGTCCAAATAAATTACATCTACTACATTCTCTTTGCCTGTCGGCTCAGTGACTTCTTTACAGAATTTAATTAAGCATCAACTGCCCTTTACAAATTCACATTGACTGTCCAGAGTAGCTCACACTTTTCTAAGTGCTGAATCATGTTATAGAGTCATAGAGTTGTACAGCACAGAAACAGGCCCTTTGGCCCACCATTTCCCCGCCGGCCATCAAGCCTATTCATTCTAATCCCATTTTCCAGCACTTGGCCCGTAGCCTTGTATGCTATGGCGTTTCAAATGCTCATCTAAATACTTCTTAAATATTGTGAGGGTTCCTGCCTCTACCACCTCTTCAGGCAGTGTGTTCCAGATTCCAACCACCCTCTGGGAGAAAACATTTTTCCTCAAATCCTCTCTAAACCTCCTGCCCCTTACCTTAAATCTATGCTCCCTGGTTAGTGACACCTCCATTAAGGGAAAAGGTTTCATCCCGTCCACCTTAACTATGCCCCTCATAATTTTGTGTACCTCAATCAGGTCCCCCCTCAGCCTTCTCTGCTCTAAGCAAAACAACCCTAGCCTTTTCTGTCTCTCTTCATAGCTGAAATGCTCCAGCCCAGGCAACATCCTGGTGAATGTCCTCTGCACCCTCTCCAGTGCAATCACATCCTTCCTATAGTGTGGTGCCCAGAACTGTACACAGTACTCCAGCTGTGGCCTACCTAGCATTTTATACTGGTATGCTGAAAACTTTAATTGTGTTATACCCAGATTACTCATTACTTCCTGAAAAATTATAGACATAAAATTGGAACCTTGATCCAACTGAACCTCATTCGGTAAGCCGTATCAAGTGAAAAACTGGGTTAACATTTCTACCACTACCTTAGCAGAAATTGTTCTCAAGGGAATGGCCTCTGGGAACCAAGTAGCCACATCCATAATAGTGAGTTTATATTGATGGCCTGCTTTTGTTTTTGGTACAGGTCCCGCACAGTCTACCAACACCCTTCTAAATGGTTCTCCAAAAACTGGTGTGGGAGTTAGAGGTGCCGGTTTTATGGCAGGTTGCGGCTTTCCAGTTTAATTTCTTATTATGATCTCTAGCCGTTTTTGGAGACTCGGGAGTGGCCTAACTGGTGTTCTCATGGGGCAGAAGCAGTTTCGCTGGGTTGCACCCAATCAAAAAATTATTTGTGCAGAATTTGTGACATTTTGCAATGCAGCCATAAACCTTTGTAGAAATTAGTAAAATCTTTTTGGAATTGTGTTACTGACTGATGAACTTATGAATCTAGATCTTCCAGTCAATCTTTTGTTAACAGTATCGGCATTAAGTAATATTATTCAGAGAATCCAGTGACAGTATCGCACCGAGCTGGCAACTCTGTGTGATTACTAGGTTCATCTGTAAACCCTGTATCAGTTAGAAGCTAGGTTACTGGAAATAAACTCTTGGTTTCATTTTCTTTCTTTTAGGACACACATTTAAAGTGCTAGCCATGGCTCGTTTGAGAACCACTCTTGCCTCTGAGTTAGAACATAGTGGGTTCAAATCCCACTCTAGAAACTTGAGTACACAAATCTAGGCTGATGCTCCAGTAAGCTGCTGAGAGCGTGCTGCACTATTTTGAAGAAGAGTGGGGGGGGGGGGGGGGCGGGGTCTCCCTGGCGTCCTGGCTAATGTTCATCCCTCAATCAACATCAGAAAAACAGATCATCTCATAGACTCAAAGTCATTACCGCATAGAAGGAGGACATTCGGCCCATCGAGCCCATGCTGGCTCTCTGCGGAGCAATCCAGTCACAGCCACTCAATGCCTGTAGCCCTTCAAGTTTGTTTCCTTCAAGTGCCCATCCGATTTCCTTTTGAAATCATTGATTGTCTCCACTTCCACCACCCTCGTGGGAAGCGATTTCCAGGTCACTACCACTCACTGTGCAGAAAAGTTCTTCCTCACATTCCCCCTGCATCTCTTACCCAAAATGTTCAACCTGTGTCCTCTAATTCCTGTACCATCAGTTAATGGGAACAGGTTATCATTGTCTAACTTATCTAAGCCTACCATAACCTCTATCTGATCTCCCCTCAATCTCCTTTGCTCCAAGAAAAACAACCCCAGCTTTTCCAACCTAACCTTGGAACTAAAATCCTCCATCCCTGGAACCATTCTGGTAAATCTCCTCTGCACCCTCGCAAGGACCCTCACATCCTTCCTTAAGTGTGGTGACCAGAACTGGATGCAATACTCTAGTTGGGGCCTAACCAGAGCTTTATAAAGGCTCAGCATAACTTTTGCACTCAATGCCTCTATTTATGAAGCCCAAGATCCCATATGCTTTACTAACCACTCTCTCAATATTTCCACCACCTTCCAAGATTGATGTGCATGCACCCCTAGGTCCCCCTGTTCCTGCACACTCTTTAGAACTGTGCCATTAAATGTATTTAGCCTTTCCCTATTCCTCTGCCAAGATGCATCACCTCACAATTGTCAGTATTAAATTCCAGCTGCCACCTGTCTGCCCATTCTGCTAGCCTATCTATGTCCTGTTGCAGGTGGTTCATATCATCCTCACTGTTTGCCAGACCTCCAAGTTTGGTGTCGTCAACAAATTTTGAAATTCTGCTCTGTATTTCAAGATCCAAGTCACTTATATTTGGCAAAAAAAAGCACTGACCCTTGGGGAACACCACTGTCTACCATCCTCCAGTCTGAAAAACAACCATTTACCTCGACTCGCTGTTTTCTGTCCTTAAGCCAGTGACTTTGAATATTTTAAAGCAGAGGTAGATAGATTCTTGATGAACAAGGGGGCGAAAGGTTATTGGGGGTAGGCGGGAATATGAAGTAACCAGTTCAGCCTTGAACTTATTGAATGGCAGAGCAGGCTCGAAGGGCCGAGTGGCCTACCCCTGCTCCTAATTAGTATGTTTGTATGTTTTATCCAATGGATACTGACCCTCCTATTCCACGAGCCTCAATTTTGTTAACTAGCCTTTTATGTGGTACTTTATCAAATGCTTTCTTAAAATCTATATCTGGTCATTACCACATTGCTGTTTGTGGGAGCTTGCTGTATGCAAATTGGGTGCGTATTTCCTACATTACAACAGTGACTCACTTTAAAAGTGTTGCATTAGCTGTATAGTGCTTTGGGATGTAGTGAAAGGTGCTATATAACTGCAAGTCTTTCTCTTATTTCCACAGTAGTTGAATCATGAACACTACCAGGGCTTCCCAGTTAAACCTCTGTGCAGGCTATGGTTTCCAGAATGTACTGAGGATGTTGCTAATCAAATTGTTCTTATGTTCCAGGGTGAACAAGGGGATGATGGGAAGGTAGAAGGTTCTCCTGGTCCAATCGGAGACAGGGTAAGTGTTTAATAAAAAATTTTTGTTAAATATGATTAATATTCAATATGTAATATGGAGGTGAAGGGTCAATTCACCTTAGCAGAGAAGTCAGTGATGAGGGGGCATAGATTTAAAGTGATTGGTAGAAAAATTAGAGGGGAGATGAGGAAGAACTTTTTCATGCAGAGGGTGGTGGGAGTCTGGAACTCACTGCCTAAAAGGGTAGTTGAGGCAGAGACAGACCCTCAACTCATTCAAAAGGGATCTGGATATGCACCTCAAGTGCCGTAATCTGCAGTGCTACAGACCAAATGCTGGAAGGTGGGATTAGAATAGGTGGATCGTTTTTCAGCCGGCACAGACACGATGGGCCAAGTGGCCTCTTTCTGTGCCTTAAACTTTCTATGATTCTGAACCAGTTCAACATTCCCCCTTTACTTTTATAATCAATGGCTCTAGAAACCATGATAAACTTTCTTTTTATGATCTTATCTACTTTTTCTACCCTGTTTAATAGCCTTTGTATTTACACAGCAACACTCCCCTGCTCCACTATTCCATTTAAAATTTGTACTCATTTCTAAAATGTATTACTTTACATTTCTCTACATTGAATTGTATCTGCCACCCAGCTGCCCATCCAGCTGCCTATCTATATCTTTCTGCAATTTTTACTGTCCTGGTCACAATTTAGTGTCAACAGCACATTTCACTAGTTTTCCTTGATTTCCCAAATTCCAATAATTTAAGTGAATAAAAGTGGCCACAACCCAATCAAACAACAACAACTTACATTTATATAGCACCTTTAACATAATAAATCATCCCAAGGTGCTTCACAGGAGCATTATAAAACAAAGTATGACACTGAGCCACAAATGGAGATATTGGGCCAAATGTCCAAAAGCTTTGTCAAAGAGGTAGGTTTGGAGGAGTGTCCTGAAGGAGGAATGAGAGGTAGAGAGGCAGAGAGGTGTAGTTAAGGAATTCCAGAGCTTAGGGCCGAAGCAACTGAAGGCGCGGTCACCAATGTGGAAAGATTAAAATCCTGGACACACAAAAGGCCAGGATTAGAGGAACACAGATATCATTCCCTAAAGATTTGTGTACATGAAACCCCAGGGGCTAAATTTTCATCCCCAGAATGGGAAACTGGAGCTGGGACTCTTTGCAGTCCCGAAACCACCCCCAAGGGGAAACTGTCACGGACCTGGAATTTTGACCAGGCCCTCCCCCACCTTAATTGGCATTGAGATAGATTCCCTGTCCAATTAAGGGCAGTGGGTGGGCTTTCGAAGCTGGAGGACCAATCAGAGGCCTTCCAGCTTCAGAGGAGCAGCTGGCTGCAGTAGCAGGTAAGTAACTGAGAGGGCACTTGAATAGTCAGGTGCCCTCTCAGCCACTTTTTTAAAACTTTAATTGAAAAATACAAAAAGCTGCCAGGCCACCACTGTGAGGGGGTGGTGTGAGGGGGCAGGGAGCCCCTCTACAGGCCAGCCTTTGGCTGTACCTCCTCCAAGGCAGGCAGGGCGTGCCTGTAGGCCTGCCTGGAGAGCTGGCACCCCAGCCTGCCCCCCCCCCCCAATCACGTCAGGAAACTGGAGGCTGACTGATGTATTAAAGTTGGCCTCCTTAATCCCTAGTTAGCAAGGTTCTTACCGAGTCTACTTGCCTTCCTGCTTCGTGGGGGGCAACATCGACAGAGCCTGAAAATTCAGCCTCTGTTCCTGCACACTCTTTAAAATTCTATCATTCAGTTTATATTGCCTCTCTTCATTCTTCCTCCCAAAATGCATTATTTCACACTTCGCTGTATTAAATTTCATCTGCCATGTGTCTTCCCATTTAACCAGTCTGTCTGTGTCCTTCCAAAGTTTGCTACTATCTTCCTCAATGTTTACTACATTTCCAAGTTTTGTGTCAACTGCAGACTTTGAAATAAGGGCCTGTATAGGAAGTCCAGCTCATTAATATATATCAGAAAGAGCAGTGGCCCTAATACCAACCTCTGGAAAATACCTCCCTCCAGTCCAAAAAACAACCATAGACTCAGCTTTCTGTCTCTTAGCCGATTTTGTATCCATGATGCTCCTTTAAATCCATGGGCTTCAGTTTTGCTAACAAGTCTATTATGCGGCACTTTATCGAGCACTATCGAAGTCCATCATCAATTGCACTAACTTCATCCTTTATTTCATCAAAGAACTCAATCAAGTTTGTCAGACACGATTTGCCTTATTGGCGCTGTCTGTCATTTATTAACCCATGTTTTTACAAGTGAAAATTAAGTTCTCACACCACTGATATGAGGTTGACTGGCCTGTAATTGCTGGGTTTATCTCTCTCCCCTATTGTGAACGGTGGAGTAACATTTGCAACCCTTCAGTCCTCTGACACCACTCCATCTGCAAGGAGGTTTGAAAGATAGTGGTTAGAGTCTCCACTATTTCTTCCCTAGCTTCCCTCTGGCTAATATGCACTGATGTCTTGAACTCAGTAGCTCAAAGCTAGTCAAGCTCTTGGGTAATACTAAACTGAGGGTAGAGGTGCAGAGAATGAAGTTGGAGGGAACAGCTAGAGACCCACAAAGCTGAGTCCAACCCTGTCTTTATCCAGGCATGCGGATTTCAAGTAAGGGGCAACTGGGGTGATAATGCCTGGTGCTGTGTCCACTTGATACCCATAACTTGCCCCAACTATCTCAGTATAGACACACAGCGAGCCTCCAAACCAGTACTGACTCAACTGTTGTGCACACTAACAAATTTACTGGAGGGAATCCCATTTCTGATCTCGATGATGCCAGTATTTAAAAACTATTAAAGCACGACTTGCAAATTCCAAACCGGAAACAATAGGCAGAATTTTCCTGGCCCCTTAGACGCGGGTTTGGAGGCGGTGAGCTAGGTAAATGGGACAACTCCCAAGACGTGTTCCCACCTCTGGGCGAATTACCCAGGGGTGGGCTGAGAGTGGAATCAGCAGCCCACCCATGGGAGGCAGGGAAGCAACTAAGACTATTAAGGCCTCAATTAATGGCCATTTTCATCAAGGGAGGCATATCTCCTGGCATCTCATGGGCCCCTCCCGCTTATCAGAAGTCCAGCACTGCATCGAAGGCAGCAGGAGGTCCGAGCTGTGGAACATTTGCGGCCTTATATTCATTTACTGCCTGTAATGCTCAAAGCTCACGTATCCATGTAAACAAAAGGCAGATCATTGCAGCCATGTCATGGAGAACAATGTTTCCGGCCCTGCTGTACTTGCTACAATGGCAGCCACTGCCCTCCTACTGAAGGCACCTCCATGGCACCACGCTGCCTCAGCTGGTGACCCCTCAGTAGTCCCCATACTGTGAAGGAGGCCAGTGGCTTTACTCACAGGCCGCGCTGAAAACAGCTCCTGACACTGATACCCAGCCGGCGTCCCTAATTGGACATGGTCTCCCGGAGGCGGCTTCCTAATTAGAATCAACCTTCCATCAGGATTCTGACCTACCTGGGAAAATTCCGGCCAATGACCCGCATCAAAACATTATGCCAGGCAGTCTTGTTTAATTCACTGTAGTACAACGGTCAGAATTATAGCAAAGTGAACATACGAGCATATGAATTAGGAGCAGGAGTAGGCCATTCGGCCCTTCGAGCCTGCTCCGCCATTCAATGTTCATGGCTGAACTGAGTACTCCACATTTCCACCTTCCCCCAATAGCCTTCCACCCCCTTGCTTATCAAGAATCTATCTACCTCTGTCTTAAAAATATTCAAAGATACTGTTTCCACTGCCTTTTGAGGAAGAGAATTCCAAAGACTCTCGGCCCTTTGAGAGAAAAAATTTCTTCTCATCTCTGTCTTAAATGGGCGACCCCTTATTTTTAAACAGTGACCCCTAGTTCGAGATTCTCCCACAAGGGGAAACATCCTTTCCACATCCACCCTGTCAAGACCCCACAGGATCTTATATTTTTCAATCAAGTCGCCTCCTACTCTTCTAAATTCCAGCAGATACAAGCCTAGCCTGTCCAATCTTTCCTCGTAAGACAGCCCGCCCATTCCAGGTGTTAGTCTAGTAAACCTTATCTGTACTGCCTCCAATGCATTTACATCTTTCCTTAAATAAGGAGAGCTGTACTGTACACAGTACTCCAGATGTGGTCTCACCAATGCCATGTACAGCTGAAGCATAACCTCCCTACTTTTGTATTCAATTCCCCTTGCGATAAACAATAACATTCTATTAGCTCAACTATACCCAAAAATCCTTCTTGTAACCCCTTGGGTCTTGTGGTTGTTCACTCAAGATCTTGCTTGCCTTCTTTGCCAACGACACTCACTGTGCTAATGGTTTTTACAAACTTTCTGCTCACCTCTGCCAACCCTTACCCCTGCCCCTCCCCCCCAACCAACCCCTTTGCAATCCCTCTGGCATATTATATCCTGTAGTCTACCATCTTTCACTTTATATTTCCACAGTTGGTTCCCTTTCCCCACTCTCATCACCTTGCTTTTTTCCACCTTGTAGAATGTGAGTCACTTTTCAGACCAGTCCCCCAGTTTGCTCCGTGTTTGATCTGCTGTTTCCTTCTTACCAAATGGACAAGTTCACAGGCAATAGCAAGCCAAAAGGGAGATCTAGTCGCATGGCATAACCAAGAACTGGCAATTTCTGTGAATAGGCAGAATAACAGAAGTAAGGTGCTACACATTGAGTGAAAGAATTGGTCAACAAACAGGAATATTGTAGAATTCACTGAAGCTGAGGTTGAAAAAGCTCTGGTAGTGTGAGTAGTCATCACTTTAATCGCTGTAAAGCAACAATGAACAAATTGAGCAAGAGGCCTATTTAGCATACCATGTCATTGTATAAATCAGAGCGGGTTATGCTGAAACTGAATTGTGCTCTGGTCAGACTGCACCTTGAGTACTGTATTCAGTCTTGATTGCCAAGAAATGATAAAGCCAAGGACCTAGTCACAGTCTACCAATTTGAAAATGCCCCATTTATTATTGCTACTCTTTGCTTCCGGTCTATTAACTAATTCTCCATCCATGCTACTATATCACCCCAAATACATGAGCCCTTATCTTGTGTATTAACCTTTTATGTGGCACCTTATCGAATACCTTTTGGAAATCCAAGTATACTACATCTACTGGTTCCCCTTCATCTACCCTAATAGTTACATCCTCAAAACATTCTAATAAATTTGTCAAACAGGATTTTCCTTTTGTAAAACCATGTTGACTTGTTCTGATCATACTGTGCTTTTCTAAGTGCATTGTTAAGACTTCCTTAATAATAGATTCCAGCACTTTCCCGATGACTGATGTCACTAAATGGCCTGTCGCTCCCTGTTTTCTCCCTTCCTCCTTTCTTGTATAGCAGTGTTACATTTGCTAACTTCCAAATTGCTGGGACTGTTCCAGAATCTAGGGAATTTTGGAGAATCATAGCCAGCGCATCCACTATCTCTGCAGCGATCTCTTTTAGAACCCCAAAAAGGGCACTTTCCTAGCATCTTTGGCAGATGTCAGCACCATCAATGAGCATATCCTGGTTGCCCACCTGGGGCAGGCTACTGGGAAAGTATCAGATCACCTCCCCACCCCCTCTAGAAATCGACCAACTCAGTTCCAAGCAGTCTCATTATAAGGAGACCGCGGAATGGTACAAACCCTTGGGGAAGCAGGCACTGCCCTAGACTAGAACCCCAAGGTGAACCCCAATTCCACTGCTTGAAGGCCAGGCATTCTGACAGACTTGGGGACTCCTGGCCTGGGAATCCCTGCACCATCTGAGACAGGATGCTACGTAAGGGGCAGGCACACCAAACAAGAGCCCCTCCCCGCCAGAAGCTGAAAGCACAGGCCATGACCCAGATAGTCTGGACCATTGCCTATATCCTGGACTTTTCACTACACTCCATCCAGAGTTAAGAACAGTTAATGCATTTTTCTGAAATTCCTTTCACCTTGGAAGGGCAAGTCAGACACGGAGAAGCCCTGGTAGAAGCCTCAGCTAAACAAACTACCCCAGCCCCAGAGAGGCCGAAGGGCTTCTCAGCCAGTGTTTGAGACTATATTGTGTAGCTGCATATGTATCCAGCAGATGGAGCTGAATCGTGAAGGGTAGGACATCACTTATTTGGTATGCTGCTGACTGGGAGATACAAATCATAGCCTGAATATACATGAGTCTTCCACTGCACTCCATGTGGAGTTATAGTGGGAGTGCAGCAAAGGATCATAGAGTTTTGGGCTACTATGTCTATCTCTTAACCAACAGCTTACCAAATACAGGATAGCATAACCCTTATGATGCAGTTCCTTCTGCTGGGTGCATATAAGAGTTATATGATGGCGTCTTGAACACTGAAGTTGCACTGTTAACCTGCTTAAAACTAAATGGGCTATCCCTTCCACTAGAATAGTGATGAGAGGAATTATAGATGCTTCTGCTAGCTATCTGTACTGTCATATCCCCAGTGCAAAATTCAGGCCTCACATCTGCATGCAATTAGTTGATGTAACCTAACTCGAGCTGCATTACAAGTCAAAGCCCCGAGGTGTCCTTCAGTGTGGTGACAACTTGTGCAGTGAATCACAAAGACAATTCAGTTTCCAGTCGTTAAATTGTTACGAGAGTACTTAGGGCTATTGCACATCCAAATCTCAACAGATGCTCGCTAGATGACTTCCAGCCAATGTTCTCATTAATTTCAAACTTTAAATAATTTACTTAACTCTTCTAGACTTGACAATTATCTAAGTACTTAAGGAATTTCTAAGTACTAAGGTGTTGCTAACCCCACTCTGGAATGCTGTCCCTGGCTAGTGGAAAAGACACCTGCTACAATTTCTGCAAATTGATGGTTATGAAAAGCAAATCAAAATAAAAAGTGGGACATGAAAGCATGAAGGTTCATTTTATAGAGAGCCAGAAAGAGTTGCATTTATGTAGTGCCTTTCACAACCACCAGATGTCTCAAAGTGCTTGACAGCCGATGAAGTACAGGGCTGGATCTGGCAGCCGCCCCGCACGGAACCCGCACTGCCGCGATTCTGCGGCAGATGGCCACTTAGCATATTGATGGTGCCCCCCCCCCCCCCAATCACATGGCCGGGGGGGTGGCCTCGGTGACACCATGAACAGCGTCACCTGATTCGTGAGCATCTGCTGGCGCTATTTTTAAAAGGCTGCCAGCCCTAAACAAAATGCAGAGTTGTCCCCGTTTCCCCCATCTATACTCAGAATGCAGCGGTGATCCCTTCCCCTCCTTGGTGGCACTAGCTTTACGTGGACAGGAAAACGAAGGCCCCATGAGTGCTGCCCGTTGTTCTGAAGATCATGTGGATGATGTGGTAATGTATGCAGATAGGTATTTAAAATATTCTAACCAGGGTCCCGTCACAGAGAGGCGGAGGGGCCGCCACGGAGATTCCCCACCCCCCCCCAGGAAGATCGGGCCCAGCAATCCCGGCGTCGAGTTCCATGGTGGACCTCTGCTGCTCCAATTCTCCATCCCCACCAGCGACCCCCCCCACCAAACCCCCCCCCACCACCACCAACCCCCAATCACGGAACCTGACATCAGGCTGAGCACAAGATCCGGCTCATGGTTACTGTTGTAATGCAGGAAACGTGGCAGTCAATTTACACACAGAAAGCTCCCTTAAACCGCAATGTGGTCATGACCAGATAATCTATTTGTGGGATGTTGATTGAGGGATAAATATTGGTCAAGAATAACTCGCTGGCTTCTCTTCACCTGCCTCAGTGTAACATCTTGTGCAAGAGACAGCACTTCTCCAGTACTGCATTGGACTAGCGGCCTTGATTTTCGTGCTTAACTCCTGGAATGGGATGTGAACCCAGGAATTTCTGACTCCAAGATAAGAGTGCAACGAACTGAGCCACAGCTGATATAGCAAAGCGAGTGAAGTTAAATAGAAGAATTCTGCACCGGTCCTGCCGATTTTCAGTCATAGGAACATAAGAAATAGGAGCTGGAGTCGGCCATTCGGCCCTTCGAGCCTGCTTTCCCATTCAACAGGATCACAGATGATCTTCTACCTCAACTCCACCTTCCCGTACTATCCCCATACCCCTTAATTCTTTCAGTGCCCAAAAATCTATCGACCCCTATCTTGAATATACTCAACGACTGAGCATTCACTGCTCTCTGGGTAGAGAGTTCCAAAGATTCACAACCCTCCAAGTGAGGAAATTTCTCCTTATCTCCTTGTTTGCTAACTGGCCGACCCCTTATTCTGAGACTGTGACCCCTGTGTTCCAGATTCCCCAACCAGGGGAAACATTTTCTCAGCATCTACCCTGTCAAGTCCCTTAACAATTTTATATGTTTCAATTCGATCACCTCTCATTCTTCTAAACTCCAGGGAATATTGATAGTGGGCACTTTATCCACTATTTATTGTGAAAGAGGAGAAAAAGACCGAACAACTAAAGTGCACGTGTGTTTTTCTTTTACAGGGCCCTGTTGGGGATCGAGGAGACAGAGGCGAACCTGGAGACCCTGGTTATATTGTAAGTTATTTACCACATCCCTCAGTATCATTCTGTCCCACCTTACTGTTCTTAGCACCTTGCCTGCCTGCAGCCTGTCTCAGCAATGACCATCACTCGAGGCTCAGTTTTTCATGAATTAAGTAGCCGATGAAGCTTTTACAGGTGTAGAGTTTGTCACAGTGCTCCCTAACTACTGAGTTGCGACTACAACACTCGTCCATTCAGGAACAAAAGACCGAAAGCAGTTTATTATTTATTTATTTAGAGATACAGCACTGAAACAGGCCCTTCGGCCCACCGAGTCTGTGCCGACCATCAACTAACCATTTATACTAATCCTACACTAATTCCATATTCCTACCACATCCCCACCTGTCCCTATATTTCCCTACCACCTACCTATACTAGGGGCAATTTACAATGGCCAATTTACCTATCAACCTGCAAGTCTTTTGGCATGTGGGAGGAAACCAGAGCACCCGGAGGAAACCCACGCGGTCACAGGGAGAACTTACAAACTCCGCACAGGCAGTACCCAGAATTGAACCCAGGTTGCTGGGGCTGTGAGGCTTTGGTGATAACCACTGCGCCACTTAACAGTATGTCCACTTATTAATGGGCTCGGTAGTTTGATAAGATTGAAGCATTTGTTGCGAAATTGCTGACAGCAAAGTCAGAGAGCAAACAACAACTTTTATTTATATAGCGCCTTTCACAGGAGCTTTATTAAATGAAACTTGACACCAAGCCACATAAGGAGATATTAGGGCAGGCGACCAAAAGCTTGATCAAAGAGGTAGGTTTTAAGGAGCATCTTAAAGGAGGAGAGAGATATAGAGAGGCAGAGAGCTGTAGGGAGGAAATTCCAGAGCTTAGGGCCTAAGCAGCTGAAGGCCCGGCCGCCAATGGTACAGTGATTAAAATCAGAGAGAGAAACTTAGTAATACACCGAGGGCTAGGTGGTAGAATGGGTAATTCAGGGACATGTGTCTGAATCCGCTGTATTGACTGGATGAAAGCCTCCTTTTGATCTGCTGTTAGAGTCCTGCATTACATTGATCTAAGCCACCTCAGCATAGTTCTACTGGTCAACACTTAGCACAATTTGGCCCTAAACTGATCTCTTGCTTCAAGAAAGATCGGTCTGATAAATGGAAAAATAAACTAATGCAGTCACATGGGCTTAACTGAGATTTGATAATGGGGAAGTGTAGCACGATTGGCCCACAATACACAAGATAAACAGACAAAATGCCAACTATAAAATGACTATGTGTTCCAGATCGCCTTTATAAATATGTGAAGTGACAATTATTCCCTCTGTATGGGACTGTCCACGTATACATGTCCAACCTCCTTGTCTGCACCTGTTTAAATATTTCCCCTCCCATCTTCCTCCTAGTATCCAATTGCGATTCATTCTCAAAATTCACACCAGCGAGCATTATCCGACCCCGCCCCTGTCTCAGCTCATCAGCTGCTGAAAACCTCATCCATGCCTTTGTTACCTCTAGACATGTCTATTCCAATGCTCCCTGGCTGACCTCCCATCTTGCACCCTCTGCAAACTTGAGCTCATTGAAAATTCAGCTGCTCGTATCCGAACTTGTACCGAGTCCCATTCACCCATCAACCTGCTGTGCTCGCTGACCTACATTGGCTCCTGCTCTGGCAACCCCTCAATTTTAAAATCCTCATCCATGTTGTCAAAGCCCTCTATGGCCTCGCCCCTCCCCATCTCTAATCTCCTTCAAATGCAATTTGTTGTTGTTTACATATATGTAGGCAGTGAGTACTTGTATGGATTATGAGATAGCAAACTCTAGGTACTCGTGCTTGAATTGAGACCTCTAGAATTGGGGCAGGTATTGTGGACCAATCGCAGCATATTGCCAAAAATGCTGGCATTTTACATAATTAGAAGATACAACAATGTCCCTGATTTATTCAGCAAGCACTGACGACAGAGGGGATTATTGCAAGACGCTATGTGATTAGGGAAACTGCTATACTATCTCAATTTTGAGAAAAGTTATCTTTACATTTAATAGCAACAGGCAGTGCACAATAAACATGTGACGTTACTTGGGTATTTGAATTTAAAATCCCCAAAGTTTTACTGACTTAGTAGATTTTGGCAGCATTAACATTCACTGACATATGTCCCCCTACAGGGTCAGCAAGGCCTGGATGGTGAGAGAGGGAAGCATGGCCAGCAAGGTTTACTAGTAAGTGCACATTAAAACTTCATAAAAATCCACGAGCTTGTGTAAGTGCTTCCTGAGATTAAAATTTCATTTTAATAGAATGCCGGAATTTCTTCATTCTGCTCTGCAAACCACAAGTGTTGAGTTACTTATGTGATTGTGCCGTGGGTGGAGAATTTGTCTGGATGGGAAGTGTTACAGTAATTGATTCCACATTGGGCGCGGGGAAACATAAAAACGCTGACTTACACTAGATATAGCATTGCAGATAATTCCTCAATTATTTGTTTTGAATTTCTAGGGTAACCCTGGACCCCCAGGTAAACCAGGTGTAAAAGGATCAAAAGGTCAAGAGGTAGGTAACTGTAGTCTGTTCAATCTTCTGCCCCATATTAAGTAATGTTGTTTCATAACAGCCAAGGGCATCAAATCTTAGAAATGAATAGCCAGAAGGAAGCAATTTGTCCTGTTGCACCTGTTCTGGTTCCTTTGCTCTTGCCCAATATACGTTTCTGTTCACCCTTTTAAGACATATGTTCATGTCCATTTCAAGTGGCTTCTTATTTGTTGCCTCTGTAACCACTGGTAGAGCATTCCGTGTTCTAATAACTTTCTCTATGAAAAGAATTCTTGCAATTCCCACCGTTGTCCTTCTAGTAATGATCCCCAAGCTGTGCCCCCTTGTTAACGGATTTGCCCACCAAATTTTTCACCGTATACCATTTCAACACCTTTCAGAATTTTGAAGATGATTAGAGCTCCACAACCTTCTCTGTTCCAGTGAAAAAATGTTTAATGATAATTGCACTTCAAGACTTAAGCACAAAAATCAAGGCTGACACTCCAGCAGTGAGGGAGTGCTGCACTGTCAGAGATGCTGTCTTTCAGATGAGGCGTTAAACCGACTGCCCTCGCGGGTGACGCGAACGATCCCATGGCACTATTTCGAAGAAGAGCAGGGGGGTTCTCCCCGGTGTCCCGGATAATATTTATCCCCCAATCAACATCACAGAAGCAGATTTTTTGGCCATTATCACTTTGCTGTTTGTGAGAGTTTGCTGCGTGCAAATTGGCTGCTGCATTTCCCACATTATAACAGTGACTATGTTTCAAGAGTACTGAGGTTGTGAAAGGCACTGTGGAAATGCAAGTTGTTCTGTTCTTTTTGCTACAACCTCTCATTCTGGAATATTAGTGAATCTTTGCTATACCCTTTCTGTGGTGCCAGTATCCTCTCTATAATGGGGTCCCCAGAACTGCATACATATTCTAACTGTGGCCTAACCAGTGTTTTGTACAAATTCAGCATCACGTCTTGTGTTTGTAATCAATGTCCCTGTGTACTAATGTCAGAATCCCATTTGCCTCTTAATGGCTGCTTTTCCTACCTGCACTCATTTCTTTTAAAGACCCAAGTGTCTGCATCCTAGATCTCTCTGGTCCTGCATTTTGCATTACATCTTGGGGTTTACTTCTTTTCACTGTTATTTTATCTCAAAATGTAATGATTCACATTCCTCTGTATTGAACTGTATTTGCCACCTATTTGCCCACTCCACTAATATGTCCATGTCCTCCTGCAACATCTTGCACTTTCCTCACAATTTGCCACACACTCTAATTTGGACATCATCAACAAACTGTCATCCTTATTTGCTATCATCGTTCCTCTTATGCCTTTCTCTGAATCATTTATATAAATGGAAAACAAATGCGATTCTAGCATATATCAATGGAGCACAATTAACCATAGTTTAAGCCGCTCTGCTGATTGATTGTGCTCATAGAGAACCTGTGAGTAATTTGAAGGTACCAAAATTCCTAAATGCATGTGAACATTTAATTGCCCTTGTTGCTTTTGTTGATAATTTCAAAACATTTTAGAATTCCCACTGAATTATCTTGAACTATTTACTTTAGACATGCACTATTCTGTTTCCAAAGTAAAGATGAAATGTGACTTGACGCCTTGGGGCTAAACATGCAACTTTCACTGCTGAAATTAATGATTAACAAACATTTAGCTTCAGTAAAAACTATGGCTTACAGTGTGTTTCGGTCTTTGTCTCCAAAACTTTGTTTAGCCTTTATATTTTTTATCTTTATATAGCTGTCCCAGTTCACATTCACCATCAGAATTCCTATCTCCTTTTACAGCCAGTGTTACTGTCATCTATTCTTAGCATCAGCTGCACAGCACGTGGCATAATACCAGAGAGATAATATAGTCATTTGGTAGTACAGAACTTGAGTATTGCTGAAAATAGAGACATGTTGTCGAAGCTTTTCGTCTTGCACTCATCGGGGCAATCCACAAGAATACCAACGTAAGGGAAAACAACAACTTTATACTGTATAGTCACACAGTATAAAGTTGTTGTTTTCCCTTACGTTGGTATTCTTGTGGATTGTCCCGATGAGTGCAAGACGAAAAGCTTCGACAACATGTCTCTATTTTCAGCAATGCTGGAGAGACAATAGAAGGGGTGAACTGACATGAAAGAAGTTTTTCCAGAGAAGGAATACCATTTGCATTATTACAGAATGCACCTACTTACATTCCAAGCAGAAAAGAACATGTGCTTGGCAAGTCGGAATGGGATTGGCTTTGGAATGATATTGTGCAAGGGCATGATGTGAGCAGTCAGTGGTTTATTGAATGATGTTCGGCACAGACTCGGTGGGCCGAAGGGCCTGTTTCAGTGCTGTATCTCTAATCTAATCTAATCTAAAAAGTCATGAACAAGACAGGAGCAGAGTCAAAACACAATGTATCATGTAGACTTGACAGAAATATTCTCTGTACCGGAATGCATATTCGTGCAAAGAATTCACATCTGGGGAAAAATAATCACCAAATATTTCAGTTATACATTAATTTCTAGTTTGTGTGAAATCTAAACGCCACAGTATCGAGCCAAGCAGTACCAGTGCGACCTATTACGTAGATCCTTGTTAGGTGCTGGCTTTTAATCTGTACTGTGATTAGTTTGAGGTTAGCCTTCCTTTTTTTATTTAAAGTAATTTTCTCCTACATCATGCATGATCTGTGCCTCATGCATTTGGGATGAGGACAGGTTGGAGGGGGAAGGTAAATCAACTCCCAGGTCTATGCCAAGTGCCATTATTCATACGTGGATTTGGGCAGCTTTAGAATGACCCTTCCTGCAACTTTGTCTGTGTCGCCTTTGCGTTTTGGCTGAGATTGGGAGCTCAGTATGTGCAAACTGTATTGCAGCACATTTTTTCAAATAGAAAACATGGATCTTAAATGCATCCTCGCTCTGGAGTTTAGGTCAGCTGGCCATAATTTCAGTCTTCACGTTTTCCACTTGTTATGTCTGAAGTATTCTGCTTGACCTTTGTTTGCCCCCATCAAGATTTCATTTCTTACTTCATTCATAGAATGCCTCACAACTCTGAAGCATAATTGCTGTGCATCAAATATTAGCCAGTGTTGGAAGGAGGTAGACACTTACACTGTCTGGGAAGAATTGTGTTTCAGCCTCAATGTAGGATTGTGCCAGAGGACTATTTAGCAGCAATGAAAAAAAGGGCTTAAGTCATTCCAAATCCCTCAACAGTGCTCAGCTTTCTCACTAAGTAATTACAAACCTTTCCACTGTAGCAACTATCAGCTCCGTTCTCCTACAACTAAGCCAAGAGTTTGAAAAACGCAGCTGATGAGCAGAGTTTGGAATTTATAATGTGTTCCATGGGGAATGGAAGCAAAAGTTTTTTAAAAAATGGGGAAAATTGCAAGTATAGAAAGCCAACCTTTCATTGAAAAGAAGCCCAAAGTGTAATAGCCATGCCTGTCGCAAGAGGTTTGATATATATATTATCTTCCATGTGCTACACTTTTAGGGCAATGTTGAAGCAAGTTTGAGACCAGTGGTCTGAAATATGCTCAAGTATGTATTCCCCAAAATGCTGTCAGGAGGATATACCTCATCAGTGTCCATTTCTTTAAAGAGTACTGTGAGTGACAATTCCTACATCGAACTTTTGTTCAAAGAATATATAATCTACTAGTTTCCTGCGACAATTGCATTGTCACACATGTGTGTGATTAGATGGCAAGCTCAGATCAGAGAAGAGAATTCACAATTCTTTTGTGTAGCTTCAAACAATCAGCTCTTTGGCCAAAACGCATGCATACTCTACTCAACTTATTGAAAGGCTGCCCATTGGCATCTCCCTTTCACTTAGAGCAACACCTGTGGAGAAACAAAGTTGCTGGCAGTGATGATTTCTGTTTCTGGTGGTGTTTGTGTATCAGTAATGCCTGTGTGTGTAATCACTGCATTCTAACATGTCATACCTACAACATTAGCTGGGGTGGGGGTGGGGGTGGGGGGGGGGAGAGAATAAGCAGTGTATCTGCTGAGTCAGCTATAACACTCAGTAATCCCCCTATTCAACACTCCCACACGTCATTGTAAAAGTAAGGAATGTGTAGGGTTCCTACGTGTAAACTCTTAAGCCAAACCTGCTTACTTACTCAATAGCGTAACCTGCCTTCTATTTTTAAGTTGAAACCTGCGGAGCAATTAGAAATTCTATAGATTCTCAAAGAAATGCCATGACCTAAGAATAATAATTGACGTGGCACTTTTAATGTAGTAAAATGCTTCATGGTGGGCCAAAAGAGGTTGATGACAGACATCAAGCAGGAGTTGAGAGAAGGAAAACCCCGTTGGGTAGCCAGTGAGCTGTAGCACTTTTCTATTTTGTTTGCCTACTGCCCTGTTTTTCAGTTTGAACAGGGCAATAGACAGACTTAGATACTTAGATAACCTCCCAGGTACCATCTCAAGAACTAGTCAAATTTGCCAATGGAGAGAATCAAGTCAAGTGCAAGATGAACCTGTCGTTGGAATCCTGGAGTTACAAGGAAACTCTAAGTATGCTTATTGGAAGCTGTTTACTCTGATATTCAGTACCATCCTGTGGTGGTGTTTCTGCATATATTACACTGTAAGATATCACACCCTTTAACCAAATGCTGCCTGTGGAATGGTGCTGTTACATTCGCTGCTTTGGTAGTTCAGCTCAGTGACATCCAACTGCCAGCTCACCACATTTCTATCTCTCATTCTCATAGACCCACAGTTTTGTGGGTGTGGAATTCAGCCTCCAGGATCTGGCTGCTCCTTCTAGCAATGTAAAGACAGGAAGCCATGGAATAGACGTCACTCTCTCGTGACCTGAACTGCAGGAAAAAAACAAATGTAAAAGTGCGTTGAAACTGAGCAGTATTATGCAATAATACAGGTTACACTAATGCTTTAAAGCGGCCAGGGTTCTATTGAGCCTGTGGCTCAGTGGATGGTGCCTCTGATTCAGAAGATTCTGGGTTCTAGATCTACTCCAGGACCTGAACACAATAATCAAGACACTCCAGTTAATTACTGAGGGAGTGCTGCACTGTTGGAGGTGCCGTCTTTCAGATGAGATGTTACACTGAGGCCCTGTCAGCCCTCTCAAGTGGATGTTAAAGTTCACACTATTTTGCAGAAGAGTTCTCCCCAGTGTCCTAGCCAATATGTATCCCTCAATCAACATCACTAAAACACATTATCTGGTCATTATCACATTGCTGTTTGTGGGGGTTTGCTGGGTGTAAATTGGATGCTGTCCTTCCTACATTACAACAGTGACTACACTTCAAAAGTACTTCATCGGCTGCAAAGTGCTTTGGGACATCCTATCTTCATGAAAGGTGCTATATAAATGCAATTCTTTCTTTCTTCTAATCCTTTCTTTTTTGTTCAGGGACGACAAGGAAAAGCAGGTTCCCATGGCATGCAAGGAAGCCCAGGCCCACCAGTAAGTGTTGTCTGTAGATGTCAAAGGAAGTTGCTTATAAGGTCCGCAGTAGAAGTGGAAGACCAAGGATTGGGAGCAATTTTGAGTCCAGCAAAGGAGGACCAAGAAACTGATTTTAAAAAAAGAGGGAAAAGAGATTATGAATTTAGCGACAACTATAAAGGCGGACTGTAAACACTTCTTTTGGTACATGAAAAGGAAACAATTAGCAAGGACAAGTGTGGGTCCATTGCAGGTGGAGACAGGGAGTTTGTGGTGAGGAATGAGGAAATGGTGGAGAAACTAAACCATTAATTTGTGTCTGTCTTCATGGAGGAAGACATAGAAAATCTCCCAGAAATACTAGGGAACCAAGGGACTTGTAAACATTGAGGAACTGAAAGTAATTAGTATCAATAAAAAGGTAGTACTCAAAAAATTAATTGGATTGAAAGTTGATAAATCCACAGGACCAGATGAGCTACATCCCAGAGTATTGAAGGAAGTGGCTATAGAGATAGTGGATGCATTGGTGGTTATCTTTCAATATTCTATAGATTCTGGAAGGGTTCCTGCAGACTGAAAAGTAGCAATTTAAGAAGGGAGCAAGAGAGGAAACAGACTACTACAGACCTGTTAGTTTGACATCAGTAGCAGAGAAAATGTTAGAATCTATTATAAAAGGTGAGATAACTGAACACTTGGAAACTAATGATATGATTAGGCAGAGTCAACATGGATTTATGAAAGGGAAATCATGTTTGACAAACCTATTAGAGTTTTTGAGGATGTTACATGCAGCATAGATAAAGGAGAACCAGTGGATGTGGTGTATTTGGATTTTCAAAAGGCTTTCGATAAGGTCCCACACAGGAGGTTAGTAAACAAAATTAGAGCACGTGGGATTGGGGGTAATGTACTGCAATGAATTGAGAATTGGTTAACAGCCAGAAAACAGAGAGTAGGAATAAATGGGTTATTCACAGGATGGCAGGCTGTTACTAGTGGGGTACCACAAGGATCAGTGCTGGGGCCACAGCTGTTCACAATCTATATAAATGGTCTGGAAATGGGGACCAATTGTAAAATTTTCAAATTTGCGGATGACACAAAACGAGGAGGGAATGTAAGTTGTGAGGAGGATGCAAGGAGGCTTCAAGGGGATTTGGACAGGCTAAGTGAATGGGCAAGAACATGGCAGCTGGAATATAATGTGAATAAGTGTGAAGTGATCCACTTTGGTGGAAAAAACAGAAAGGCAGAGTATTTTGTAAATGGTGAGAGGTTGGGAAGTGTTGATGTCCAAAGAGACCTGGGTGTCCTTGTTCATGAGACACTCATGAGGCGATCATTGCAAAGGGATTTGAGTATAGAGGTAAAGATGTATTGCTTCAATTGTATGAAGCCTTGGTGAGACCGCACCTGGAGTATTGTGTACAGTTTTGGTCTCCTTATCTAAGGATGGATATACTTGCCAATGGAGGTTCACCAGACTAATCCCTGGGATGACAGGATTGCCTTATGAGGAGAGATTCCAGAAACTGGGCCTGTGTTCTCTAGAATTTTGAAGAATGAGAGATGATCTCATTGAAACTTACAAAATTCTGACAGGGTGTGACAGGGTAGATGTGGATAGGATGTTTCCCCTGGCTGGTGAGTCTAGAACCAGGGACACAGTTTCAGAATAAGGGGTAGGCCATTTAAGACTGAGGTGAGGAGGAATTTCTTTGCTCAGTGGGTGGTGAATCTGTGGAATTTTCTACCCCAGAGGGCTGTGGAAGCTCAATCATTGAGCATGTTCAAGACAGCAATCGATAGATTTCTGGAAACTAACGACATCAAGGGATATGGGGATAGTGGGGAAAATGGCACAGAGTAGATGATCAGCATGATCTGTTTGAGTGGTGGAGCAGGCTCGACGGGCCGAATGGCCTACTCCTGCTCCTATTTCTTATGATCATAAAACTACATATACGCATTCATTCATTAATTCAGCTGCGTAACAGCACCAACTGCACATCAATCTATTTCGTTGGTTACGAAGGGTTTTGAGATGTCCTAAGGATGTGATTGATGGGCTACGAGGCTGCAAATATAAATAATTTCCAATAGTTTAATACATTGTTGTAGGTCTATCAGAACAAAGATGGATATTATGCACAATGCTGTAATTCAGAATATTTTAAAGTTTAACTAATGGCATGTTTTGTGCTCAATGCTCAGGGTCCTGTCGGTCCCCCAGGTCCAAGAGGTGTTGTTGGTCGTCAGGGTCAAGAAGGGGCTCCAGGGTTGGATGGAGCTCCCGGTATCAATGGCAAACTAGGAATCCAGGTAAGATTTTGCTTCTGGTAAAGACATCTGTATTGATATCATTTAAGTAACTATCCCTGACTGATGTCAATCCCCAACTGTAATATTACATAGTGGTAAAAGTAAATACACCACACATAAGCATAAGAGATGAGCTTCCCAATAGTTCAATGAATGAGTCCTGCCAATTCCACTCTCCATAAACAGGCTGAGGTCCTTAGCCGCCACTGTATTTCAATTCGCTTAGCCCAGATCAAACAACTAACCCCAATTGCAGTAAATTGATGGCTGTGGCATGTGCTCTGGATTTACTTACAAATAAAGTGATACATCTGCTATATTGGGAAAGGAAAAACTAGGTGTCCTTTACCCATGCCTGAAGCAGGTGTTAGACCAGTTACATACACAGATAAGGGAAATAGCACCTATTTGAGACCCCCTTTGCAATATTGGTTCTCTTTGAGACAGCCCACATCCTCGGAATCCAGACCTTGGGCTCGCCATTGGCCCACAAGAAGTTTTCTACATTTACATATCTGAATGTGGAGTTAGGAGGAGCAGGAGAACCCACATTTAATCCCCCCCTTCCTATCATTGCTGCTTCCTAGCCTCAATCCTCCCCCGCCCACCACCCCCCACTCCGATCACCAGATCAGACCCCCGATTGGCCCCCGTGATCCCTGGAACCGTCCCGAGGCCCCACATCCACTCCCGAACGTCTAGGCTATGGAATCAATCCGTGAAGGGATTAAAATTCTGAAAGATGCCTTTTTGTGTGAAATATAACAGTTCCTCTGGGCAAATCAGCTGTTTATAATGCAAAATTAATTGCAGCATTAATCATTCAGAATAAGACATTATACGTAAAATAAACGAACTTTCAGAGTCCTTTGGAACTTAATCATCCTCGTTGGAACCAAAGCAGCAAGGACAGGGTTAATAGTTCCATGCAATCTCTTTGATGTAAAAGTATTTCCTTTGAAACAGTCAAGCAATCAAAATGTTAACAGGGCTCACATCTTGATGGACATGAATAACTGGCCTGCATTTCCCACAGACTCTTCTCACACATGTTGTATCTTTCTGTCAAAGCTGCATTAATTGAGAAGTGAAACACGCAGCTGCACTATCAAAGCACCTTTATCGGAACTAATTCCTGATCAAAAGGAATTTCCTTTTCCTACACCATGACTGTCTGCTCTCTTCTGTTGAATATCTAATGGAGAGAGCAGACTTCCTTTTTAATCTTGGCTACTTGAAGTGATATTCCATTCAGGAGGCAAGTTGATAAAGCTGTCAAAATAAGAAGCACATTGTCTCCTAGGGTTTTATAAATGGGGCCCTGCTTTTTAGGAAGGATGTCAAGTCTGCGAAGCGGGCGCAGAAGAGATTTGCTAAGATTACAGTGGGGCTGGGAGGTTTCAGTAATGGGAGACTGAAGGAACTGATCCTGTTTTAATTAGAACAGAGAAAGTTAAAAGGTGATTGGATAGAGGTGTTCAAAATTATGAAGTGCAATGAACTCTGGACTGCACCCTATATCCCTGTGAGAGAGCCTCCATACATTTGTTGCTCTGTGTTTATTTTCATTGCAATGAATTATCTCTTTTAGAGAACAGTGGCTGTTTTAGAATTAATTTGTTTCTCATGAGGTTTGTTAACATGTCATTTTTCCTCATACCTTAGGGAGAACAGGGAGATGATGGAAGCATAGGATTGATTGGTGCATCTGGAGGGCGCGGTCGTGTTGGAGTAACGGGATTGCCTGGATCTCAGGGACCTCCTGGCTTTAAGGTGAGCAGGTTCAAGGCTTCCTGGATCAGAGCTCCGTAACCTAAAGCAGTCAAGTACAATAAGATTAGATTAGATTAGAGATACAGCACTGAAACAGGCCCTTCAGCCCACCGAGTCTGTGCCGAACATCAACCACCCATTTATACTAATCCTACACTAATCCCATATTCCCAACAAACATCCCCACCTGTCCCTATATTTCCCTACCACCTACCTACCTATACTGGTGACAATTTATAATGGCCAATTTACCTGTCAACCTGCAAGTCTTTTGGCTTGTGGGAGGAAACCGGAGCACCCGGAGAAAACCCACGCAGACACAGGGAGAACTTGCAAACTCCACACAGGCAGTACCCAGAATCGAACCCGGGTCCCTGGAGCTGTGAGGCTGCGGTGCTAACCACTGCGCCACTGTGCCGCCCTCAACTCGCTAACTAGAAACGCAAAGGTAGTTCTTTAAAAGGTGATCTGTCCACACAATGCAGAAGAGATCTTTATGCGTGGAGATGAAGGATGGTCTCGCTAAACAATAAAATAGTACATCACTCAAGTGAGCAAAGGAATAATACTCAGTGAATTATTATGAAAGTGCTTACATTTTTTTAAATATGTTTTACGGACTTGTGTTTAAAAATTGTGGAATTTGATTCATTTGAAAGATTGAAGAGATTCCATACATGCTAGACGTTTTTTTTAAAAAAAAGGTCACCGGAAGGACTTTGGGGCTTTGTTTAAAAACACACTTACTGGAAATCACATGTCTTCAGCTAAGTAAACAGCAGGAGCCTTCTGACTAGGGGAGTTGTTTACAGAGAAGTGACATGTCAAGATTTATGGTGGTCAAGGGTTGGTTTTGTTTTGGATATTGTTTTGAGTCAGTTGGGGGTAAGCCTGCTAAGAGAGAGAAGCCACCAGCTCATCCTTTTTCCACCTCTTTGAGAAACCCTGAGAATCCAGTGTGATAGCTGAAACCCCTGATGCTACATTTCTCCTGGAAAGCCTGCCAGACTAATCCTCGACGTCACCTGAGAAGAACTGCTCCAAAAAAATCCCAGTGCCGGCCATCTATGCATATTTGGGCGCCAGAGTAAAGGACTGGGAACATGCCATATCTTATCCTTTTTCATTCAAGAATTAACAATTATTGGGCCAAAGTTGTTGGGTTTTTTTGTCTTTTTTTATAAAGCAATCTCTGCAGAGAAAACGTATTTATTTTTTCTTTAACCGGTATGTGCATGTGCGTTGGGCTAATTTAGAAGGGAACTTTCATATTTCAGCCTGTGTGTTAATAAGCTTTGCATCTTTACTGAAGAAGTCTTGATTTATAATAAATTAATAATTTTGTTGTTTATTAAAGAAACCTGGTTGGTGGATTTTGTTCTGAAATAAAAATAGAGTATATAATTGGGCGTATTAGTAACTGAATAAAATATTTAAATATATGTTGTGACCCGTGGAGAAGTGGGACTAGAGAAAGACAGTGCACTCCTCCCACCTCGGTCGTAACAGAATTTTCATTCTACTGGGTGGGGCACACTAATGTAAGACATTACCATTTGCTGCTTATTGCCAGTGATGTATTCTTTAAAAGCCATTGTAGGAAAATTGTGGATTAAAGTTCCACTACAGTCTTAAACATGTAATCTAGGCTGGTACTGTACCTCAAAATGTGTAGCATCACTGAAATGTTAAACCAAGGCTATTTGTTGCACCTTGCTGTGTGCAAATTGGCTGCAATGTTTGCCTAGATCTTAACAGTCATTCACCTGCAAAGGTACCTCAGTGGCTGTGGAATATTTTGGGAGATCCCAAAGTCCTGTGTAAGAGAAAGCATAATTTTTACAACAAATAGAATAACTTTTTTTTTTTCATTCTTACATGGGACATGGGCATCACTGGCAAGGCCAGCATTCGTTGCCCATCCCTAATTGCCCTGGACAACTGAGTGGCTTGCTAGGCCATTTCAGAAGAGTCAACCACATTACTGTGGGTTTGGAGTCACATGTCAGGGTAGAAAGATTCTCAGAAGCTCAGAAAGATTCTCAGTGGGCTTGATAGGGTAGATGTTGCGAGGCTGTTTTCCCTGGCTGGAGATTCTAGAACTCAAACCCAACTACAATCTTCTTAAATTTTCATGATGTGTGGTACCGAATAACATGGGCCAGAAAACTCCCAGCTTCAGTTAGTTTACCATAGCTACAATGCTGCTTTAAATAACATTTTTGAATTGGAATGTTGATGAAATTGGGAAATAGCAATTTTGATACAGCTTCAGGTTCTGAGATTGTTGATCTCAAGCTGAGCGTCATTAGTAAAATATTGGATTTTAGAGCAAATTAATCTGACATTGTTTCCCCACAAAAACAACCTGTATTTATATAGCACCTTTAACATAATAACACATCCCAAGGCACTTCATAGGAGCATTATAAAGAAAAATTTGACACTGAGCCACATAAGGAGATATTAGGTCAGATGACCAAAAGCTTGGTCAAAGAGAAAGTTTTAAGGAGCCTCAAAGGAGGAGGGAGAGGTAGAGAGGTGGAGGGATTTAGGGAGGGAATTCCAGAGCTTAGGGTCCAGACATCTGAAGGCACGCCCTCCAATGGTGGAGCGATTAAAATCAGGAATGCTCAAGAGGTCATAACTGGAGAAACTCCGATGTCTCAGAGCGTTGTGGGATTGGAGGAGGTTACAGAGATAGGTAGGGACAGGCCATGGAGGGAGTTGACCGGTGATATTCACTCTGACACCTCAACCTGCCAAAAGAATGTTAAAGCGTCTACCTAAATTAGAGTCATTACGGCACAGAAGGAGGCCATTCGGCCCATCGAGTCCCATGTCAGCTCTCTGTAGACCAACCCAATCAGTCCCATTCCCTCCACTCTATCCCCGTAGCCCTGCAAGTTTATTTCCCTTAAGTGCCCATCCAATTTCCTTTTGAAATGGTTGATCGTCTCTCATAGGCAGTGAAAGCGAAATGAAATGGGCGGCACAGTGGCGCAGTGGTTAGCACCGCAGCCTCACAGCTCCAGCGACCCGGGTTCGGTTCTGGGTCCTGCCTGTGCGGAGTTTGCAAGTTCTCCCTGTGACTGCGTGGGTTTCCGCCGGGTGCTCCGGTTTCCTCCCAAAGACTTGCAGGTTGATAGGTAAATTGGCCATTGTAAATTGCCCCTAGTGTAGGTAGGTAGTAGGAGAATTGAGGGAAGGTGGGGATGTGGTAGGGGACATGGGATTAATGTAGGATTAGTATAAATGGGTGGTTGATGGTCGGCACAGACTCGGTGGGCCGAAGGGCCTCTTTCAGTGCTGTATCTCTCTATGACTCTATGAAATGGAAAAATAGCATGATTTAAAAGCATTCTTCCTCTGCTCAAACTGATCTGGTATTGAAAATTTAAAAAATGAATAAATTTAATAATGTACCAAGTGAATACTGCAAACCTGCACAGATTAGGCTTTCCTCAGTCCAACAGTCTACACTGCCAACCCAAAGAACCACTACAGTATTTAGACTCACAACCAGACTGCAGAGAGGTGGAGTACCAGCCCCTTTGGATATGATTATCCTGTTCATTTGGTAAATGCACTGGTTTGGTCTGAGTTGTAAAACAGGCCCTTGTCATGTCCATCCATGGTCTGTGCCGTATCAAAGTTGCACAACTACTCAGCGGTGAGAAGTGTAGTAAGGAATACCTGGGCAGAGATTCTAAGGCCTCAGCTCAGTAGCTTTGCCTTTTTTTCATACTTCCATATAGTTGTGTTTTTTATCCCTCCCGTTTCCCGTCCTTTTTGATATGCCATCCATCTGTAATACCTTCTAGTTCTGATCTAGGGCCTGTATCCGAACTCTTTCCCCAGATGCTGCCTGGTCTGCCGACTGTTTCCTGTTTTTTTTTATGACAGTGCCGTTGCTATCTGAACATGCCGTGACACTACCTGTGCGGTATTCCGATGCATCGTGAGGAATGTAAGATCAGTCAAGGCTGAGGAGCACGATATAAAGAGTGTAACAGAGAACTCTAATGACTTCCTGCTGTGTATTTCATAGTGGAAACAACCTCAGCATTATTCTCTTTACCATGAACTCCATGGTGAATCTGATGTGGTCATTTTGCAACAAAAGAAATAAAACCACACATTTCTCTCCATCTGTTAAACAAATTGCAGACAAATAATTTTTGTGGCATAGATAAAAAAAACAGATAATTCCCCAGAGTCCCCGTGATTCGCATTTAATTTTTCTTTCTGCCACGTACCCTGTGGTCAAATTGAGCACTGTGATGTTATCATGATAGTTGCTGGGAATTGCTCACTGAGTTGTCTTAAGGCATAACAAATGTTCCCATTTCTGAAGCCATGTGTCCTTTCAGTTGACGTCACAGAAGAAACATAATCTAAAGTTAAAACAGCGTGTCACTGTGCTATAGATATCAAACTGCCATCTCTCTTCACTCCTTTGAAGAGCTCAGTCTCCTTTGCAGTGATCGCGATTCACTTGTATGCTGTCTCATAACATCACCAAATGTGATCTTCTGTGCTGTTAAATTGTATGAAGTAGTCTGGCATAGAAACCAGGGCGGCACAGTGGCGCAGTGGTTAGCACCGCAGCCTCACAGCTCCAGCGACCCGGGTTAGATTCTGGGTACTGCCTGTGTGGAGTTTGCAAGTTCTCCCTGTGTCTGCGTGGGTTTCCTCCGGGTGCTCCGGTTTCCTCCCACATGCCAAAGACTTGCAGGTTGATAGGTAAATTGGCCATTATAAATTGCCCCTAGTATAGGTAGGTGGTAGGGAAATGTAGGGACAGGTGGGGATGTGGTAGGAATATGGAATTAGTGTAGGATTAGTATAAGTGGGTGGTTGATGGTCGGCACAGACTCGGTGGGCCGAAGGGCCTGTTTCAGTGCTGTATCTCTAAACTAAACTAAATTTGGGACGGAATAATGCTTGGATGCCACCATGGTCCACTGTCGGTACTGCAGCCCAGCGTAAGTATAGAGAGCTTTCAATACATGCGGCTGAATTTTACCGTCCCCTCGATGTCGCGGTGCGGGGAACCGATGGAATTCTGCAGGGAGATGCCCACCTTAACCCGCGACGTTGAGAAGGGCCTGCCACATATTTCCAACGGCAGGGGGACGTTGGATTGGCTACCCCCCCCCCCCCGCCTCACGGCGGCGAGCCCTTTATCTAAATATGTAAATGAAGAATACTTACATGCAAATGTACTTACCTGCAGGTGGTGGCCGTCCCACGCCGATTTTACAGCCGACATTCATGCTCCGCGCGCCTTCGGAACTCCGCACGGAATTCTGAGGCGAGAACCTGGTGGGGAGGAGGGAGAAATAAAATTTTCAGGGCAGGAGGGGTGGAGGAGCGGGGAAAACCAGTTTTTATTAATATAAAAAAATATATATATATCTACAGTATTAAATCATTGATTAGTCCAGTGGCCTGCCTCGTGGGCAAACCAGAACTGTACGCCAATCGGGGAGTGTAAGGAAAGCTATGCATCGTGTCAAGGCCGCAGTCATGTCACTTGGCTGAGAACAGGCCGACTTGGGCTTCCAAGGCTGCCCTTCCGGGTTCGAGTCACCCACTCCAGGCGCTGCGGCCCATATTCCAAGCCGACACTCCCAGTGTCAGCACTGAGGGAGTGCTGCGCTGTCGGAGGTGCCGTCTTTCGGGGTGAGACGTTAAACCGAGTCCCTTTTCAGCCGACCCGCTCTAATTAACAGGCCTAATTGACTCCCCGTCAATCACGCAGCAAACCACTTGGATCTTCCTGTGCAACAGATAGCTTCTGCTCATTGGCAGAGACCAGAAGACAGGCAATCCTGTACCCCATATATATACCGTTGGGGGCCCTGCCTTCAGCCGCCTGGGGCCCTAAGCTCTGGAATTCCATCCCTAAACCTCTCCGCCTCTCTCTCTCTCTCTTTCCTCCTTTAAGACGCTCCTTAAAACCGACCTCTTTGACCGAGCCTTCCGTTTCGGAAGGCCGCCGAGTTGAAAGGGTGCTGCCGAGGAGCACGGTGCGCGATTAAAATTCAGCCCATGGAGTCTCTCAGTTCTAGGAGAGTCCAAACTACTGCCTGACCATCCATCACACAGTCTGGCTTAAGACAATCGGCTTTGACTTGGCCCAGTTATCACCACACTGGCTCCATCGATATTACAGCACATTATCCCTCACTTTCACAAATTGGATAAAACCCCAGCAAATTAGATGGACTGAAATCGAAGGCAAAATAGTGGAACGGGTTCAATTTTCAGTATGCCCCTGATTGGTCTGTGTATTCATAGGAAGAGGATTGGGCCATTCGGCCCCTCAAGCCTGCTCCGCCATTCAAATATACCATGGCTGGTCTGTATCTCTACTCCATTTACCCACTTTGGTTCCATATCTCTTGATACGCTTACCCATCAAAATTCTATCCATCTTGGTCATGAAAATTTTAATTGACTCCCCCCACCACCCAAAGCATCCACAGCCTCTTGGAGAGCGTCTTTGTTTAAAAAATAAAGTATTGTTCCCTACATATTTGTTTGAAACCATTTATTTTATTTTTTTCTGTCTGAATGTGGATTATTGTTGCACCAGTGTTTTTGCCAGTCTTGCCTTCTTTATTTTAAAAGACTGTGAATGTGCTAGTCTGTTGGTGTTTAATTCAGAACAGCGATAAGTCAGATGCTGTAACAGACACATTGTAAAGTAGTGAGTCCTATGCAGTCTGTGACCAGCCTCAGTGAATCTATGCTTCTTTATCCATTGTGATTGTCACAGGGAGAGAGAGGTTTGCGAGGTGAGGCGGGACCACCTGGAGTCAAAGGAACAGAAGGAGGGACAGGCTTGCCTGGGAAAAGAGGTGATCCAGGATCCAAAGGTCAACCGGTCAGTAACACGCTTTCTCCCTGAGCTGTATTTTGACAAGATAATATCTACTGCTTCAGTCAGCCATGTTCAGCGGAGTGTTGTGGGAAATATGATCACAGAATTGACAATAGATTTGCAATCATTTAGGATACTGTCTAAAATTAATGACTAGGAGCTAATTTTAGATTACCGTATATACTCGTATAAAAGTCCAATTTTTGAGACCAATTTTTGAAGCTAAAATTTGGGGGGAGTCGACTTTTACGGGAGTGATTTTTTTGAACTTTTATTAAAATAATAGCCACCATGGAGACAGGGCGTCGAGTCAGATGGATGCACGGGGTGCTATGTATCCATTCTGGTGACGTTCACTGACCCATTCTGCAACTTTATCATCTAATTGCAGCCACTTGCTCGGCTTCCCCCTGTTGGCACTTTTATTCCTTGGCCTTTTCTTGAGCCGTGTGGGAAGCTTTCGCCGATCTCTGACATTCTTCACTAATACTGTGAATTCTCTTGCTGCTGCACAATTATTCACCTTCTCTGCACACAAAACAACTTTTTGTTTAAACTGCGCTGTGTATTTGTTCTTCCTTGGAACCATATTGAAAAAATGTGGGGGTCCTAGCTGAGTGCTGGGGGTATCTATACTAGTACATGATTAGAATGTTTGGTCTGTGTTCTGAAAGTTAAGATCAACTTTTGGCACAGACACGATGGGCCAAAGGGCCTGTTTCTGTGCTGTGTAACGCTATGACTCTATAACTTTTACATGAGATGTAGGAAAAGTTCAAGATTTTTTGGCCAAAAGTCATGGGTCAACTTCTACACGAGATCCACTTTTACATGAGTATATATGGTAGGTAGAAAAACGGTGAAGGATTATCTGATGATTAGGTGTGATATAGGCTGCATTGCTTGATTTGATTGGTTAGTTTAATGGCATTGTGTGCTGGCACAGTGGAGTTGCCACCCAAGCTCCTCTGACGGACTGAACTGGAACAAACTAAACAGGTCACAAGTTGAGTTAGCTGATCTCAATTGGGACAGTGTTGGGGTGCTACTGATCCCTGCTGAATAGTGAGTCTGTGTGAGTGTGTGTGTGCACAGATATTGGTAAGGACAGAATCAGGTGCAACTGTGATGTCCCAAATAAGTAGCAGCCACTGGGTGAGACATCAGAGGGTGACTTGTGCCCTTGAAACTATATCTTAGCATCAACACTTTTGGTTTATCATAAACAGATAAACAAGGGATTTTATATGAATGTATTACGCATTCATAGACTACTAACCCATGACTTCATTTCAAGGTTTAAGAGGTTAGGCATGTGGCACCAGTAAATAGTTGCTTCCATTTTCTATCTTTCAGTGGGACTAACTAGCACAGCTTTACAAGACTGAATTCAAGTATTCAAACTAATTAGAGCGTGAGATTATTTAATGCTGGATCATTGTGACTAGGTTTTCTGACAGTAGAAGTCTGTTGTCTGCTTCTGTGCATCCGTACTTCAATCTAACAGCAACAATGGAAAAGTAAAGTCATTATAGAACGACCATCTATCGTGGAAAATCCAACATGCTCTTTAGAAGAATTGATTGTACCTCAAGCTTCATTATTATTTTCCAAGATTCTATAGACTCTGAAACAGTTCCTACAGATTGGAGGGTAGCTAATGTAACCCCACTATTTAAAAAGGGAGGTAGAGAGAAAGCAGGGAATTATAGACCAGTCAGCCTAACGTCGGTAGTGGGGAAAATTCTAGAGTCCATTATCCAAGATTTTATAGCAGAGCACTTAGAGAACAGTGGCAGAATTGGACAGAGTCAGCATGGATTTACAAAAGGGAAATCATGCTTGACAAATCTACTAGAATTCTTCGAGGATGTAACCAGTAGAGTTGATGAGGGGGAGCCAGTGGATGTGGTTTATTTGGACTTTCAGAAGGCTTTCAACAAAGTCCCACGTAAGAGGTTAGCGTGTAAAATTAAAGCACATGGGATTGGAGGTAGTGTATTGCGATGGATAGAAAATTGGTTGGCAGACAGGAAACAAAGAGTAGGAACAAACGGGTCTTTTTCCGAATGGCAGGCAGTTACTAGTGGGGTACTGCAAGGATCAGTGCTAGGACCCCAGCTATTCACAATATATATTAATGATTTAGATGAGGGAACTAAATGTAATATCTCCAAATTTGCAGATGACACAAAATTGGGTGGGAGGGTGAGTTGTGAGGAGGATGCAGAGAGGCTTCAGGGTGATTTGGACAAGTTGAGTGAGTGGGCTAATGCATGGCAGATGCAGTGTAATGTGGATAAATGTGAGGTTATCCACTTTGGTAGCAAAAACAGGAAGGCAGATTATTATCTGAATGGCTATAAACTGAGAGAGGGGAATATGGAACGAGACCTGGGTGTTCTCGTACACCAGTCGCTGAAGGTAAGCATGCAGGTGCAACAGGCGGTAAAAAGGGAAAATGGTATGTTGGCCTTCATAGCGAGAGGATTCAAGTACAGGAGCAGGGATGTCTTGCTGCAATTATACAGGGCCTTGGTGAGGCCACACCTGGAATACTGTGTGCAATTTTGGTCTCCTTATCTGAGGAAAGACGTTCTTGCTATAGAGGGAGTGTAGCGAAGGTTTACCAGATTGAGTCCTGGGATGGCGGGACTGATGTATGAGGAGAGATTGAGTCGGTTAGAATTATATTCGCTGGAGTTCAGAAGAGTGAGGGGGGATCTCATAGAAACCTACAAAATTCGAACAGGACTTGATGGGGTAGATGCAGGAAGGATGTTCCTGATGGTGGGGGAGTCCAGAACCAGGGGTCATAGTCTAAGGATACGGGGTAAACCTTTCAGGAATGAGATGTGAAGAAATTTCTTCACCCAGTGAGTGGTGAACCTGTGGAATTCGCTACCACAGAAAGCAGTTGAGGCCAAAACATTGTATGTTTTCAAGCAGGAGTTAGATATAGATCTTGGGTCTAAAGGGATCAAAGGATATGGGGGGAAAGCGGGAACAGGTTACTGAGTTGGATGATCAGCCATGATCATAATGAATGGCGGAGCAGGCTCAAAGGGCCAAATGGCCTACTCCTGCTCCTATTTTCTATGTTTCTGTGTTTATTCCTAGTTCCTTCCTATGTACTGTAGAATATGGAAAGAAGATAAAAAAGTCTTGTTACAATTCTTTAAGGCATTGCTGAGACCACACCTGGAGTACTGTGTGCAGCTTTGATCTCTTTACCTAAGGAAGGACATGCTTGCCCTAGAGGGAGTGCAACGAAGGTTCACTAGACTGATTCCTGGGATGAGGGGTTTGTTCTATGAGGAGAGATTGAGTATACTCGGCCTATATTCCCTGGAATTTAGAAGCATGAGAGGTGATCTAATTGAAATAGATAAAATTCCTAAGGGCCTTGTCAGGGTAGATACTGAGAAAATGTTTCCCCTAACTGGGGAGTCTAGAACACAGGGTCACAGTCTCAGGATAAAGGGTCGGCTATTTAGGACTGAGATGAGGAGAAATTTCTTCACGCAGAGGGTTATGAATCTTTGGAATTCTCTACCCCAGAGAGCTGTGGCTGCTCAGTCATTGAGTATGTTCAAGACAGAGATCGGTATGTTAATGTGCACTAAGGGAATTAAGGGATATGGAGATAGTCCTGGAAGTTGGAGCTGACGTAGAAGATCAGCCATGATCTTGTTGAATGGGGGAGCAGACTCGATGGGCCAAATGGCCTGCTGCAGCTCCTATTTCTAATGTTATGTCCCTGTCCATGTCCAATTTCACCCTCCCCACAATATATTCTGTGATTATTGTGATATTTCTCTTCATCACTAACCAAAGTTCTCTTATTGATTTCAGGGAGACCCTGGAGAGTCAGGCTTCCCTGGGCTGATGGGAGTATTTGGACCAAAGGTATTGCATCCGAGAGTGTTTTCTGAGCTTTACAATCACTCTCTGTTTTCTGTTGCTTTTTGGGCTCCCCTTGTTCCCAGGCTGCCACTCAACATGACCCATTCCACTGCAGTCAGGGGAGCTGAGCATTCAGAGCCATGAGAGCAAGAGCTCACTTGTTTACCGATATTCTCGCACTAGCTTTGCAACTATCTTTGCTGCAACTGATTGAAATATTTCTGCAATGCGATGGGCATTTTAAAATACTGGAGGTAGATCAATGAAGATGCATACTCTGCATTTGCAGTGGACATTGCAGGGATTTTATTTAAGGTAATTGGTGAAAGAGCCAGAGGCAACATGAGAGAAAAACATTTACACAGTGAGTTGTTGTGATCTGGAATGCACTGCCTGAACGGGTAGTGGGTAGAGATTCAGTGGACCTTCAAAAGAGAATTGTACTAATACTTGAAAAGGAAAAAATTTACAAGGTTGTGGGAGTGAGGACTGATTGCATAGCTCTTTCAAAGAGCTGGCACAGACACGATGGGCAGAATGGCCTCCTTCTGTCCTGTATGATTCAATAAGCATTGAAATAGACTAGAAAATATAATCTGCCCAGTCGCAATCAAACCTTTTCTAGATCCATGTGGACAAGTGTAATCTTGAAAAAGTTGAAGACTTCTCAATTCATCTGTAAATGCACTAATTTGTAGCTGCTCAGTTCTGATCCAGCGCGAAGTATTATTCCAGGCATTCTGAATGAGAACCAGAGAAACTCATCAGAGCTACACAGAGTCATGAAAACCCACCAGAAACCAAACACCTTAATTGCAGTTTTTTAACCTGGTCCATTCCCTTTATCTATAAATCGGGTGCCATTATTCACTGAGTCAATCTTCTCAAGGTTTAAAGAATAGGGCCAGTCAAATGATGAATAGCAAAATTATATAGAATGTACAACACAGTTTGGTGTGATGTGCAAATTTTGATATTGAGTTGCTTATTCTTAAGTCCAAATCATTAATGTAACTTATGAATAACAGCAGTCTCAGCACTGATCCTTATGGATCCCACTTTCTACCTTCCTCCAAGCTGTATAACTACCTTTTACCCCTGCTGTCTGCATGAAATGTCATTAACCCATATTTGCCACATAATCCTTTCCTCTGAGCAGGAGGCTTTATTGTAAAATGCATTTTGCTTGCAATAAATTTCAAGGTTCTTTTAAGCCAGTCTTTCTCAATGGTACCTTTGTTACAAAAATTAGTGATGGTTCTTTTTGACACATGTCTTTTGAGTAGTTTAGGAGAATTAACTGCACCAATGATCAGGGAGTTTGTACTCTGCATGTTGAGTTTATTTTGTATCATTTAGACATTGTGGATTTGGGCACCCATTCAAAAAAGTTAACAAGTACAACCAAGATTCTGGTAGCATAATATTCAAATGTTAAATGTTAGAATATTACAGCACATGAACAGGCCATTTAACTCATCAAATCTGCACTTTTTTTCCACTCAATTCTCATTCCTTTAATATTCCCCTTCTTAAAGCTACTCCCTAATTCACTTTTAAAAGCATTTACGGACTTTGCTTTGACAACAAAATGTAAATTCTAACCAACCTCTGTGTAAAGAATTTTGTTCCATCCTCACTTTGGTTTGTTCTGATGAAAGGTCACTGACCTGAAACGTTAACTCTGCTTCTCTCTCCACAGACGTTGTCAGACCTGCTGAGTATTTCCAGCACTTTCTGTTTTTATTCTTGGTTTGTTATGTGTTTGGCTAAATGTATGCCCTCTTATAAGTCTCACTATTTACATTATCATAACCTTTACAACACGTCACTCCAATGTTTTTTTTACATTCTAGTTTCTTGTCTTCTCAAGTTTTTTTCCATTCTGCTTCATCCCTGGTCACATCTAAGTGAATCTGCCCTGCACCTTCTCCATTCATTTTATATTCTAACTGTAATAGGCTGCTGAAAACTACACACACGACTCCAACTGCAGTCTAATTAAAGTCTGCGACAAGTTTAACACTGCCTCCTTGTTTTTATATTCTATACCTTTAGGTATAAATCCAAGAATTCCACTTGCCTTTATATAATGCCAGCACCTTTAAATGTCTGAATATTTGCAAACCAAATTCCCTCTCTTTCATTTAATATCTTACATTAAAGCTGTACTTCCTTACTTCTAAGGTGCATGACTTCACATTTTCTACATTGGATGCATCAGTTTTAATGTTCAATGTTCCCTCCAATTTTTCTTTAAAAGGAAAGAAAGACTTGCATTTATTTAGTGCCTTTCACAATCACCAGAATTTCCAAAGTGCTTTTAAAGTGTACTCACTGTTGTAATGTAGGAAACACAGCAGCCAATTTGCACACAGCAAGATCCCACACAGTGCAATGTGACAATGACCAGATCATCTGTTTTTAGTGCTGTTGATTGAGGGATAAATATTGGCCAGGACACCAGGGAGAACTCCCCTGCTCTTCTTCAAAGGAGCACCGTGGGCTCTTTTACAGCCATCTGAGAGGGCAGACAGTGCCTCAGTCTAACATCTCATCTGAGAAACAGCACCTCTGACAGTGCAGCACTCCCTCAGTCCTGCACTGGAGTGTTAGTCTTGATTTTTGTGCTCATGTCCTGGAGTGGGGCATGATTCCAGAACCTTGTGATGTACAGTTGAGAGTGCCACCAACTGAGTCACGGCTGATGCATACTGCATGTGGCTTGTTTATTGCACTTCACGTATGTTCCAGATTGTTGCGTGGCTGTGCTCCCATGCAACTTCACGGGGACATCAACCCCCAGTGTCACATAGTCCACCTACACTCACTGTCTAAAGAATGGTTTCCAGAAAATAATGGGCAAAAAGAATTAATTTAGGAAGTCTGTGGACTCTTGCAGTCATGACACTGCACTTCAAATTTGGAAAGGTACATAATTTATTAGATGCACACACTTTATGAACTGCATACAGTGATGTTTTATAAGTCCCATAAACACTTTATCGTTGGTAGCTCAATGAGACAATTGTGTGGTTTCAGAACCCCCTTGGCTCTAGTTATTTATGCCAGTTGCTCTCCTGTAGCTGCCCATATGCTTTTCATTACATTCTCTGAATGAAGATACTGATTCCTAGGGCATACAAAGCCTCTTTCATACGAAAGATCTCTCTTTAAAATTCTCTGCACTGTTTAAAGCTGCCACACAGTTGGAGAAAGCGTTGCTGCAGAGGTCACTCAGAGCTTTGTTTAAATTTCTTTTGTGTCAAAGCTTGAATAACTTATCGAAAGGAGTGAAAGTGGAATGAACTCTAGTGGCTTCTAGCAAAAGCTTAATGGTGAGTTTAGGAAAACAGGAGTCAACTTGCATTTTAAAACTAGAACAGAGTTGCAGACCCTAATCAGCTTGCGATATCTTCATCAACACCTCCCCCACGGCCCTCTCCATGATCCTCCCACCTTATCCGTGTCTCCAAGATCCCTCTCAGAAGTTTCATGTCTTCAAGGTTGCATCATCTACTCCATGACTCCAAAATCCTCTCATCTGACACCCCCTCACTGCACGTCCATTGCTCCATATCACTGAACCTCCCAGCTGCTGTCACCTCAAAAATTCTCCTCCGCTCTATCTCCTACAGCCTTCAAGTAATGCCCCTGACACAAGCACCTCTTCCATCTGCCTCATAGTCGAGTCGTAACTCAACCCTCTTTCCCATTCCTGCTTGCTGTATTGTCACACTGTCCTCTCCTCCCAGAGCACTCCACCCCCAACTACCCCAGTACTCCTGGTACTGCCTCTCACAGTGAGAATGGGAGAATTATGACAACAAGGCTAAATCAGCATCCCAAGTTCCAGTGATAGCATTGCAATGCTATCAGTTGTGTTCAACATGCTGTAGTGTCCCTCTGTACCACTGCTTATCTCCGTAAAAGCAGAGACAATAAGAAATGCCAACACACACGATGAAGAGAGAAGTGGTAGTAGACGGTAGCTTAATTGTAGATGAATTGGATGTTTAATTGTGTTCAGGTGGCGGTATTAGCTGGGGATTCTCTTGTGCTCCCAGAGATAGGAACAGGCTGAACCAGGGATTGTTGAGTTTGGAGGCGCATGTTTGTAATGTGTGTCTCTGTAAATAAAAGCTAATAATTGTGTAAAGACGAGACAATGCGCTGCCTGAGAACGTGGTGGAGGCAGGTTCAATTGAAGCATTCAAAAGGGAATTAGACAGTTATAGGAAAAGGAAGAATGTGCAGGGTTACAGGGAGAAGGGGGGGAAATGGAACTGAGGGAATTGCTCTTTCAGAGAGCTGGTGCGGACACGATGGGCCGAATGACCTCCTGCACTGTAAAGATTCTGTGATTTCTGTGATTCAGTTCTATCCTTTGCCACCTGGCTATCTGCACTGTTTCAGGGAGGAGGTTTGAGACTGATGAGAAGTGGGTGGGGGCTTCACATTGGAGATTTCACATGGACATGGAGGGGTGGGTGAAAGGGAATTGAACTGCACAGAAAGCAAATGATTAGAGATAGATCTGGAGATGGTCAAGTCACTTGCAAAATACAAAGGCTTTTTTGCAGTCGAGGCCTTATGTAAGGCAATTGTGTCTCAGACTTCTCCAGCATTTTAAACTTAGCTATGCAGTCAAATACCTGAGCAGGATAATGTGATAATCTCCAGGGTACTTGCCAGGAACTGATTGGAATCTTGCATGATTCGGTGATTTTTAGTATGTTTGCTTGAAATCATTGGCAATTAATTGTCGGCAAGCTTGTTGACCAGTGCTTTTGATTTTAACATTTATTTTAATGAATTAGTAAGTTGGACAGAGCAGATTTAATTCAATATTTCACCATGAAGCTTGGTGAATTTATTGATAAAAATGCTTCCTTTACAATGGTGCCATCACATCCTGGAAAAACACCCACTAAACTAATCGGCACGTTTTGCTCGTGGCCAGTGTCATATGAGCAGCAGATACTGGGTCATTTTAAATCATCATTCATAAACTCTGTGAAAAGTATCAACAAATCTGGCCTTGACATGAACATTTGTTCAGACATATGTAAGCAAATTATGTCTGATTTGAACTAGTTGAGGATGTAATCAGTAGTGACATCTTCCTGGAAACAGCCTTGTTATGTCCATATGTTTTTGATCGCCATAGAGCCGCATTGAAATGTTTCGTTTTTATTTATTCCTTTTTATGCAAATATTTAAATACTTTTGTGTGTCACCCTTGGGCAATGTTGAGTTATTTGTATCTCTATTGCAACCATCAGGCAGTTTCCAATTATAACAGTTAACATGACCCACAGCACTAAGAGAAAAATGCATGTACGCAGATGACGACATCAGCACTCAATAAAAATGTAATTGAACTCACAGTTTACTAAAGTAATTTCTTTTGTTTGCTGTAAGGAAGTAACTAATGTGGGCCTCTTCTAGGAAGCTATTCCCCTAACATTCACTTAGCAAAAGAATAAATCCCTACAGTGCTTACTTAACCTTTGTTGCAAAGTTTGGGACTCAAGTTGAGGGAGAATTTGATACTATCCACCTCATTGAGCAGCTGTCTATAGCAACCTTCATTATGATGCTCTTCATAGAATCATAGAAAGTAACAGCACGGAAGGAAGCCATTTGGCCCATCAAGTCTGTGCCTGCACTTTCGAAGAGCGACCAAGTTAGTCCAATTCCCCCAGTCTTTCCCCATGTCTTTGCAATTTTATTCTCCTTCAAGTATTTACCCAATTTTCCTTTGAAATCTATTCTCTGTTTCCATCACCCTATCAGGCAGTGTGTTCCAAATCCTGATCACTCATTGCATAAGTTTCTTCTCATTTCGCCTCTGGTTCTTTTTCCAGTTACCTTAAATTTGTGCCCTTTAGTTATCAACCATTCTGTCATTGGAAATGGTTTCTCTTTATTTACTCGATCTAAACCCTTCATGATTTTAAACACCTCTATCAAATCTCCACCTAGCCTTCTCTGCGCTAAGGAGAACACACTGCGGTCTCCTCTATATTGGAGAGACCAAACGCAGGTTATGCGATCACTTAGCTGAACACCTCCATTCTGTCCACAAGTGTGACCCCCATCTTCCTGTGGCTGGCCATTTCAATTCTCCATCCCGCTCCAGCTTCTGCATCTTTGGCCTTCACTAATATTTACAGCACAAGCTCAAGGCACAACAGCACACCCCTTTCTACTCGGCACTCTACAGCCCCCTGGCCTTAATATTGACTTCAACAACTTCAGAGTTGAAATACAGCTCCCCTTTTCTCTCTGGCAACAAGTGATGGTAACGTAAGATGGTCATGCCGGGGATTTTTTTGGGGGGGAGGGTCAAAGGCAGTGGCATGGTCTTGGTGTGAAACCATTCCTATCCCTGTCAGAACACTGCTTGTGGGCTCGTGTGCACCCTTCATCAGATCTAAAATGTGACAAAACGAGAACAGCAGCAAAAGTCAAGAGTCGTGTCTGAATCCTAACACAAGGAAATATTTAATTATTCTCCAAACAAGTTCTTATTAAAAATCTAGAAAGTGCAGCAGATTACTGGATGATCTACGCTGAAAGCTCAGATTCTGACAGGCTTTAGAAAAACTGAGAATAGTTCAGTAAGGCAGTGAAAAGACAAAAGGGGAACAAAATAGAGCTCCAAACTGGAAGGTCAGTGGGAGAAACTGACAAACACAGCTCTGCCTGCCTCCTCCTCTAAGATGCTCCTTAAAATCTACCTCTTTGACCAAGCTTTTGTCACCTGTCCTCATAGCTCCTGATGTGATGTGGCTTCATGTCCATAATTGTTTGATAATGCACCTTGGTATGTTTTACTATGTTAAAGGTGCTATATAAATGCAAGTTATTGTCATTGTATAACTTTAACACACAGATTCAAACAGTCAGTAACTCTAGAACTTAAAAATTGAGTCTTCTGGGTAGCAATGCTACCGTCCTTTGTGATGGCTCCTCCAGCAGCCGGTGTTGGACATTCCTGAATCATTAAGTGGACAGTAATTATTAGTAGGGAAGATTTTATGCTTCTATACTTGCCTGCTCGCAATGTTTTACCCATTGAAATCAATGGCCGGAAAGCATTGTCCGGGGATTGTAGAAATGGAAAGTTCTGGTCACAGATTTGATGGCTGTTCATTATACTCTTCAGTGAGAGTGTGTGTATCCTGCCATTTCTAGTCATGTGATCATTTTTTTTATCAATGGGGGCCCAATTAGAATTGAGAACAGAAAGATCCATCATCTATTATCTGTTCCTTTCCCTTTAGGGCCATCCAGGTGATGCTGGTTTTACTGGGATCCAGGGTCCAAAAGGACCACCAGGATTAATGGTAAGCAATCATTTATTACAGGGAAATCAAAGAACCGTGTTAATATTTTTAAATTTCAATTGTTTTACATAATCTGTAACAGCACATGTATATATAAAGGTGGTGATACATTCAAGTCAACAGTTGTTTGAATAGCTCATTTGCTTTACATCATATCACTAATCCCAATTCAACAAATCATGCACCTGTGATTTCCCCCCAGCCTGCAACTGAGCAATGCAGAGTCCTTTAAATTGAGTAATGCAGGGTCCTTTAATTGAGCAATGCAGGGTCCTTTGAGCAATGCAGGGCCCTTTAAATTGAGCGATGCAGGGTCCTTTAATTGAGCGATGCAGGGTCCTTTAATTGATCAATACGGGGTCCTTTAATTGAGCAATGCAGGGACCTTTAAATGAGCGATGCAGGGTCCTTTAAATGAGCGATGCAGGGTCCTTTAAATTGAGCGATGCAGTGTCCTTTAAATTGAGCGGTGCAGGGTCCTTTAAATTGATCAATGCAGGGTCCTTTAAATTGATCAATGCAGGGTCCTTTAATTGAGCAATGTAGGGTCCTTTAAATTGAGCAATGCAGGGTCCTTTAATTGAGCAATGTAGGGTCCTTTAAATTGAGCAATGCAGGGTCCTTTAAATTGATTGATGCAGGGTCCTTTAATTGAGCAATGCAGGGTCCTTTATATGAGCGATGCAAGGTCCTTTAAATTGATCAATGCAGGGTCCTTTAATTGAGCGATGCAGGGTCCTTTAAATTGAGCGATGCAGGGTCCTTTAAATTGATCAATGCAGGGTCCTTTAAATTGATCGATGCAGGGTCCTTTAATTGATCGATGCAGGGTCTTTAAATTGATCGATGCAGGGTCCTTTAATTGAGCAATGCAGGGTTCTTTAAATGAGTGATGCAGGGTTCTTTAAATGAGTGATGCAGGGTCCTTTAAATGAGCGATGCAAGGTCCTTTAAATTGAACAATGCAGGATCCTTTAAATTGTATGATGCAGGGTCCTTTAAATTGATCAATGCAGGGTCCTTTAATTGATCGATGCAGGGTCTTTAAATTCAGTGATACAGGGTCCTTTAATTGAGCGATGCAGGGACCTTTAAATGAGCAATGCAAGGTCCTTTAAATTGATCAATGCAGGGTCCTTTAATTGAGTGATGCAGGGTCCTTTAATTGAGCGATGCAGGGTCCTTTAAATTGAGCAATGCAGGGTCCTTTAAATTGAACAATGCAGGATCCTTTAAATTGATCGATGCAGGGTCCTTTAAATTGATCAATGCAGGGTCCTTTAATTGTGCAATGCAGGGTCCTTTAAATTGATCAATGCAGGGTCCTTTAAATGACACTTGTAGTATTGACTGAATTCGTAAGAAACTTAAAATTCTACAAGCAAACCTGATTTCTGACAAGTATCACTTTGTCAAATGGAGTAGATATAAAGCTGTGGTTCCCAGGAGTGTAATAATCCACCTGTACTGCTATTTTGGATTACTGCCAAGCATCTATCTTCAATTCTGCATTATTGAAATATAATGTAAAATTGCTTTATGTCTGCATTCAAAGTTTGAGTCCAAAAGCATAGATACAATCTGCTAAATTCAGTGATTCTTTAAGATGTTGGGTTCAGCAGTCGTTGGGACTGGCAATTCACTGGCCATTTCACTGGGCAATTCACTGGGCATTTCCAGGTTTTGGTCTTTGCTCAGGTTGCATTAAACCCAATGTAAAAACAGCTTTAGACTTGGATGTAAAACAGAATTGTAAAGCAGGATTGTTATTTGCACACGTAACTTGGTCATTTGCTGGCTGGGAACTGCGTGGTGTCTGAAAATAAACAATTTTTCATATCTAGGGTAAAAAAGGCATCGTGGGTCCATTTGGCGTGACCGGTCCCACAGGACACCCTGTGAGTATTCTTCAATTTGTCTTTATGAAGTTGAGAAGACAAATCTCAAAAGTAATTGCTGTTATTTGCAATTTTGTAATACGTGAATTTAAGCACAAAATCTATGTTTGTTTTTAGGGTCCAAAAGGTTATAAAGGAAATCAAGGTGATACGGTAAGATTGATTAATTTGAAAGAATTAAAAGTCTGTCTCTCTTCTTTAAGACTCTAAATTTACTCAGCTCTTCAATTTGAGATAAAGTGCTGTTCAGGATGTGTCTTATTATTTATTTTATCCTGTGCTGATTAAGGTAAAGAATATCAATATTGGCAAACAGAACATTTATCAACTTTTTATGCTAAGTGATTGAGACAGTAGCCTTCCCCAGCTTCAAACTCAGAGGGATGTGAAGAAAGTCACCTTTAACAATAAGGAAAATCAATGTTGTATAGAGGTGAGGTCAGCTGTGGCTCAGTCAGTAGCAGTCCCACTACTGCATCTGAAGGTTGTGGGGTCAAGCTCCACGTCAGAGAGTTGAGCGCAGCATCTAGTGCTATTTCGGATGAGACGTTAGACCTAAAATACAAGCAAAATACTGCAGAAGCTGGAAATCTGAAATAAAAACAGAAAGTGCTGGAAATACTCAGCAGTTCAGGCAGCATCTGTGGGGAGAGAAGCAGAGTTAATGTTTCAGGTCTGTGACCTTTCATCAGAACTGGCAAAGGTTCGCAAAGAATTAGGTTTTAAGCAAGCGAAGTGGTGGGGAGGAAGAGAACAAAACAGGAGGTGTGTGATAGGGCAGAGGGCGGGAGAGATTAAATAACAAAGCTGCCCTGGGACAAAGGCAAAGAGTGTGTTAGTACTTGTGGTGAAAGAGAAAGCATTAGTCCACAGGGAGTGTTAATAGCGGAATAATGAGCAGCTCTGTCTACATGAAAAACAGGCATATGGTTAAAAAATAAAGTAAAATAAAAAAATATTAAAATATTTTTTAAAAGCCAGTCATGCTCTGAAGTTATTGAACTCAATGTTCAGTCCACAAAGCTGTAAAGTGTCTGATGGAAAGATCAGGTGCTGCTCCTCGAGCTTGCGTTGATGTTCACTGGAACACTGGAGCAGGCCAAAGACAGAAATGTTGGCATGAAAGCGGGGTGGGGTGGTGGGTGGGTGTTGAAATGGCAAGCGACCAGAGATATTAAACCTGTCTGCCCTCTGGGTCAACATAAGAGCTCCCATGGCCACTGTTTAGAAATAGAGCAGGGGAGTTTTTCCCTGGTGTGCTGGCCAATGTTTTCTTTTCTTTCTTTTGGGCCTCCTTATCTCGAGAGACAATGGATACGCGCCTGGAGGTGGTCAGTGGTTTGTGAAGCAGCGCCTGGAGTGGCTATAAAGGCCAATTCTGGAGTGACAGGCTCTTCCACAGGTGCTGCAGAGAAATTTGTTTGTTGGGGCTGTTGCACAGTTGGCTCTCCCCTTGCGCCTCTGTCTTTTTTCCTGCCAACTACTAAGTCTCTTCGACTCGCCACAATTTAGCCCTGTCTTTATGGCTGCCCGCCAGCTCTGGCGAATGCTGGCAACTGACTCCCACGACTTGTGATCAATGTCACACGATTTCATGTCGCGTTTGCAGACGTCTTTATAACGGAGACATGGACGGCCGGTGGGTCTGATACCAGTGGCGAGCTCGCTGTACAATGTGTCTTTGGGGATCCTGCCATCTTCCATGCGGCTCACATGGCCAAGCCATCTCAAGCGCCGCTGACTCAGTAGTGTGTATAAGCTGGGGATGTTGGCCGCTTCAAGGACTTCTGTGTTGGAGATATAGTTTATTGCTTAATTAACATCACTAAAACAGACATTATATGAAACTTGTGGTATGCAAATTGGCTGCAGTGTTTCCTACATTACAACAGTGAAAGATAAAGTCATTTATGGCACAGGAGGCCATTCAGCCCATCGAGTGGCTTGTATAATAAAAAAAAATAACCAGGAAGTCAAGTCAGGAGTTTGGACAGACACAGCCCAGTGGACATGAGTCCACAACTTGAGACTGATGCAAACCTGTCGACTTCACTCAGATAGCTCATAAGGATTTAGGCTGTGGTGAGTGTAAAATTCATAATGCGTATTGGGGGTGATGAGCTCTTTGTAGATGCAAGATCAAAGGGCCAGCAAGGAGATTCATGCAGCTATTTTTAGGCCCTTTGGTATCCTTTTTCCGTCTCCTGATTCCTTAGGTTCTCATGATCCTTTGTGCCAATTGTTTTAAAACACAAAAATAGCCCCAAACACCAATGAGTTTCCCAATGGGAACTCACCCCTTCCCCCCTCCTTCCCCCACCCCTTCCCCCACCATCCCCCCCCCCCCCACCCCCGACACAACCTGAAGTGCATGGAAGATGAAAGGATACCAGGTAGATCGGAGTGCACAAGAGGTGCTCAAATCCCACCTGCCAAGAGCCACACACTCTCACCCGCCAACAGAGGTGATTCGAGTTCACTTTGGCACATGATTGGTGCTTGTGGAGGTTGTAACACTCAAGCTAGGATTGTGCCAACTGAATGAAAGATAGAGATATCTGTGTCAGCTGACTAGCCGTTATACTGACGGTATGACTGTGTCAGCTGACTAGCCATTATACCGACGGTATGACTGTGTCAGCTGACTAGCCATTATACCGACGGTATAACTGTGTCAGCTGACTAGCCATTATACCGATGGTATGACTGTGTCAGCTGACTAGCCATTATACCGACGGTATGACTGTGTCAGCTGACTAGCCATTATACCGACGGTATGACTGTGTCAGCTGACTAGCCATTATACTGATGGTTGCATGTCACTAATGTAAAAATCTCTCGGAATCTGTATGGAACTTTTTTTCTAATTGTTTTCCTTTTTCTCCTTCTTTGTGCTATGATTGGATGGCAGGGGCCACAAGGACCCAAGGTAAGGTTTCACCTTTTATTTCATTCTTCAGACTAAAGCAAACTGTAACTAGGGCTGCTGTTTTGCAAGAGGTGACTGATATGGTCCTAACTGGTGACAGAGAATAGGACCCAATGACTTAAATTTTATGTTTGTGTTTCAATGAGAGCCACCTCTTGCTGCCTTGACCCTATCCCCACTAAGCAGCTGACCACCCAGCTTCCCTTCCTAGCTCCCATGTTAGCTGATGTTGTTAACAGTTCTCTCTCATCAGCTACTGTCCTTTTATTTATTTAGAGATGCAGCACTGAAAACAGGCCCTTCGGCCCACCGAGTCTGTGCCAACCAAGGACCACCGATTTATACTAACCCTACAGTAATCCCATATTCCCTACCACCTACCTACACTAGGGGCAGTTTACAATAGCCAGTTTACCTATCAACCTGCAAGTCTTTGGCGGTGGGAGGAAACCGGAGCACCCGGCAAAAACCCACACAGTCACAGGGAGAACTTGTAAACTCCGCACAGGCAGTACCCAGAACTGAACCCAGGTCCCTAGAACTGTGAGGCTGCGGTGCTAACCACTGCGCCACTGTGCTGCCTTTGTCTTTCTTTCTTTTTTTTTTCTTTTTTTTCTTTCTTCCTTCTGTCTTTTAAATCTGCCATCATCACCCACTCTTCAAAAAAAAAAACAACCCTTTATCCCTCCATCCTTGTAAACTGCCACCCAATCTCCAACCACCCTTTCCTCTCCAAAGTCTCGAACGTGTTGTCACCTCCCAAATCCATTCCCATCTTTCTCGGAACTCCATGTTTGAATGTCTCCAGTCAGGTTTGAACCCCTGCCACAGTACTGAAACAGCTCTTATCAAAGTCACAAATGGCATCCTGTGTGACTGTGACACAAGCAGACTTTTCCTCCTTGTCCTTCTCGACCTGTCTGCAGCCTTTGACACGGTTGACCACACCATCCTCCTCCAACGCCTCTCCACTGTCATCCAGCTGGGTGGGACTGCTCTCACCTGGTTCCGTTCTCATCTATCCAATCCTTGTCAGAGAATCACCTGACAAATGACTTCTCTTCCTGCTCCCGCACTGTGACCTCTGGTGTCCCACAAGGATCTATCCTCAGCTCCCTTCTATTTCTCATCTACATGCTGCTCCACAGCAACACCATCCGAAAGCACAGTGTTAGTTTCCACATCTATGCTGACAACACCCAGCTCGACCTCACCACAAACTCTCTTAACTCCTCCGCTGTCTCTAAATTGTCCTAGCTGCCTGTCCGGCATCCAGTACAGGATAAGCAGAAATTTCCTCCAGTTAAATATGGGGAAGACCGAAGCCATTGTCCTTGATCTCTGCTACAAACTCCGTTCCCTAACTACCAACTCCATCCCTCTCCCTGGCAACTGTCTGAGGCTGAACCAGACTGTTGGCAATAATATAAAAGCAAAATACTGCGGATGCTGGAAATCTGAAACAAAAACAAGAAATGCTGGAATCACTCAGCAGGTCTGGCAGCATCTGTGGAAAGAGAAGCAGAGTTAACGTTTCGGGTCAGTGACCCTTCTTCGGACCCTTCCGAAGAAGGGTCACTGACCCGAAACGTTAACTCTGCTTCTCTTTCCACAGATGCTGCCAGACCTGCTGAGTGATTCCAGACTGTTGGCAACCTTGGTTTCATATTTGACCCCAAGATGAACTTTCAACCACATATTCGGCCCATCACTAAACCACCTATTTCCACCTCCGTAACATTGCCCGACTTTGCCCCTCTCTCAGTTCATCTGCTTCATGCCTTCGTTACGTCTAGACTTGACTATTCCAAATCACTCTTGACCAGCCTCCCATGTTCTAATCTCAGTGAATTTGATGTCATCAGAACTTCTGCAGCCTGTGCCCTAACTCGCTGTGAATCCCATTCACCCATCACCTCAGTGCTCACTCACCCACAATGGCTCCCACTTAAGCAATGCCTCAATTTTAAAATTCTCATCCTTGCTTATGTCCCCCTATGGCCTCGCCCCTCACTATCTCTTTCTCCTGCAGCCCCACAACCCTCCAAGATCTCTGCGCTCCTCCAATTCTGGCCTCTTGCGTATCCTCAATTGCAATCACTCCACCATTGGCGGCCGTGCCTTCAGCTGCCTGGGCCCTAAACTCTTGAATTCTCTCCCTAAACCTCTCAACCTCCTTTAAAATGCTCCTTAAAACCTACCTCTTTAACCAAGTTTTTGGTCATGTGGCTCAGTGCCAATTTCGTTTGACAACACTCCTGACCCCACCTTGGACCAATTTACTATGTTAAAAGTGCTATATAAATACAAATTATTGTTGTTGTTTAACATTTTTTGCTGTCATTTTTAAACCACAAAATAAATACAGAAATAGAGGAAGCGATAGCCATCCTCGTGCAAACTAAGTCTCCCCTTAGCATGTGGCAGTTTTGTTTTGCTGAGGACATGGGTCACAGCCTTGTTCACCCTTCTAACACCCGCAAAATAAAACCCTTGCTGTTCCTCATTCCCTCCAACATTGCTGAATCTAAACAACGAGAAATTGAAGTAATCGCACTGGCCCAGCAACCAATCAAGAGCCGATACTGCTCCCACGCACAGTGTCCAGTTATTACTGATGTCAGCACGGTCAGGAAATAGGTTTTACCCAATGATCTCCATTAGAATCAGGGGCTTTAAAACCATCCTAAAATAAGCAGTAAACCTAGCACTGATCAGAAAATGACAACCAGCAATAACAACAACTTATATTTATATAGCGTCTTTAACATAATAAAGCATCCCAAGGTGCTTCACAGGAGCATTGGAAAGCAAAATTAGACACCAAGTCGCATAAGGCAATATTAGGGCAGATGACCAAAAGCTTGGTCAAAGAGGTAGGTTCTCAAGGAGAGGAGAGAGAGGGATAGAGAGAGAGAGGCGGAGAAGTTTAGGGAGAGAATTGCAGAGCTCAGGGTCCAGGTAGCTGAAGGCACGACCACCAATGGTGGAGCGATTAAAATCAGGGAGGCTGAAGAGGCAGAACTGGAGGAGCACAGAGATCTCGGAGGGTCGTAGGACTGGAGGAGGTAAGAAGGGACGAGGCCATGGAGGGATTTGTAAAGAAGGATGAGAATTTTAATATTGAAGCATTGCTTATCCATATTCAATTCTTCTTTACTTGGTCTTTATACTGGAAAATGATGCAATATTTTATGTCTTTTTTTCTTTGTTAGGGTCCAGTGGGCCCACGAGGACTCCCTGGGCCACCAGTAAGTTTCTGCATTCCTTTTTTTTGTTAATTTTTAACATAATTTTATGATGTGAAATTCTTTGTAATCAATGTACTCAATAGGAAAACTCAAAGTCACAAAACATAATGTTCAATTAAAAACTCCAGCCTTTCTTTATTAGCGGACTAACCTTTGATCTTTTGAACAGGGTCCTCCCGGAATTCAAGTCGCATTCGTAAGTTACAACCTCTGCGCTCCTCTAATTCTGGTTACTTGAGCATCCCCGATTTTAATGTCCCCCACCCCCACCCCATTTGGTGGCCGTACCTTCAGCTGCCTTGGGTCCGAAGCTCTGGATTTCCCTTCCTAAACTTCTCCACCTCTCTCTCTTCCTTTGGGATGTTACTTCGATCCTATCCCTTTAAGCAGGGTTTTGGTTTTAATGTCACCTTGTGTGACTTGGTGTCTAATTTTGTTTTATAAAGCACCTATGAAGCACCTTGGGAAGTTTTATTACATTAAAGGCGCTACATAAATATAATTTGTTGTTGTTAGTTGTCATTTTATCCCTGTTATTGCTGCATCTGTCTCACAAATGCCCACCATCAGGAACTGTGTTCCTCTAAATAAATCAATCTTCCCGATAGAGTGGAATCTCCAACTCGTGAGGTTGAAGGCACGAATGTCTGAACATATTGACAGCTTGCACATTGCAAACGGAGAAATGACAGTCTGATTATTAATAACAGAGTCACAACATCATAACAAAATAAATTGGCTGATTTTAACAAGTTTCAATAACGTACAACACTGGAACAGCTAAGATTATGCAGTAGCTTTTCTACACATCATGCAATAACAGATTAAAATGGGTTAAATATTTATAAACTATATTGTGTACTGTACAATTACAGGTTAAAGACGTTAAACTTTTCCAACATGCTGCTGGGAACATAAGGAATAGGAGCAGATGTAGGCCATTCTGCCCCTCGAGCTGGCTCTGCCATTCCATAATCTTCATCCTCAATTCCACCTTCCCGAATTATCCCCATATCCCTTGATTCCCTCAGTGTCTAGAAATCTGTGGATCTCAGTCTTGAATACACTCATCGACTGAACATCCACAGCTCTCTGGGGTAGCTAATTCCAACCCTCTTGAGTGGAGAAATTTTTCATCATTTCAATGGCCGACCCCTTATTCTGAGACTGTGACCCTGTGTTCTAGGCCCTCCCGGCCCGGGGAAACAGCTACAGTAGGTAAGGCTGCAATCAAAAAAGCCTCAGCATTTTACAGCATGGGTATCTCTGTTCTCTGTGATGGCCCTCTGTAGGAGCTGTCGAGTTAGTCCCATCCCCCTTGGTTTGAGTTTGAAACACGTTCTGTTCTTATTTTGTACCATTTATATCTTCAGAAACATGAAGATCTAGGTGCTGCTTTACAAGCTTTTATCGAATCGAAAACTGCACTCAGGACAGAGGTAACCTAACACTCCTCATCTGTGTGTTGATATCCCTGATCAGTTGGACCCATACCTTTGAGAACTACTGTATCAAATCAGATTATAAAATGAATCATGTAAGTCGTCTCTAACTGAAGTTATTGGAACCAACCTTTGTTTTCCTCATGCAGAACTATCAGAATTCAGACCTACCTTTGATTGACCAGGGAGCAGAGATCTTTAAGACCCTACACTACCTCAGTAATCTTATCCACAGCATTAAGAACCCCCTGGGCACCAGGGACAACCCTGCTCGTGTCTGCCGTGACCTCCTGAACTGTGAGCAGCGAATGAATGATGGTGAGTTCAAATACACCAGTATTCTGGTCCTAACCCTTTCACTAACAGTCATTTACCATGTCCTTGCAACACAACCCCAATTTGACCATGCAGTTACAAGTCATAGAATCATAGAATCTTACAGCACCGAAGGAGGTCATTTGGCCCATCATGCCTGTGCCAGCTCTTTGGTAAAGCTATCCAATTAACCCCACTCCCCTGCTCATTCCCCTTGGCCTGCAATTTTTTTCCTTCAAGTATTTATCCAATTCTCTTTTCAAAGTTACTGATCAACATGTTTACACCACCCTTTCAGGCAGCGCATTGCAGATCACAACAACTCACTGTATTGTGACCGCTCAGGACAAAGCCCCCAATCAAAATATATGATTCTGATTGTGGTGGAAGAAATGCACTGTTAATTCAGTCCCGTTCCTCCACAGATCGCCTAACATATCATCTTAAACTTTCCAAATTAAAGAAAGACCCAGCCAATTTGTACCATCTATTAACCCCCGAATGAGGCTAACCAAACCAGGCATCTTTAAATCAACAAACTAACTGTTTAATTAGAAAAACTAAATTATTAAACACTATGAAGATATAGACACCATTAAAAATAGAAAAAATTAGAGTCTTTGCAAAGACTCGGATGTGAAACATTCCAAGGTTGCTTGAAGTTCTCACAGCTGTCCGATGGGGAAAAAAGGTTCTTCAACAGTAGAACAGTCCGTAGTCTAATCCAGAAGTTGTAATTGTTGCTTTCCTTCTCTAACTATGAATTTCTACAATTAACAACTTGCAAAAACTTTTTAATGAATCAATTTGGCTTTAGAATTTTTGAGGGATAAAAGATTGTCACAGTCTAACTTCCCTTCCTTCAGTTTAAATTATCAGAGATCTCTGCTTTGTCTTGACTTTTTAAAATTTTGAGAAAGAATAATATATAAACAGACTAAATTCTCTTCCTTCAGTTTAAATGGTCTGAGAGCACTCCTTTCAGGTGCTAACACACTGTCTGTCTGTTTCCTCCTGTTAGAACAGGCTGTTTGCACTATAAGCCAGTTCAAAATTAAATTGTAACAAATGTATCTCTTGATGATCAGTCCAAGTGGCTGTATCCAAGGCAACGAGAATGCACCCTTTGAATCGCAGTCTCTGGCTGTATCCTGGGACAACAAAAATGCATTCTTTGACTCAGCTTCTGGAGCCTGCTGCCTTAAAGCAGCATGGCTCCTTTTCCCAGTCTTAAAGGCACACCACATTCTTCCCAAAAAAAAAATACAGGATTATCAGATACTAAGATAAACTAATATCTAAAGACCTTATAACTTATTTAAAAATCTAACTCCCACATTCGCATACATATACTCAGTTTTAAATTAGCTGACCGAAAACATAGAAAAAAATAGTCTTTGCAAATTACATTCCTGACAAATGGTCTTCCAATGCAACACAGTCAAAGTTCACTTGCAGTCTTCCAAGGCCCAATGAAAACAGAAGGTCCTTCCAAAGATAGGGGTTCAGCAGTTCGGCTGTTGTAGTATTAAACTCTTCTTTTTCCCAGTGATGAACACAGCAGATATCAATAATTTGTTATGAAAGAAAAAAGCTTTTTCTTACTTTTTATGGAAATAATTTGGCTTGAAACTTTATAGAATTTTGAGAGAGAAATAACACATCTCTTTTCCCTTCAGTTTAAGCTGAGCTCTCAACTGACTGCTGTTTAGCTAATTTTAAAAGTCAAAACTGCAACATTGAATCTCGTGTCGTCTCTCTCTGGCTGTTGCTTGGCAACAAGAATGCACTCTGGCTCACTGAGCCTCTGGAACATTCTGCCTTAAAGATGTACTGATCATTTTACAGCCTTAAAGGTGCAGTGCAATATTTCCGAGGCGATAAAAACACAGGACTGTGACAACTGTGTAAAAAATGTTTCTTCATATCGCCCCTGGTTCTTTCCGATTACCATTAATCTGTTTCCTCTGGTTACTGTCCCTTCTGCCAGTGGAAACAGTTTCTCTTTATTTACTCAGTCAAAACCATTCATGGTATTGAATACCTCTATTAAATCTCCTCTTAACCTTCTCAAAGTTAATGTTCACGAATGTCCCTCCATGTTGACTGGCCTGAATCATTCCAGATTTAAATTGGCTTTTTTGGAAATTATTGGCCTGTTGGAGTCAATGTCTCCCTCAACTTACTAATTATATGGTTTCTACGCAAACTGGGGCAACTCCCAAACTCATTTGGTCATCAATGACCCATTGGCTTTCAGCCTCCTGTAGTTGGCCAAACCACACAGTGATATTGCAAGGTTTAAACAGTTCACTACTCCCTGAGGTTTCCCGCCACAGCCTCTGATCAAGTTGCTGGGTGCAACCGCCCACGCTGGAAACAGAGCTGGGATCTAAACATGGAAGAATCCTTTCACATTGTGAGTGTTTTTCAATTTTCTCTCCATTCCCAGACTGGTCCAGTGTCCAGTAGCTCAGACTGGTCCAGTGTCTCAGACTGGTCCAGTGTCCAGTATCTCAGACTGGTCCAGTGTCCAGTATCTCAGACTGGTCCAGTGTCTCAGACTGGTCCAGTGTCCAGTATCTCAGACTGGTCCAGTGTCCAGTGTCTCAGACTGGTCCAGTGTCCAGTATCTCAGACTGGTCCAGTATCTCAGACTGGTCCAGTGTCCAGTATCTCAGACTGATCCAGTGTCCAGTATCTCAAACTGGTCCAGTGTCCAGTATCTCAGACTGGTGCAGTATCTCAGACTGGTCCAGTGTCCAGTATCTCAGACTGGTCCAGTATCTCAGACTGGTCCAGTGTCCAGTGTCTCAGACTGGTCCAGTGTCCAGTGTCTCAGACTGGTCCAGTGTCTCAGACTGGTCCAGTGTCCAGTGTCTCAGACTCGTCCAGTGTCCAGTAGCTCAGACTGGTCCAGTGTCCAGTAGCTCAGACTGGTCCAGTGTCCCAGACTGGTCCAGTGTCCAGTATCTCAGACTGGTCCAGTATCTCAGACTGGTCCAGTGTCCAGTATCTCAGACTGGTCCAGTGTCCAGTTTCTCAGACTGGTCCAGTGTCCAGTATCTCAGACTGGTCCAGTATCTCAGACTGGTCCAGTGTCCAGTATCTCAGACTGGTCCAGTGTCCAGTATCTCAAACTGGTCCAGTGTCCAGTATCTCAGACTGGTGCAGTATCTCAGACTGGTCCAGTGTCCAGTATCTCAGACTGGTCCAGTATCTCAGACTGATCCAGTGTCCAGTGTCTCAGACTGGTCCAGTGTCCAGTGTCTCAGACTGGTCCAGTGTCCAGTGTCTCAGACTGGTCCAGTGTCCAGTAGCTCAGACTGGTCCAGTGTCCAGTAGCTCAGACTGGTCCAGTGTCCCAGACTGGTCCAGTGTCCAGTATCTCAGACTGGTCCAGTATCTCAGACTGGTCCAGTGTCCAGTATCTCAGACTGGTCCAGTGTCCAGTTTCTCAGACTGGTCCAGTGTCCAGTATCTCAGACTGGTCCAGTATCTCAGACTGGTCCAGTGTCCAGTGTCTCAGACTGGTCCAGTGTCCAGTATCTCAAACTGGTCCAGTGTCCAGTATCTCAGACTGGTGCAGTATCTCAGACTGGTCCAGTGTCCAGTATCTCAGACTGGTCCAGTATCTCAGACTGATCCAGTGTCCAGTGTCTCAGACTGGTCCAGTGTCCAGTGTCTCAGACTGGTCCAGTGTCTCAGACTGGTCCAGTGTCCAGTGTCTCAGACTGGTCCAGTGTCCAGTAGCTCAGACTGGTCCAGTGTCCAGTAGCTCAGACTGGTCCAGTGTCTCAGACTGGTCCAGTGTCCAGTATCTCAGACTGGTCCAGTGTCTCAGACTGGTCCAGTGTCCAGTGTCTCAGACTGGTCCAGTGTCCAGTATCTCAGACTGGTCCAGTATCTCAGACTGGTCCAGTGTCCAGTATCTCAGACTGGTGCAGTATCTCAGACTGGTCCAGTGTCCAGTATCTCAGACTGGTCCAGTATCTCAGACTGGTCCAGTGTCCAGTGTCTCAGACTGGTCCAGTGTCCAGTGTCTCAGACTGGTCCAGTGTCTCAGACTGGTCCAGTGTCCAGTATCTCAGACTGGTCCAGTATCTCAGACTGGTCCAGTGTCCAGTGTCTCAGACTGGTCCAGTGTCCAGTAGCTCAGACTGGTCCAGTATCTCAGACTGGTCCAGTGTCCAGTGTCTCAGACTGGTCCAGTGTCCAGTATCTCAGACTGGTCCAGTGTCCAGTGTCTCAGACTGGTCCAGTGTCCAGTATCTCAGACGGGTCCAGTGTCCAGTATCTCAGACTGGTCCAGTGTCCAGTATCTCAGACTGGTGCAGTATCTCAGACTGGTCCAGTGTCCAGTATCTCAGACTGGTCCAGTATCTCAGACTGGTCCAGTGTCCAGTGTCTCAGACTGGTCCAGTGTCCAGTGTCTCAGACTGGTCCAGTGTCTCAGACTGGTCCAGTGTCCAGTATCTCAGACTGGTCCAGTATCTCAGACTGGTCCAGTGTCCAGTGTCTCAGACTGGTCCAGTGTCCAGTAGCTCAGACTGGTCCAGTATCTCAGACTGGTCCAGTGTCCAGTGTCTCAGACTGGTCCAGTGTCCAGTATCTCAGACTGGTCCAGTGTCCAGTGTCTCAGACTGGTCCAGTGTCCAGTATCTCAGACGGGTCCAGTGTCCAGTATCTCAGACTGGTCCAATGTCCAGTATCTCAGACTGGTGCAGTATCTCAGACTGGTCCAGTGTCCAGTAGCTCAGACTGGTCCAGTATCTCAGACTGGTCCAGTGTCCAGTAGCTCAGACTGGTCCAGTGTCCAGTAGCTCAGGCTGGTCCAGTGTCTCAGACTGGTCCAGTGTCCAGTATCTCAGACGGGTCCAGTGTCCAGTATCTCAGACTGGTCCAGTGTCTCAGACTGGTCCAGTGTCCAGTATCTCAGATGGGTCCAGTGTCCAGTATCTCAGACTGGTCCAGTATCTCAGACTGATCCAGTGTCCAGTAGCTCAGACTGGTCCAGTATCTCAGACTGGTCCAGTGTCCAGTATCTCAGACTGGTCCAGTATCTCAGACTGGTCCAGTGTCCAGTATCTCAGACTGGTCCAGTGTCCAGTATCTCAGACTGGTCCAGTGTCCAGTAGCTCAGACTGGTCCAGTGTCCAGTATATGTGTAGTACAGGTTGGTTTGCAATCATTCCCAGCCTGGTTTTGTCAGACCCCAGTTCAGACCATTTTGTACAGATTATCTAAAAGGTGCAATTCCCCTCAGCCCCCTATTACGACCAGGGTGAGAAAGATGTCTAGGGGTCCTTCTCAGCGTTCACCTGGTCTTACCGTAACAGGCTTAATTTTCAACACACCGTGTTTTCAGCTCCCCCTTGGTGAATCCTTGTTTACCATTTTCCAATTATAAGGCAAAGGAACCAACACAAACAGGTTTTCTTAGGTTTAAAGAAGAAAGGTTGAAATTTATTAAACTTAAACTCTAATTCAGTTAATGCTTACAGATGCACGATGTGCCCACGCTAACATGCATACACGATATACACATGCAGATAGAGACCGAACAGAGCAGAAGAAATAAAGCGGAAAAGTTTGAGGCAATCTCTGAAGAGGGCTTTTGTTATAGATCTTCAAAACTCACTGTAGAGTCCTTGATTGTAGGTACATCTTGCTTTTCAACGGGGCCTGGTATTCTTCTTAAACGTTGGTCACTGTAGAAGTCTTTTCTCTCTTGGGGTTCATGTGTCTTCGCTGGATTCAGAGGCTTGTGCATTTGGAGTTCCGTGAGAAAGAGATGGGAGCAGACAGGAGAGATCTTCTCAGTCCAGGAGCAAACAGTCTTTCTGAGTTCAAACTCTCTGTGGCTAGTTCAAAAACCCCTGGAACAGCCAGTTAGTCATGTGACCAGCTGGTCCAACCAGTCCTGGCCCCTGTGGCTTGCATCACCCCTGCAGGCCCTGGAATGCGCTTCCCCACCCCCTCACTGTCTGGTGTTCAACATCCATTGTGGGTTGAATATGTCAGGGAATGGTCCTTTGTCTCCACAAGCACTGTCTGTTAGTATGTAAATGTTTTTTCCAGCCATGGCTGATCTGTTTAACAAGTCATTTCCTCGCTCCACCAACAATTAAAAATCAATGTTCATATGACAAAACCAATGTGCCTCATTCTTGGCAGGTGAAGGCCTGCATGACACTCCAATCATAACCACTGTAGCCTGTGTACAATGTCTGATCTTTTTCGTTTATTTGCTCTTCAGGCACTTACTGGATTGATCCTAACCTGGGTTGCACCTCAGACACTATTGAAGTGATCTGTAACTTCACTAATGCCGGGCAGACCTGTCTCAAACCCATCACTGTCTCAAAGGTAATGCTGCAATATCAGTTTTTTCATTTTTTTTATTTTAACTAAGCTATTAACTAAGCTATTAACTAGCTATTAACTAAGCTATTAACTAGCCTCCTTCTATAGCCTGAAGGCCATTCACCATATTGGGCCTGTAACATTAATGCCTGTCTAGATATGCCAACAGGAACTGTTAACAGATAAACCTACTGCTTTTGCCTGGACACGGACAGACCTTCAAGTATCTAGAAATAACAGTGTTCCTGAAATTCTCAGTCCTTTACTAAGACTAAAGACTCACGATGCATCTACAGTTTTCTGATCTTCATCTTAGTTTTGGTTAAAGCTCATTTAGTGAATTTGTGGCACCAAATGCAATGGCCAGTCATCATTAAGGTGTCATCACAAAAGCAAAATACTGCAGTTGTTGGAAATCTGAAATAAAAACTGAAAATGCTGGAAACACTCAGCAGGTCCGGCAGCATCTGTGGAGAGAGGAACAGAGTTAATAGTTCAGGTGGGTGACCTTCCATCAGACCAGACCCAAAGCTGTTTCTCTCTCTGCAGATGTTGCCAAAGTTGGAATAACTGAGAGCAATTCTGGACACCACACCGTGTGAAGGATATTATGTGCCTTGGAGAAGGTGCAGTGTCGATTTACCAGAATGATAACCTGGACTCCACAGGTTAAGCTACCAAGAGAGATTAAACAAACTAGTGTTGTATTCACTGGATTTTAAAAGGTTAAGAGGTGATTTCATCAAAGCTTTCAAGATATTAAAGGGAACAGATAGGGTAGATAAAGAGAAACCATTTCCACTGGTTGGGGAGTCTAGGACTGGGGTAAGAATCTAAAACTTCGAGCCAGACCTTTCAGGAGTGAAATTAGGAAACACTTCTTCACACAAAGGGTGGTAGAAGTTGGGAACTCTCTTCAACAAACAGCAATTGATGCTGGATCAATTGTTAATTTTCCATTTGAGATTGATTTTTGTTAACCAAAGTTATAAAGGGATATGGGGCAAAGGCGGGTAGAGTCATAGATTCATAGAGTTATACAGCACAGAAACAGGCCCTTCGGCCCATCATGTCCATGCCGGCCATCAAGCACCTATCTGCTCTAATCCCATTTTCCAGCACTTGGCACGTAGCCTTGTAAGCTATGGCGTTTCAAGTGCTCATCTAAATACTTCTTAAATGTTGTGAGGGTTCCTGCCTCTACCACCTCTTCAGGCAGTGTGTTCCAGATTCCAACCACCCTCTGGGTGAAAATATTTTTCCCGAAATCCCCTCTAAACCTCCTGCCCCTTACCTTAAATCTATGCCCCCCCCCCCCCAGTTATTGACATCTCCTCTAAGGGAAAAAGTTTCATCCTATCTACCCTATCAATGCCCCTCATAATTTTATAGACCTCAATCAGGTCCCCCCTCAGCCTTCTCTGCTCTAAGGAAAACAACCCTAGCCTTTTCAGTCTCTCTTCATAGCTGAAATGCTCCAGCCCAGGCATATCCTGGTGAATCTCCTCTGCACCCTCTCCAGTGCAATCACATCCTTCCTACAGTGTGGTGCCCAGAACTGTACACAGTACTCCAGCTGTGGCCTAACTAGCGTTTTATACAGCTCCGTCATAACCTCCCTGCTCTTATATTCTATGCCTGGGCGAATAAAGGCAAGTATCCCATATGCCTTCCTAACCACCTGATCTAGCTGTGCTGGAAGGGTATATTGTGTTAGATCACAGCTTAGTGATGTTCTCATTGAGTGGCAGGACAGGCTCGAGAGGCTGAATGGCCTCCTCCCATTCCTATATTCCTTTGAATGTTTCCAGCATTTTCACTGATGTCTCATTCTGCTCTTCAAAGCGCTGGATCCTGCAAGGCATTGTAACTTTGTACCCGTATAGCTGCGGATAGCTTCAGAATAGGGGCAGTAGCTCACTGAAAGGTGTTGCAGACACCACAGATGTTAGTGTTCATAACTTACTGTATTTCACACTTTCAAAACGCAGACAAGTAAAATAAAAGTGATTTGGATTCCGACAATTACTCTTTAGAGCAGCAGTACCAGTCAGTAACAAGAGGTGGCAGTGCTGAGAACAAAAGCCTCACAGCAGCGCCATCAGCAGGTGTATGCTGTTACTGCAGCTGTTTGCAAACTTTTCTGAAATGCTTCCCTGAAATATAATTAATGGTTGCTAATATTAAATGGTTTTAACCTTAAACGACTACAAAAGTCAAAAAACATATGGAAGGGCTGTCCAAGCTTTATGCCTCAGTGCATATGATGGAGCCTCGCTTGCACATAGAAAGTTTCAGTCAGTGGAAATCTGAAATGAAATAAAATAAAACTAAATAAAAGGTAGGGACAGAATGTGTGAACATCATATTGCACCAAGGAATCGTACAAGAGTAGGGCAATTTGATAATACATCAAACTTAAAGGCTTTATTTCTGAATGTATGAAGCATTCAAAATCGCAGAAAACTAGTATGCAGGTACAGCAGGTAATAAGGAAGGTAAATGGAATTTTGGCATTTATTGCTAAAGGAATAGAGTATAAATGTAGGGAAGTGTTGCTGCAACTGTACAAGGCATTAATGAGACCGCACCTGGAGTATTGCGTACAGTTTTGGTCCCCTTACTTGAGGGATGTAGTTGCATTGGAGGCAGATCAGAGGAGGTTCACTAGATTTATTGCAGAGTTACGGGGTTTGTCTTATGAAGAGAGATTGAGCAGTTTAGGCCTTTACTTTCTAGAGTTCAGAAGAATGAGAGGAGATCTAATTGAGGTATATAAGATGATTAAGGGGATTGACCAAGTAGACGTGGAGAGGATGTTTCCTCTGGTGGGGCAATCTAGAACGAGAAGTCATAGTTTTAGGATAAGAGATGAGGAGAAATTACTTCTCTCAGATGGTTGTGAGTCTGTGGAATTCACCCCAGAATGCGGTGGATGCCGGGACATTGAGAGTAAATTTAAGGAGGAGATAGACAGATTTTTAATTAGTAATGGGTTGAAGGGTTATGGAGAATGGGCAGGAAAGTGGAGTTGAGGCCGAGATGAGATCAGCCATAATCGTATTGAATGGCGGGGCAGGCTCGAGGGGCTGAATTGCCTACTCCTGCTCCTAGTTCTGATGTTCTTATGATATATCCATATTACTTTGCAGTTATCTCAAGTTGTCAATACTACGTGTGTGTGTGTGTGTGTGTGTGTGTGTGTGTGTGTGTGTGTGTGTGTGTGTGTGTGTGTGTGTGTGTGTGTGTGTGTGTGTGTGTGTGTGTGAGATCACAGATCACTAGAAGCTAGTGCTCAGGTACTGAAATAATTAAAAAGGCTAGTGGCATATTGGTCTTTATCTCAAGGGATTGGAATTTAAACGTGACGAAGCGATACTTCAGTTGCACTGAACCTTGGTCAGACCCCCGTCTGGAATTCTATGGTCAATTTTGGATGCCAAACCTTGAGCAAAATACTGTAGATGCTGGAAATCTGAAATAAAAACAGTGCTTAAAGGGTTAAATTATGAGGACAGGTTGCACTGATACAAATTCTATCTCCTAGATTTTAGAAGGTTGAGGGTGGGATCGGATAGAGGTGTTTAAAATGATAAAGATGAGGTAGATACAGAGAAACTATTTACTCTGGTGGGGGGAAATCCAGAACGAGAAGGAGAATAAACTTAGAGCGAAGCTGTTCAGCAGTGAAATCAGGGAGCACTTTTCACAGAAAAGGTTGTGGAAATCTGGAACTCGATCCCCCAAAAGGCTGAAGATGCTGGGGAAGGTTCACCAGACTGATCCCTAGGAAGGTGGGATTGTCCCATGAGGAGAGATTGAGCAGACTGGGCTTATATTCTCTAGGGTTTAGAAGAATGAGAGGTGATCTCATCGAAGCATTGAAAAATTTTTACAGGGTTCGACAGGGTTGATGCAGGAAGGATATTTCCCCTGACTGGGGGGAGTCTACTGGGTGGTGAATCTTTGGAATTCTGTACCCCAGAGGGCTGTGGAGGCTCAGTCATTGAGTATAATCAAGACAGAGATCGATAGATTTCTAGATATTAAAGATATCAAGGGATATGGGGATAGTGCAGGGAAATGGCATTGAGGGGGAAGATCAGCTATGATCTAGTTGAATGGTGGAGCAGGCTTAGGAACTGAATAGGCAACTCCTGTTCCATGTTCCTAACAGTAAAAGGCTTTGTTCCTGTTCATGCTGCAAAATAAATAGCGACTGCATATCATTACACAACAAATACTGTGACTATCACTTTAACCTTGGCCCTAATAGCTAACAGTTCTGTATAATTCTGAAACAAATATATCACTTTATTTAGTTAGGAGCCAAAGTTGCCCAACAAATACTGTGTTGGTTTAGCCATGGTCTCCATCTGTAACTGTCTAAAGTTCTACAAGTAAATACTGTAGCTATCACCTTAACTCACTCCATCTGTAACAATTTCAATTTAAACAACAGATATTGTAGCTGTCAATTTAGCATTGCTCTCAATGTATAGCTGTGTAGGGTTAGGACATGTATTTGAAGAGGATTAGTCCAGCCAGAGAATCACCTGCAATGGCTTCTCTTCCCACTCCCGTTCCGTTACCCCTGGTGCCCCCAAGGATCTATCCTTGCACCCCCCCCCCCCCTCCCCCGCCCCCCATTTCTGCTCCTCAGCGACATCATCTGAAGAACAAAGCCATTGTCTTCATTCCCAATACTTAGTTGCAAGAAATTTTTACTCACCCAGTACTGGATGCCAGACAAGCAGTTAAAACAATTTACCTACCACAAACTCTGTTCCCTGCTACTGACTCCATCCCTCTCGCTGGCAACTGTCTGAGACTAAACTAGTCTGTTCGCAATCTCAGTGTCACATTTGACCCCGAGATGTGCTTCCTACCTTATATTCACGTTATCACCAAGACCACCTACTTCCACTTCTGTGAAATCGCCCGACTTCACCTTGTCTCAGCTCATCTGCTGCTGAAACCTTCATTCATGCCTTTGTTACCTCCTCCAGACTTGTCTATTCCAACACACCCCAGCTGGTCTCCCACATTCTACTCTCAGTAAATTAGGTCATCCAAAACTCGGCTGCCCACATCCTAACTCACACCACATCCCATTCACCTGTCACCCCTGTGCTCGCTGACGTACATTGGCTCCCGGTAAAGTAATGCCTTAATTTTAATGTTCTCATCCTTGCTTGCAGATTCCTTCATGGTCTTGCCCTCCGTCTCCTCTGCGATCACTGCTCTCCTCCAATTCCGGCCTCTTGAGCAATGCGGATTTTAATCGCTCCACCATTGGTGGCCGTGCCTTCAGCTCTGGAATTCCTTCCCTAAACCTCTTCACCTCTCTCATTCTCTCTCCTCCTTTAAGACACTCCTTAAATCCTACCTCTATGACCAAGTTGCCCTGATATCTCCTTATGTGGCTCGATGTCAAATTTTCTTTGACAACACTCCTGTGAAGCGCCTTGGGATGCTTTACAAGGTTGAAGATGCTATATAAATGCAAGTTGTTGTCATTGTTGTAATCTGCTGCGTTATGGGGAGAAGGCTGGCATGTGGGACTAATTGGATCGCTCTTTCAAAGAGCCAGCACAGACACGATGGACTGAATGGCCTCCTTCTGTGTCATATCATTCAATGACGAAATACAATAAGTGTTACTTTAACTCTGATCTTGTATGGGTGTCCTATATAGTTACAGCTCCAGCATGAGCACAATGCTACATGTTGTAACCTGCTACAACATTAAACATTTATGAAGAGTTACACAGCAAATACTGGGAACTATTGCCTAACCACAAGTCTATGTGGTTCTTCTGTGCCGACCCTACTGCGTAAATAACAGTTCTACAGGGATTACAGTCAAAGTAACACTTACAGTATTTGTTGTGTTATGTTTATATAGTTATACATTGAGACAAGGGCCAGCTACCTTATTGAACAGAACTTACTGAATGCTTGTTCGGTCATTTCAGAGGGCAGTTAAGAGTCAACCACATTGCTGTGGGTCTGGAGTCACATGTAGGCCAGACTGGGTAAGGACGGCAGATTTTAGTGAACCAGATGGGGTTTTATGGCAACAACAAAAAAAATCCAGCACTTTCAGCACCACCCTTACTGATACTAACTCAATTTAACCGATTAGCCGCCATAGTGAGATTTGAACTTGTGTTAGCTCGATTACAAGCCCCACTAACTTTACCACCATGCTCCCCTGTCTCTGTGTGAGCTGTCTACAGAAAATGCATAGGGTGTTGGCCAGAATGCAGATTGACTCCATGACATAGGAAATAGGAGCAGGAGTAGGCCATTCAGCCCCTTGAGCCAGCTCTGCCATTCAATTAGATCATGGCTGATCGTCCCACGTCACCGTCACTTTCCCCGCACTATCCCTGTATCCCTTGATAATGACTGTGGCATTATTAGCCCCATCTGAGTTACCCAGCCCGCACAGAGCATAACTAATACTGCATCGTCCCTATCTCTAATCCTCTTGGAGTGCAGTTATACTTTGCAGAACAATCTGTATATAAGGCAGCCAATTGAGACTGCTGCTGCTGTTTTCCTTTAGTCTTCTAGCCCTGTTGGGGCAGGTCCTAATTACTCATTGCTTTGGTTTCAGTTGGAGTTTTCAGTGGGACGGGTGCAGATGAACTTCTTGCACTTGCTAAGCTCAGAGGCGGTCCAACACATCACCATTCACTGCCTGAATCTGCCGGTCTGGGCAGATGGAAGTTCGGACAAACCCTTCAAACAAGCCGTCAAGTTCAAGTCCTGGAATGGTCTGGTGCTGGAGGCAGAGGGACAGCTTGTACCCAAGGTTCTGCTGGATGACTGCCAGGTACACATCCCTGAAACAATTCAAGGTTTTTTCCCCTATTTCTGCTGGAAATACTCATCAGGTCTGGAAGCATCTGTGGAGAGAGAAACTGAGCTCATGTTTCAGGTCGATGAACTCTCACCAGAACTGGGAGAAGTTAGGGATGTAAAAGGTTTTAAGCAAGGCAGGGAAAGTGGGTGGGGGTGGGAAAGACCAAAAGGGAAGGCAAGAAAGATTAAATGACAAAAGGGTTGATGATGCATGGCAAAAGGAGACGGTAATGGGACAAGTAAAGAAACAAAAGATGGGGCTAGAGGAGGTGAAATTGGGAAAAACAAAATTATCAGCAACAGCTGCTGTCTGAAAAAAATGAGAGCAGATGTTGAGATCTGAAATTGTTGAACTAAATGTTGAGTCCGGAAATTGCCCGATGGAAAGATGAGGTGCTTTTCCTCGAGCTTATATTGAGTTTCATTGGAACAGTGCTGGAGGCCGAGGACAGAGAGGTCAGAGTGGGAGCAGACTGGCCAATTAAAATGACAGGCAACTGGAAGCTCGGGGTCGCGAGTGCAGACCGAACAGAGGTATTCCTCAAAGCGGTCACCCAACCTGTGTTTGGTCACCCCAAATGTAGAGGAGACCACATTGTGAGCAGCGAATACAGTACACTAAATTGAAAGAAGTACAAGTCAATTGCTGTTTCACCTGGAAGGAGTGTTTGGGGCCTTGGACAGTGGGAAAGGAGGAGGTAGAAGGGCAGATATTACATCTCCTGCACTTGCATGGAAAGGTGCCATGGGAAGGGAAGGGGGTATTGGAGTGATTGAGGAGTGGACCAGAGTGTCGGGGAGGGAACAGTCCCTTTGGAATGTTAAAAGGGGAGGGGGGATGACTTTGTGTTTGGTGTTGGCGTCACGCTGGAGATGGTGGAAAATGATCCATTGAATACAGAGGCTGGTGGAGTAGAAGGTGAGGACAAGGGGAATCCTATCATGGTTCCAGGAGGGAAGGGAAGAGGTGAGAGCAGAAATGAGGGAAATGGAATGGACACAGTCGAGGGCCCTGTCAACCATGGTAGGGAGGAATCCTCGGTTGAGGAAAAAGGATGACATTACGGAAGCACTGGTATGGAAGTTGGGATCGTCCAAATAGATGCAACAGAGTCAGAGAAACTGGGAGAATGGGATAGAATCCTTCCAGGAAGCAGGGTGGGAAGGTGTGTAGTTAAGGTAGCTGTGGGAGCCAGTGGGCTTATAGTGAATATAGGTCTAGCCACAGAAATGATGATAGAGAAGTCAAGGAAGGGAAGGGAAAAGTTGGACTTGGACCATGTGCAGGTGAGCGAAGGATGGAAGTTGGAAGCAAAATTGATGAAATTTTCCAGTTCGGGGCAGGAGCTTGAAGCGGCACTGATACCGTCATCAAAGTACCGGAAAAAGAGGTGAGGGAGGGGGCCTGAGAAGAACTGGAACAAGGAATGTTCGACATATCCCACAAAAAGGCAGGCATAGCTGGGAGCCATGCGGGTACCCAAAACAACACCTTTCATTTGGAAGACGCGAGTTGAGTTAAAGGAGAAGTTATTCAATGTGAGAGCAGGTTCAGCCAGGTAGAGGAGGGTGGTGGTGGATAGGGACTCCATTCAAGGATGAAGTGGAGAGCCCCAAGGCCGTCCTGGTGGGAGATGGAGGTGTAGAGAGATTGGACAGCCATGGTAAAGAGGAGATGAATAGGGTCAGAGAAATTGAAACTGTTAAAGTAACAGATAATGTTGAATAAATCGCAACTATAGCTCAAGAAAGATTGGACAAGGGAAGAAATAATAGAGTTGAGGTAGGAGGAAATTAGTTCAGTGGAGCAGGAACAGGCTGAAACGATGGGTCTACCAGGGCAGTCCTGTTTCTGGATTTTGGGAAGGAGGTAGAAGCGGGCTCTTCGGGGTTGGGGGACTATGAGGTTGGAGGCCTTGGAGGGAAGATCACCAGAGGAGATGAGGTCAGCGACAGTCCTGGAGACAATGTCTTGATGTTTAATGGTGGTGGGGGTCATGATCCAGGGGGAGGTAGGAGGAGGTGTCAGAGAGTTAGTGTTCAGCCTCCAGAAGGTAGAGATATGTGTTTAGTTGCTCCCCTTAGTTGTATTTTCAGCACCCAGTCTAGGCATGTGTAGAGGTAAAGATTTACTATGTTGCCCGATAGCTACTAACCCAACAGCATCAGAACACCACATACTACCCCAGGGATACATTTCCATTTTCCACTTCACATCCTTGTGGCACCTCGGAATAATTCTGCCAATTTAAGGGCTGAGTTATAGGCAGATTTGTGGTGTAGACTCCAAACCACTAGGATTACTCTGCCCCATCTCAACAGCAACAACACCTGCATTTATATAGTGCCTTTAAGGCAGTAAAACGTCCCAAGGTGCCCCACAGGAGCGACTGTGAAACAAAATTTGCCACCGCACCACATAAGGAGATATTGGGACAGGTGATCAAAACCTTAGTCAAAGAGGTAGGTTTTAAGGAGCATCTTAAAGGAGGAAAGAGTGAGGTGGAGTATTTGAAATTCTTTTTAATTTATGCGAGCCCACGGTTTTCGCTGCTTTAATCACAGGTATAAACGCGATGATCATGTTCTTTTTATTTATTGTTGCCTTTCAGATAAAGGATGGGCGATGGCATCAGACTCACTTCTTTTTTCACACGCAAGATCCCAATCAGTTGCCGATAATAGCCATCTATAATTTACCACAACCAAAGCCTGGACTACATTACCACCTGGAGATTGGACCTGTCTGCTTCCTCTGAGCTCTTGACTGAACCATCTTTAACCCACATCAGAGTGTAGTTATTCTTTACTGTGTATTCAATAAAACTCAAGGAATTACTGATGTGATGTGAGAATGTCACATTGCTGATCGGAGGAAGCTACCAATGGCTTTGTTAAAAAAAAACTATAAAGAAATGTTAAGAGGACTTGTTACGTGGGAGAGTGTTTAGCTAAAACAACTAGAATTGACGATCTCCACCAATAGCCGAAGAGGCTGTATGCCATTGCGTTGAGAGGAATCAGAATGTCTCTAACTGGGTTGCAGAAGATCCCATTTTAAAAAGAAAAAGCAAATTGATTTGTAGTGACTGTGAAACTTAACCAGTATATTTTCAGCTGTCCCAGGTTTAAGATACTCAGAAGAGTGACTACATGTAGTAGATAGAGCTGGTGGCTGCATGTCTGCTAAGTATCTCCAATGTGCAATAGTGAAGGGGAAAAGGGAACTGTAAGAGTTGTTGAAATTCTCTAAATCCGTGACACTTAATTTAATGTGTGAACAGTTCTAGCGTTCGTTTTCTGCCACCAACCGCCTGAACTAATTGATCGGTTTCAGGCAAGGAGAAACTAAGTAACGATGAGGTGCGTTTGCAGCGCCCAAGTTTCTAGTGACTATGACACGGTGCTAATGGAATGAGCTTTGCGGGGTGATTTTTTCTACCTCTCATTGTCTGGTATTGGTGCTCACGTTCTTGTGTTTTGTTTTCATTCACTTGTCATTTCTGAATTGATGGTGCTATATAATTACCACAGGGCAGAACGGTAGGGGGGGAGGGAGGGGGTGCGTGGGGCGATGTTTCTGGTTTTTGGGAGTGGAGTGATACCCCTCACACCCTGCGCTCCCTCCCACCGACGGTCAAAAACACAACGATAATTGTTAACTTAATTATTTCTGAAGTGCCTTTAATATTTGAAGGGATTGTTTTAATTGTGCTTTGGAGTGGTTTAAAACCCTACTGTTCCTGAGTTGACTGACTGACCAATTTTTTTTTTTAAAAGAGAGTGGAAAAATTGCTGAGAGTTTTTGAAACCCAATACTGTTTTTTATTTGAAGTTCTTTGTTTTGAAAACTGCTTCTGTTTGTACAAAGTTGCCCCTGAGAGCTGTAATTAATATTTAGAGAAGCTTTATTAATTAAAAAATGGAACCCAGATCTTTCCTGAAACAATCATAGTTTTTCCATCTTCTCATCAAATTGTGTAAAATGTTCCTACGCGCTATGTTGTCTACAGTGGATCAATATTTTACAAATCTGCTATTTAATGTTATTTAAATGTTTTAAAACCATGGTTCAAAGAAAACCAATTGCCTGTCCCTATTACAGATGTCTATGTTTCGAAGTAGACCTCTTCTTTTTTTGTAGGAATTGTAAAGTTGTTGCTTCAGTGCCCAACCGGTCTTGGCGAGTTATGTAGAATTCTTTTTGTTTTGCTTGTCTAATCTGTAAATTTGGTGCTTTGAAGAGAAGAATATTTCAGTGTTTCAAATCTATAAAATATTATGCAGAGTTTAAACGTACTGTATAGGAAAATGCTTTAAGCGCTTTTTAATTCCTGAATTTTTTTTTTTACTTTGAAGGAAATATGTGAAGAATCTAGAATTCTAATACATTATTTTAAATTTATTTCATTTTTTTAATAAAAATCTGATAACACAGTTGAAAAGCCAGCCATCAGAATACCTCAGATACATTTTGGTACTATTCTGAACACACTTCAGCTTTGTGTTTTTTTTTTAGTTCTTTTTTTAAACTTTGTTTTTGTTTTTTTTTTCTCGATTCCATTTGCTTTTCTGTGTGTGTCTGTTGCTATAGAAACAGAGTCGCCATAAAATGGTCATCCGCAGACATCATTATCATTATTGCCTTAGTCACAGATGTTTGAACGTTCTGTACAACGGTTCACTATTTAGCTGTGAATTACGTTATTCAGCCTTTGCTAGTCTCATTGGGGCTTAGACTTTCATTGTTTGAAATTAAAAGTTTCTGAAACTTTAATGAAATAAATATTTCAAACTGAAGCAACGGAACCTGGGTTGGCTGTTCTGTGTATTCTTCGAGAAAAAATGGCAGATAACTTTCAGAACAACGCATTTTAAACTCAACAAGAGATTTGTTTTTATTCTTTCATGGGACATGGGCATCACTGGCAAGACCAGCATTTATTGTCTATTCCTAATTGAGCTTGACAACTGAGTGGCTTGCTAGGCCATTGCAGAGGGCTGTTAAAAAAAAAATCAAGCACATTGTTGTGTGTCTGGAGTCACATGTAGGCCAGACCAGGTAAGGACGGCAGATTTCCTTCCCTAAAGGACACTTGTGGACCAGATGGGTTTTTACAACAATGATAGTTTCATGGCACCATTACAGAGACTAGCTTTCAATTCCAGATTTGGACTAGTTAATTGAATTTAAATTCCACCAGCTACTATGATGGGATTTGAACCTGTGTCCCAAGCATATTAGACAGGGCCTCTGGATTACTAGTTCAGTGACATTACTACTACACCATCATCTCCCCTGGTCTGGGAATTAAAGCACCTCACTTATTCTGCATTTCACATCAGCAATTTCATTACCGACTCTCATTACCACAAGACTATGTAAACATCTTCATTTGAAGTATTTATACTTCCTGTGTGCACCGCATGACTTCCTGTTTTTGTCACACTTTGCCAATTTTTTCTATTAGAAATTCCTCTGCTCCCATGTCTGAAGAGATTTGCCTATGAAAAAAAGTCTGCATTTTTATAGCACCTTTCATCACTTGAACATGTTAACATTGAAAGGGAGGAAGTATTAGATGTTTTAGCGGGCTGAAAAATTCAATAAATCCCCAGGCCCAGATGAGATGTAACCCAGGCTGTTGTGTGAGGCAAGGGAGGAGATAGCAGGGGCTCTAACACAAGTTTTCAGATCCTCTCTGGCCATGGGAGAGGTACCAGAGGATTGGAGGACAGCGAATGTTGTACCATTATTCAAGAAGGGTAGCAGGGATAAACCAGGTAATTACAGGCCGGTGAGTCTAACATCAGTGGTTGGGAAACTATTGGAAAAAATTCTGAGGGACAGGATTAATCTCCACTTGGAGAGGCAGGGAATAATCAGGGATAGTCAGCATGGCTTTGTCGGGGGAGATCGTGTCTAACTAACTTGACTGAATTTTTCAAGGAGGTGACTAGATGTGTAGATGAGGGTAAAGCAGTTGATGTAGTCTACATGGACTTCAGTAAGGCTTTTGATAAGGTCCCACATGGGAGATTGGTTAAGAAGGCAAGAGCCTATGGGATCCAGGGCAATTTGGCAAATTGGATCCAAAATTGGCTTAGTGGCAGGAAACAGAGGGTAATGGTCGAGGGTTGTTTTTGCGAGTGGAAGCCTGTGACCAGTGGTGTACCACAGGGATCGGTGCTGGGACACTTGCTGTTTGTAGTGTACATTAATGATTTAGACGTGAATGTAGGAGGTATGATCAGTAAGTTTGCAGATGACATGAAAATTGGTGGTGTCGTAAATAGTGAGGAGGAAAGCCTTAGATTACAGGACGATATAGATGGGCTGGTAAGATGGGCGGAGCAGTGACAAATGGAATGTAATCCTGAGAAGTGTGAGGTGATGCATTTTGGGAGGACTAACAAGGCAAGGGAATATACAATGGTTGGTAGGACCCTAGGAAGTACAGAGGGTCAGAGGGACCATGGAGTGCTTGTCCATAGATCACTGAAGGCAACAGCACAGGTAGTTAAGGTGGTTAGGAAGGCATATGCGATACTTGCCTTTATTAGCCGAGGCACAGAATATAAGAGCAGGGAGGTTATGATGGAGCTGTATAAAATGCTAGCTAGGCCACAGCTGGAGTACTGTGTACAGTTCTGGTCACCACACTATAGAAAGGATGTGATTGCACTGGAGAGGGTGCAGAGGAGAGTCACCAGGATGTTACCTGGGCTGAAGCATTTCAGCTGTGAAGAGAGACTGAAAAGGCTAGGGTTGTTTTCCTTAGAGCAGCGAAGGATGAGGGGGGACCTGATTGAGGTATATAAAATTATGAGGGGCATCGATAGGGTAGATAGGAAGAGAATTTTTCCCTTAGTGGAGGGGTCATTAACCAGGGGGCATGGATTAAGGTAAGGGGCAGGAGATTTCGGGGATTTGAGGAAACATTTTTTCACCCAGAGGGTGGTTGGAATCAGGAACACACTGCCTGAAGGGGTGGTAGATGCAGGAACCCTCACAACATTTAAGAAGTATTTAGATGAGCACTTGAAATGCCGTAGTATACAAGGCTACGGGCCAAGTGCTGGAAAATTGAACTAGAATAGTTAGGTACCCGATGGCCAGCACAGACACAATGGGCCGAAGGGCCTGTTTCTGTGCTGTATAACTCTATGACTCTATCACCTCTGGATGTCCTAAAGCATTTTGCAGGCAACACGGTACTTTTGAAATGCAGTTGTAATGTTGGAAATGCAGCAGCCAATTTGCACACAGCAAGCTCCCACAAACAGCAATGAGATAATTGTTGTTTTAGTGACGTTGATTGAGGGATAAATATTTACCAGAGCACCGGGGAGAACTCCCCTGGTCCTCTTCAAAATGGGGGCCATGGGATCTTTGCCATCCAGATGAAAAATTAGGAGGGTCTTGATTTAAGGTCACACTGCCAAAGATGGCACCTCTGACAGTGCAGCACTCCCTCAGTACTGTGCTGGCATCTCAGCCTAGATTTATGTTCAACTTACAACAGTCTGATGTAGGAGTGAGAATACTACTCCCTGAACCACTGACTCCCTCAGCACAATCTAGCCACTGGGCCCCCCAGTTCTCTTATTCCCTGATGGAAATCCGCCATTTTCCCCTCAGTACCAATTTGGTGATTCATTTCATTCACATGATGTGGGCGTCGCTGGCAAGGCCAGCATTTGTTGCCCATCCCTAATTGCTCGAGCCACCTTCTTGAACGCGAGTGGCTTGCTCGGCCATTTCAGAGGGCGTCTCATTGCTGTGGGTCTGGAGTCACATAGACCGGGTAAGGATGGCAGATTTCCTTCTCTAAAGGACGTTAGTGAAACAGTTTCACTCTTCAGTAATTATTTTTTTTTTTAAATAGCGACAGTCATTTCACAACTCAAGCCAGAAATTTTTAAGCATCCCGCAAATTGCCCTCATCAGCAGCATTTAACCATTCGTTAACCTCAGCATTTACTGCAGTTAGATTTTAAGGCTTGAAATGGAAAAGTCACAAAGCACCTTAGTCACCTTAAGATAATATAATGCTCCGTCACCTGTAGTAACATAGCTGCTCTTATAAAACAATGGACTATCTGATATACCATGAGCAATGTCACAGGAGATCAGCTTGTCTGTTTTAGGAAGTAAGTATAGTGAACATAGGGCTTTTTGGTGGCACTGTCTTTGAGGGGAGAGTGGTTGGAGGGGAGGTGAGAGGAGTGGAGAAAAAGGCAGGATCACGTCACCCCCTTAAATGCTCAGTAGGTAAAGACATGACCTGATACTAAACCAGACAGTTTAGGCAGCTGTAGATTCAAACCTTGTATGGGCTTGGGTTAGTTAATGAGCCTGTGTGACAATACGATGGGGAATGGGCAGTTCAACTGGCTTGTGTCGCTGATGTAGGGGGAGCCAAACATCAGCCAGGGTACCCCGCTCTGGGTTGTTGCCTTTTGCCTGTCATTCCCTCCGCACCCAGACAGTTAAATGTGTGCCCCCATCAGGCGAGGATAGGATGAAGCTTGGATGATATTCTTCCCCCAGTCGGTCCGCCCGCCTACCCCTGGTCAAACAGATTGCTGACCTACCCTAACGTAACTCACTGAGCAGGATTCCCAGCAACTGTCACCAGAGAAAATAAACCTTCCCAAGAGAAATCACAATACCAAACAACCTGTAATAGAAGCAAGAGGTGGGTTAGGGCTCAGCTAATGAAGATAACCTCCTTCTGAGTCATTTAACTGATGGTTAAAGACTAAAAATCAATTCAAGAAACCATCAAGTCTAATTGTATCCTCTATCTATAGCTAGCCCTGGTACCTACACCAGCAGAAATGTTCTTAATGTTATGACAGTGCTTCTATATTTTTTGTTGTGTTTTTTGAGGACTCATATTTTTGAATTATGGACTTTGTTTTATTTGGGAAAACTGAAAAGGATACCATGGATTTTTTTTTCACTGGGGTCATAGAAAGGCCACTGAGAGTTCTTGTTTGACAACAACATTTACTGGAAGTCACCTGTCTTCAGATAAATACCCAGCAGGGGCTTTTTGACTTGGGGGTCATGCTTACAGAGAAGTGACAGGTCAAGATTTATAGAGGTCAGGAGGCTTGACTCTTGAGATTGTTTTTGGTTTCGCTTTGGACAGTGTGTTGGGGTGTGAACTGTTTGGAAGGCAGTTGGAGAAAACCAGCCACGAGAGCAGGCACCATCAGCTCGCCCTCTTCTATCTCTTTGAGAACCTCCTGAGAATCAAGTGTAAGAAATAGAGAAACTGATGCTGCATTTCTCCTGAAAAGCCTGCCAGAAACCCCTGTTGTCGCATTTCTCCTGGAAAGCCTGCCAAACTGATCTTCAACATCGCCTGAAAACAAATGTTCTTGAAAGAACCTAGTGACAGCCGTCTACGCATATTTGGGTCGCCAAACCAAAAAGAAACAACTGACATCTTTCCATATCTTTTTTTTTTCTTCAAGAATTAACAGGTATTTGGCCAAAGTATTCTTTTATTGTCTTTTCTTTTAACAGAGCTCGAAAGAGAAAAATCTCTATTTTTCTGTTAACCGGTGTGTGGGGGGGGGGGTGGTGCTAAGGTAAAGGGAACTTTCATATTTCAATCTGTGTGTTAATGCTTTGCTTCATTACTGGTTATGTCTTGTTTTATAATAAACTGATAATTTTGTTGTTTATTAAAGAAACCCGGTTGGTGTATTTTATTCTGGGATAATAGGGTCTCTAATTGACCATGTCGGTAACTGGGTAAACTTTTAAATATACGTTGTGACCTGTGGAGAAGTGAAACTAGGAAAAACAGTGCACTCCTCCCACCTCGGTCGTAACAATGTTGGTTAACCATCAAAATACAGCGTTATATTGTCTACAGTGAAGAAACAAACTGTCCAAAGGAAAGCATGATGAGCGCTGCTCTTTCAGTTAGTTCCTACATTATGCAACATAACACTGTTACGCTTAGTCACAATCAACCACAGTTCTGTAACACAATAAACGTTCTAACAGCAAACGCGCTTTCATAAGTTTTTTGAGTGTTGAATGTACCTTTGGTGTTACTGAGTCACATTTCAAATCAAAGATCACAGGTTTTAATGGGTGGCATAGATCAACATGTTTTAATCATTTATTTAGGGATAAACACAAGTTCAAGAAGACATATTTAAAGTGGGTTCTGATGAAAGGTCACAGGCCTGAAACACTGGGCTGAATTTTCCCGGTCCCATGGAGACGGGTTTGGAGGCAGGATCGGCAGCAAAGTTAGAGAGGCCTGCATCAGGGCGGCACCCCGACACAATCCCATCACTCGGCAATCTTGCCAGAGGCATGGTCTGACCATCATGGCTACCCACCCAGCAGTAGCAGGTCATTAATTAGGCTCAATTAAGTCCCCACTTGGGGTCAAATTGGTGATGTCGGCTGGATCTTACCGACAGTGAACAGGTCCCACCCCCCGCTGAGGCCAAAGCCCAGCCTCCTGGCGGTAGATCAGGGGCTAGCGAGGCCTCCTTTAAATCACCCCACCTCCCCCCCACTCCAGAGCTGCTGGTACTAGAGGGTCACAGTTGCGGCCGCTGGCCATCCTGTGATCTCCTGGCAGCAGTGGCCACACTTAATTTTTACAATTTTATAATTTTTCAGATGGGCGCCTCCAAATTGAGGAAGCATCCTCCCTCCTACATCAGCAGCACCCACCAATCCTGGTCAGGCTACCGGCTGGACATTGCTGCTGATTGGGCCTAATGGTTCCCTGGTGAGCCCACTATTGTTAATTGGACAGGGCTCCCGGAGGCAACCTCTTAATTGGCCGCCTCTGAAAAGGTCGCAGCTGAGTTGAAGGTGCTGTCTATCAAATTGTAAACTGGGCCCTGCCTGCTCCAATGGATGTAAGGAAATCCCATGGCCACTATTTTTTTAAAAAGCAGGGAATTTATTCCTGGGAGCCATATTTGCCCCTCAATCAACGTCACATTGGTCATTATCACATTGCTGTTTGTTGGAGCTTGCTGTGCACAAATTAGCTGCTGTGCTTCCTACCTTACAACAGGGATTGCACTTTCAAAAGTATGTCATTGGCTGTAAAGTGCTTTGGGATGTTGTGAAAGACGCAAGTTTTTAATTTTAAAAATATTCAGTCACAGACTTTTCGTATGCTGCTGCTACATGTAGTTTATTAATGAATCTCCATCCATCAATATCGGCGACCATGCTCTGGAAGTGGTTCAAGAGTTCACCTACCTAGGCTCAACTATCACCAGTAACCTGTCTCTCGATGCAGAAATCAACAAGCGCATGGGAAAGGCGTCTGCTATGTCCAGACTGGCCAAGAGGGTGTGAGAAAATGGCGCACTGACACAGAACACAAAAGTCCAAGTGTTTCAAGCCTGTGTCCTCAGTACCTTGCTCTACGTCAGCGAGGCCTGGGCAATGTATGTCAGCCAAGAGCGACGTCTCAACGCATTCCATCTTCGTTGTCTCCGGAGAATCCTTGGCATCAGGTGGCAGGACCGTATCTCCAACGCAGAAGTCCTCGAGGTGGCCGACATCCCCAGCATATACACCCTACTGAGTCAGCGGCACTTGAGATGGCTTGGCCATGTGAGCCACATGGAAGATGGAAGGTTCCCCAAGGATGTATTGTATAGCGAGCTCATTACTGGTATCAGACCCATCGGCCGTCCATGTCTCCGCTTTAAAGACATTTGCAAACGCAAAATGAAGTCCTGCGACATTGACCATAAGTCGTGGGAGTCAGTTGCCAGCGATCGCCAGAGCTGGCGGACAGCTATAAAGGTGAGGCTGAAGAGAGGCGAGTCGAAGAGACTTAGCGGTTGGCTAGAAAAGAGACAGAAGCGCAAGGGAAGAGCCAACTGTGTAACAGCCCCGACAAACAACTTTACTTGCAGCACCTGTGGAAGAGTCTGTCACTGTAGAATTGGCCTTTAGAGCCACTCCAGGCGCTGCTTCACAAACCACTGACCACCTCCAGGCGCTTACCCATTGTCTCCCGAGACAAGGAGGCCAAAAAGGAAAGGATTTTCTATTTAGATTAAAAAAGCCATGATGCAATTATAGGACATGCTCAAATGTTTGAAAGCAATGTAGAATATTATTAATCTAGCTACAGTTATTAAAATAGTAATGCACTCTATTTCATAGGACAGTATGTGAAAAGGTGCAATACTCAACAAGAGTACCGTAAACAAACTATAATATTCCAGAAAATGAAAGTTCATGACACCTAACCTATTTCAGCAATGGCTCCACAATTTTATTGTTATTTTTAACAGTTTGAGCTGCTTGCAGAAAGTAACCCAAAATAACTTTTATTAAAAAAACAAGCTTTTGGTTTGCAAATATTTGATGACAAAAATCCCACAGGATTATTTTGAAGAGGAGCAGAGGGATTGATTCCATGGTGTCCTGAGCCAATATTTATCCTTCAACCAACATCACTTAATAACAAGAAACAGAGTGTCTGGTTGTCACCTCGCTGCTGTTTGTGGGATCTTGCTGTGTGCAAATTGGCTGCTGTGTTTCCTACAACAGTGACTACATTTTTTTTTTTAAGTGCTTGCTTGGTTGTAAAGCATTTTAGGTCATTAAAAGATGCGATTAAAAGGGCAGGACTTTCTTTTTTAATATATAATTAACTTCCCTATTAATTAGAACTAAACACTACTAGGATTCAACTGTGAATCAATTTTTGCATTGACAGGTTCTGTTTCAGAGAAGCAAATGTTCCCACGGATCTCAGTAAAATGATACTCTTGTGAAACGCTGTTTCAGAATGTTCTGGAATAAACTGTGCCTGTTTAGACAACACGTTGATAAAAGCAGGTCACTTGATCGCACCATTCGTCACAAGAAGAAAAAATAATTCCTTTCTAGCGTTAGGTGGGATCAATCCAGGCTCCCCAGACTGAAGAAGCAGCTTAGCCCATAAGACCAGGCATATCCCACGTGTTGTCCCCAGACTGCGATTAGTTAGCTGGCCCTTGGCTAAAGGGTGGTCAAATAGATCAGGTGCGTTCTCCTGATTGCTGCACAACATCTGCTGTTAGTGGGTACGTGTGGCCATCAGGTTAGGCTGCAAAGCCCTCTGCAGTTGAAAAGACTGTGAATACTATTATAAATAATGGTCAGGCAGGCGAAGTGCTGGAGGAGATATGGACCTCCAACCCAGCAAAGAGTCAGCAGCCTCAAGAAAGGAGAGGAGAAAAGTGGTGATTAAGAACAGAATAAATAGGAGCTGAAATAAAAACAAGAAATGCTGGAACCACTCAGCAGGTCTGGCAGCATCTGTGGAAAGAGAAGCAGAGTTAACGTTTCGGGTCAGTGACCCTTCTTCAGAACTGACAAATATTAGAAAAGTCACAGGTTATAAGCAAGTGAGGTGGGGGTGGGGCAGGAGGTAACAAAGGAGAAGGTGTAGATTGGACAAGGCCACACAGCTGACCAAAAGGTCATCGAGCAAAGGCAAACAATATGTTAATGGTGTGTTGAAAGACAAAGCGTTAGTACAGAAAAGATGTTAACGGACTGAATATTGAACAGCAGCAAGTTCAAACCTGAAAAAAACAGTAGGTAAGCAAACTGAACAAACTAAGATGAAATGAAATAAATGCAAAAAAAGGTTGTAAAAAAATGTAAAAAAGAAAAAAGAAAAAACAACTAAAAATGAAAGTAAAATGGAGGGCTGTCATGCTCTGAAATTATTGAACTCAATGGAGTAGGCCATTCGGCCCTTCGAGCCTGCTCCACCATTCAACAAGATCATGGCTGATCTTCCACCGCATCTCCACTTTCCCGCACTATCCCCATATCCCTTAATTCTCTCAGTGCCCAAAAATCTATCAGCCCCTGTCTTGAATCTACTCAATGACTGAGCATCCACAGCTCTCTGGGGTGGAGAATTCCAAAGATTCACAACCCTCTGAGTGAAGAAATTTCTCCTCAATTCAGTCCGAAGTGGCCGATCCCTTATTCTGAGACTGTGACCCCGTGTTCTAGATTCCCCAGTCAGGGGGAAACATTTTCTCAGCATCTACCCTGTCAAGCTCCTTTAGAATTATGCATGTTTCAATGACATCAGTTCTTATTCTTTTAAACTCAACGGAATGTGGGACAAGCCTACACAATCTCTCCTCATAGGACAATCGATCATCCCAGGGACTAGTCCAGTGAACCTTATTTTTACTCCCGTTAGAGCATGTGTGTCCTAAGGAGACCAAAACAGCCCACAGTACTCCAGGTGTGGCCTTGCCAATGCCCTGTATTAAAAAGGGATCTTACTGTACTTGCACAGGGAAGCAGCACATGCCAGCAGTGCTAAAACTGACTGATATCGGTTGGAGATGCCTCTGTCAGTGCTAGCCCAGCCTCGGGGGCTGGCCTCAGCTCTTATGGAATGTAGTGTGACAAAGCAACATTCGCTGACAAACTAATTGCATTAAAGCTGCTCACTTTGAACTGATAACCGGAAATTACATGACAAGTTCTTCCCAAATCAGGTACAGCAGTGGAATATTGTTTGGGAGGGCATTAGGGGGAAGGGGGTTGGTGCGTCAGGGCAGCATTGACTAACCAATCACACTGCAGCACGGAGGGGTGGGCCACGGGACCCCCTCCCCTGCAAACAAAGGGGGCAGGAGGGGACCCTGAACCCCCTCCCCCACTCAGACAGAGAGGGAACTGAGAGATTAATCCCACCCTTTCCCCCACGCACAGGAACAATGGCACCCACAGTATCAGCTCACACTGCTCCGTGAAGATACCACAAATACAGGGAGCTCATTGGGAAGAAAAAGGGTGGAATAAACAGTGGGGAAAGTCTCCAACAGCCATCAAAGACTCTGTCCTTTATATCCCTTCCCTCCCCTCTCGCCCTGTTCAACCTTTTGCATCCCTATTTCACTGTTCACCATTCCAAGCTTGGTCCTGTCCTTATCCATCAAGTGGAAGCCACTAGAGTTCGTGATCAAGACTCAGTTCCACTCCCCTTCCTTATCTATGGGACACTGAGAATCTCCATAACTGACCTTTATATCTCAAGGACCAGAATACAAAGGGGTAGAAGTCATGTTTCAATTGTACAAAGCCCAGGTTAGACCATACCTGGAGTTACTGTGAGTAGTTCTGAACACCACACGTTAGGAAGAATATATTGGCCTTTGAGGGAGTGCAGTGTAGATTTACCAGAATGATTCCTGGACTCCAAGGGTTAAATTACGAGGAGAGATTAAACAAACTAGGGTTGTAATTCCTGGAATTTAGAAGGTTAAGGGGTGATTTGATCAAAGTTTTCAAGCTATTAAGGGGAACAGATCGAGACGATGGAGAGAAACTATTTCTGCTGGTTGAGGAGTCTAGGACTAGGGGGCAGAGTCCAAGAATTAGAGCCAGACCTTTCAAGAATGAAATTAGGAAACACTTCCACACACAAAGGGTGGTAGAAGTTTGGAACTCTCTTCCACAGATGGTAATTGATGCTGGATTAATTGTTAATTTTAAATCTGTGATTGATAGATTTTTGTTCGCCAAAGGTATTAAGGGATATGGGGCAAAGGTGGGTATATGGAGTTAGGTCACGGATCAGCCATGATCTCATTGAATGGTGGAACAGGCTCAAGGGGCTGAATGCTCTCCTCCTGTTCCTTTGTTCCATAATCTGCTCCAGCTAGGATTAGTTAAGGCAGCACAACACATGAATTGAGCCCAGGAAGGCCCTTTGTGTTCCATATTTAACTCTCTCAGACATTAGGAGATCCAACTTCTCATTTTTAACTGGACTGTCTCTCCATTAAGTAGAGACCTTTTAAGGTGGAAGTGCCCAGGTAATGTGGTTGTCCCTTAACACCTTCTCAAGTGGCCTAGAAAGACACTAGGAAGCGTTAACAATTGCCAGGCAGTAGTCCAACATCTCCTCGAGGATAAGAAATACCAGCAACACCCAAATCCCATGAAAAATGAATTCATTTTTATTCCAGTTATAAGGTACCTCAAAGTTGCCCATATTTAAAGGTCTTACAATGTTTATTCTCCTTAACGAAGGAGAATTCAGTCTAAGCAATTAAAAATGAAAGTGTGGTTAAAAAGTTATATGGGCTTTATAAATAGAGGCATTGAGTACAAAAGCAAGGAAGTCATGATGAACATTTCTCAAACACTGTTTTGGCTTCAACTGGAGTATTGTGTCCAACACTGGGCACCGCAGTTTAGGAAGGATGTGAAGGCGTTAGAGAGGGTGCAGAAAAGATTTACAAGAATGGTTACAGGGATGAGGGGCTTCAGTTACATGGATACATTGGAGAAGTTGGGGCGGTTCTCCTTACAGAAGAGAAGGTTGAGAGGAGATTTGATAGAAGTGTTCAAACTCCTGAGGGGACTGGACAATAGATAAGGAAAAACTGTTTGAATTGGCAAAAGGGTCAAGAGCCAGAGGACACCAATATAAGGTGATTGGCAAAGGAACCAAAGGCGACATGAGGAAAAACTTTTTTATGCAGTGAGTGCTTAGGATCTGGAATGCACTGCCTGAGAGAGTGGTGCAGGCAGATTCAATCGTGGCTTTCAAAAGGGAATTGGATAGTTATCTGAAGAGAAAAAAATTGCAGGGCTACTAGGAAAAGGCAGGGGAGTGGAGCTAGGTGAGTTGCTCTTGCAGGGAGCCAGCATGGATATGAGGGCAGAATGGCCTCCTCCTGTACTGTAACCATTCTATGATTCTAGGGCCCAGGTTCAATTCGAGTTAACTAACCTCGGCCAGGGACAGTCGATTTCCTTCCCTGTAGGGCATTAATAAACTTTCTTGATTTTTATGACAAAACAGCAGTATTTTAATGGCTGTTTTTCTCGTGCCAACTCAGGTTTGTTCAATTCAGTTTTGCAACTTCTCATGGTGGGATTTAGACTTACAACCTCTCTGTCAGTCCTGTTTCGTAACCATCAGTTAGCCAACTTGTTCCAACAAGGAAATCATTCAGCTACAATGTTTCAAACGACCTGCCTAAAACAGCATTGCTCTATTCAAATAAATACCGACAAGGAACTTAAGGGAATTACTGTCATGAGGTGTTTGTTGGGATGCTTGGGAATTCTGAGATTACAACATAGATATCTCTGATGTGGAATGGTCATTCAAGTTCCACTCCAGAGGCTTGAGCACATAACATTGGATGACATATCTTAGTGCAGCACTGAAGGAGTGCTGTGCTGTCAGCGGTGCAGTTTTTAGGATTACACCAAGGCCCTGTCTGCTCTCTTCGATGGACGTAAAATATCCCGTGGAAGAGCTGGGAGTTCTCCCTGGTGTCCCGGCCAATATTAATCCCTTAATCTATATCACTAAAAAAACAGCAATCTGGTCATCATCACATTGCTATTTGTGGGAGCTTGCTGTGCACACTTCTGCCCAATGCCCCTGCCCCTCCTCAGCTTCCCCCATTCACTCCATCCCCATCCTGTCTCCTCCCCAGCTGCCCACTCCCTCCACCTACCCCACCTCACCATGCCCCCATCTTCCCACCCCCCTTCACCCCTTTTCGATTCCCAGCGATCATCTATTGAAAGAAAAAAAAGAAAGGCTTGCATTTATATAGCGCCTCTCACGACCTCACGACACCCCAATGCGCTTTACGGCCAATGAAGCACATTTGACGTGCAGTCACTCCAGGAAACGTGGCAGGCAATTTGCGCATGGCAAGATCCCACAAACAGCAATGAGACAAATGGGTGGATTCTATGTTTTAGCAATCTTGGTTGAGGGATAAATATTGGCCAAGACATCAAGGAAGAATTCCTTCTGCTCTTCTTCAAAATAGTGTCATCCAATCATTTACATCCACCTGAGAAGGCCGAAAGGGCCTCACTTTAACAGAAAGACGGCGCCTCAACAGTGCAGCACTCCCTCAGTACTCCCTCAGTACTGCACTGGGACATCAGCCTGGATTGCGCTCAAAGCCACAACCTTCTGACTCTGAGGTGAGTGGGCCGTCCACTGAGCCATAGCTGATGCTTAGACACTAACTTGTATGGTCACCTCTGAGGGCTGAGCGGGACATCCCTGTTGCTGCTTCACGGAAACACTTCCGGCTCCTGATTTTCTTTTTTACTGTGTGCGTCTCTGTGTGAAATAATTGTCCGTGGCACAAATTCAAGGAAACATTTCATCATAATTAGATGGGAAAGGGTTGTGTTGTTATTGGGCAAAGGCACAGTCAGTACTCAGAGTGCAACAAGCTCCAAGGCTCCTATAAATATCACTGCAGCTGCCAGGGACTCTTCAATACATCAGCAATTCACCGAACAATGGCTGTCCTCACTGCCTTCATCTTCATCATTGCCAATCTGATTGGATCATTCTGCACCTCACCACAGGCCTGCAAGATGCTCAAACCAAAAAAGATTGATCTGAAGAGTCCGACGGTAAGACCAGCACTAACCTAACCAGATTTTAACTTGAATAGAAAAGAACAAACTTGCATTTATATATAGCCTTACACCACTTCAGGACATCCCAAAGTGCTTCACAGCCAATTAACTACTTTATGAAGTGGCGTCGCTGTTGTAATAGAGGAAACGCGGCAGACAATTCGTGCACAGCAAGATCCCACAAACAGCAATGTGATAATGACCAGCTCATCTGTTTTCTTTTTAGTGGTGCTGTTTGAGGGATAAATATTTGCCAGGACGCAGGGGAATAGTGGCCGCGGGGTCTTTTACGCCCACCTGAAAGGGCTGACGGGGCCTCGGTTTAGCATCCTGTTCGAAAGACGGCATCTCTGACAGTGCAGCACTCCCTCGGTGCCACACTGGAATGCCAGTCTGGATTTTGTGCTCCAGTGTCTGGAGTGGGACTTCAACCCACTGAATCAGAAGTGTGACCACTCCCCACTGAGCCACAGCTGAGAACCTGATCAGATCGCAGGGCCCCGGTTTAAATCCTTCCAGTTCCTTTGCAGATGGTGGGGGGCAGGGGGGGTGCACAGGGATATATCAGTGTAATACAACTCTGTGCTGTCCCTCACAAACTAGGCTCTGTCCAGAGTTCTGTGTCCTGCAGATGGCCTAGGGATGAAGCTGGTTATAAAGTTCTGAGGCTCGTACACAAAGGCAGAATTATTAATCGTGCATCTATACTCAGAGAAGGAAGTTTTGCAGCTGCTTATAACAACAACTTGCATTTATATAGCAACTTTAATGTAGTAAAGGTATCCCAAGGCACTTCACAAGGGCATTAAGGAAGGTGACCAAAAGATTGGTGAAAGAGGTCGGTTTCAGAATGTCTCTTAAAGGAGAGTAAAGAGGCAGAAAGATTTGGGGCGGGAAATCCAGAACCTAGAATCTAGAAGAACGAAGGCACAGTCGCCAACAGTGTGCTAAAGGAAATCAGGGATACAAGTGGGATCAGAGTTAAGGGAAAGCAGAGATCTTGGAGGGTTGTAGGGTTGGAGGGGCTTACAGAGATAGGGAGGGGTGGGCCATGAAAGGATTTGAGCTCAAGGATGAGAATTTTGGGATGTTAACTACTAAATGAGTTTCGGTGGAGGCCTCAGGTACATTACATTATACAATTGAGTGAAGAGCAGTCCTGGCCAAATGTTACAATCGGCCCAGTACCCCTGTGTTTGAAAGGGGTGGGAGGGGGCGAAATTACCCCATTTCCTCCAGCTCATTCCAATCCAGTGACACCTGCAAGAAAGAACCTGCATTTCTATAGCGTCTTTCATGACCTCAGTGTGTTCCAAAGCTCTTTACAGCCGAGGAAGTACTTTTGAAGTGTAGTCACTGTTGTAAAGTAGGAAATGCAGTAGACAATCACGATCCCACGAATAGCAATGAAATGAACAACCAGATTATGTGTTTTGGTTAAAGGATTGATTTTGGGGCAGACACCAGGGAGAATACCCTGTTCTTCGAAATAGCACCAGGAATTTTGTACATCCACCTGAGAGGGCAGACGGGGCCTCAGTTTAACGTCTCATCCAAAAGACAGCATCTCCGACAATGCAGCACTCCCTCAGCCTGGATTATAGGCTACAGTGAGGCTTAAAGTCACAACGATTTATAGAGTAATACAGCACTGAAACAGGCCCTTCAGCCCACCAAGTCTGTGCTGACCATCAACCACCCATTTATACTAATCCTACATTAATCCCATATTCTCTACTACAGGGAGAACTTGCAAACTCCACGCAGGCAGTACCCAGAATCGAACCTGGGTCACTGGAGCTGTGAGGTTGTGGTGCTTACCACTGTTGACACCTAAGTGGCATTGTGTTTTACATTTTTAATATAGCTGAGCATTAGTAGACTAATAAAGTACTAACCCAACCCGTGACTCTGTCCCAAACTGTTCCCCTGCCAGCTGGGGCAACCTCCAGTCTCAGGATGTGCTTCAAATGCCCTTCTTTGTTCTGCCACAAGGTGGGACTGACACAACTTTATAAACGTTGGATTTTAAACCAGTTTTACTTTGTCCCCCTGCACTTCTCTCTGCCGAGCGTGTCACAGGCTCCTGAGGCTTCTCAAATCACCCTCATCCATTCTGCAGTCAACATCAGGAAAGAGAGATTGTCCTTGGAGAGACTGCAATTTGAAATCAAAATGAATGATATTAGGAATCAAAGGGTTTAATTATGGGAACTAGTTGCATTGACTAGGCTTGCATTCCATGGGGTGACCCGATGGAGGCACTCAAAATGTTAAAAGAATTCAATAGGCTGGACAGAGAATCTATCTCTTCTTGCGGGGAATCCGAAATGACAGGACATAATCTCAAAATTCGAGCCAGGCCGTTCGGGGGTGATGTCAGGAAGCACTTCTTCACACAAAGGGGAGTGGGAATCTGGAATATAGAATCATAGAATGGTTACAAGACAGAAGGAGGGCCATTCAGCCCATCATGTCTGTGCTGGCTCTCTGCAAGAGCAACTCAGCCAATCCCACTCCCGGGCCTTTTCTCGTAGCCCTGAAAATCTTTTCCCTTCAGAAAGTTATCCAATTCCCTTTTGAAAGCCATGATTGAATCTGTCTCCACCACACTCTCAGGCAGTGCATTCCAGATCCTAACCACTCGCTGTGTAAAACGTTTTCCTCATGTCACCTTTGGCTCTTTTTCCAATTGCCTTAAATCTGTGACCTCTGCTTCTTGACCTTTCCACCAATGGGAACAGTTTCTCTCAACCCACTCTGTCCAGACCCCTCATGATTTTGAACACCTCGATCAAATCACCTCATTGTCTTCTCTATAGAAACACTCCCTCAAAAGGCTGTGGAGGTTGAGGATTAATTGGAGCTATTAAGACTGAGATTGGTATATTTTTGTTGTGTAAGGGGATCAAGGGACGTGCAGCAAAGGCAGGTAAATGGAGTTCAGGTATAGATCAGCCATGATCTTATTGAATGGCAGAGCGGGCTCGAAGGGCCGAATGGACTAATCCTGCTCCTATTTCTTAAGTTCTTAAAAGATTGTTCCACCCTCCAGCTGGTTGTTGGGAGGTGTGACCGAGTAAGGATGTACGTGTTGGGCAATAGCGGGAGTGTGAGGGGGCCGGGACAGTTGAAGGCAGTAGGTCATGTAATAATATCTCCAGGAATACATTCGACTACTATTGGCAATCTGACTGAAAAAGGTTTTCCAGTTGGAATTTAGACAACACTTTACCTCGGTTTTGAACTCCAGTGCCTTTTTTTTTTGCCAAACCGACCGATTTTTTTTGCCAGCGGTAAGGAGCTGGCAGAGAGATAACTGGCAGGACCTAACAATCACCAGGCCTCTGCCAGACACTCTACCCATGCCCTGTGAAGCCGATCTGTGCCTGAAAAATACCAAGAAATGGAGGGGAGGTCTCCCCAGTGTTCTGGACCAATATTTATCCTTCAACCAAAGTAACTAAAATAGATGATTGGGTCATTTATCTTGCTGCTGTTTGTGGAAGCTTCCTGTGTATAAATTGACTGCTGCATTTCGTAGAAAACATAGAAAGTTTGCAGCACAGAAGGAGGCCATTCAACCCATCAAGTCTATGCTAGCCAAAAAAGAGCTATCTGAACTAATCCTACTTTCCAGCTCTTGGTCCATAGCCCTGTAGGTTACGACACTTCGATGCATATCCAAGTACTTTCAAATGCGATGAGGGTTTCTGCCTCTACCTCCCTTTCAGGCAGTGAGTTCCAGACCCCCGCCACCCTCCGGATGAAAAAGTTCCTCCTCAACTGCCCTCTAATCCTTCCACCAATTACTTTAAATCTTTCCTGCTGGCTATTGACCTCTCTGCTGAGGGAAACAGGTCCTTCCTATCCATTCTCCACAACATTACATCAGTGACTACACTTTTAAAAAGTGCTTCATTGGTTGTAAATCACTTTGGGACGTCCTGAGGTCATGAAAAGTGCTACAGAAATGCAAATCCTGTCTTTCTTGACTGGTTGCGCAACAGAACCTGTGTGACCTGCCCCATGTGCTAATAAAGAGGAACATTGAAAGTCCTTCAGCACCCCATTTACAATGATGGTTTTTCGTCTTCTTCTCTCCTGACAGTTTGTTGGAAAGTGGTACTTACTGCGTTGGGCTTCACAGTACGATCCATACCAAAGGGAATTCAGCCATGTGGACAATGCATTCTTTATAAACTCCCCTGTTGTCCGAATGAACAAGACACTGATAAAGGTCTACATGCGAATGTAAGTCCAACCCGTTCACTGGGCCGTTTCATCTTCCATTTCTTTTTACAATTGGTCTAGAGTCATAGAGTTATACAGCACAGAAGCAGGCCCTTCGGCCCATCTTACCAGTTCTGTTGGGATGTTGTTGGGTGGCCGAGGCAACTGAGACTGACAGTATATAGGAACAGGAGGAGGCCACTCAGCCCTTCGAGCCCATTCTACCATTCAATTCGATCACGGTAGCTTAGCTCCACTTATCCACCTTTGTTCTGTAGCTCTTCATAGTCTTTGTCTAAGAAAAAAATCTGTCAATCTCAGGTTTTGAAATTTTCAATTGAGACCCCCATCCCTACCTCCCCTCCCTCCACCTCCACCCCCACCTCCCCCTCCCCCAACTCCCAACCCCCCACAACAGCAGTTCCAGATTTCCACTACCCTTTGTGTGAGGAAAAAAAGTATTGACCATTCAAGTATTGAACCTGGCCTACATCTGTGAGAGAGCTCGATCTTTCCTAACCACTATACCAGCGGCTAAGGAAGGAACTGATGGTATAGCTGTGCTTCAGCTAGAGTTTGCTCCCTCTGCTGCTCAAATTCTGTTTCGAACGCGCCCGACCATTATTTCCCAGGCATCGTTGGAAATGTGAACTACAATCCCTGCTTCTCATGATGTTAAATCAGGGGCTTATGCAAGAAACTTTACATTACCTTTTCTTTACTTCCAATGGTTGGTAGACCTGCTGTCTATTTCCGTCTCTCTCTCTCCTTATTTCAGGAGCAGATGGTTTATTACAGATTTGTAATGAATTTCCCCTCAGATGAAAAGATGACCCTCAGAAATTTCCAAGCCATGTCTACTGTGAACTTGGCAAAGGAGCTTTCAGTCTTTGCACGCCAATAGAATCCTGGAATCATACAGCACAGAAGGAGGCCATTTGGCCCATTGTGCCTGTGCCAATTCTATGGTAGAGTTATCCAACCAGTTGCCACTCTCCTGCTCCTTCCCCCAGCCCTGCTCATTTTTTTCACTTCGAGTATTTATTCTATTCCCTTTTCAAAGATACTACTGAATCTTTCCTGTCAAGAAGTGCATTCCCGATCTAAAGAACCGGCAACGTATAAAAAAAGTTTGTCCTCTTCTCCCCTCTGGTTCTTTTGTGAATTACCTCAAATCTGCGTCTTCCGGTTACCAACCTCGCACCAGTGCAAACAGTTTCACCCTATTTATGCCCCCATGATTTTGAACACCTCCTTTAAATCTCCCCTTGGCCTTCTCTGGTCGAAGGAGAATTGTAAAAAAAACAACAAAAGCAAGGAAGTTATGATGAACCTTTATAAAACACAGCTTTTCTAATTCATTTATGGGGATGTGGGCGTCGCTGGCCAGGCCAGCATTTATTGCCCATCCCTAATTGCCCTTGAGAAGGTGGTGGTGAGCTGCCATCATGAACCGTTGCAGTCCATTTGGGGTAGGTACACCCACAGTGCTGTTAGGAAGGGAGTTCCAGGATTTTGACCCAGCGACAGTGAAGGAACGGCGATATAGTTCCAAGTCAGGATGGTGTGTGACTTGGAGGGGAACTTGCAGGTGATGGTGTTCCCATGCATCTGCTGCCCTTGTCCTTCTAGGTGGTAGAGGTCGCGGGTCTGGAAGGTGCTGGTGAAGGAGCCTTGGTGCATTGCTGCAGTGCATTGTGTAGATGGAACACACTGCTGCCACTGTACATCGGTGGTGGAGGGAGTGAATGTTTGTAGATGGGGTGCCAATCAAGCGGGCTGCTTTGTCCTGGATGGTGTCAAGCTTCTTGAGTGTTGTTGGAGCTGCACCCATCCAGGCAAGTGGAGAGCATTCCATCACACACCTGACTTGTGCCTTGTAGATGGTGGACAGGCTTTGGGGAGTCAGGAGATGAGTTACTCGCCTCAGGATTCCTAGCCTCTGACCGGCTCTTGTAACCATGGTATTTATATGGTTACTCCAGGTAAGTCTCTGGTCAATGGTAGCCCCTAGGATGTTGATAGTGGGGGATTCAGTGATGATAATGCCATTGAATGTCAAGGGGAGATGGTTAGATTCTCTCTTGTTGGAGATGGTCATTGCCTGGCACTTGTGTGGCATGAATGTTACTTGCTACTTATCAGCCCAAGCCTGGATATTGTCCAAGTCTTGCTGCATTTCTACACAGACTGCTTCAGTACCTGAGGAGTCACGAATGGTGTTGAACATTGTGCAATCATCAGCGAACATCCCCACTTCTGACCTTATAATTGAAGGAAGGTCATTGATGAAGCAGCTGAAGATGGTTGGGCCTAGGACACTACCCTGAGGAACTCCTGCAGTGATGTCCTGGAGCTCAGATGATTGACCTCCAACAACCACAACCATCTTCCTTTGTGCTAGGTATGACTCCAACCAGCGGAGGGTTTTCCCCCTGGTTCACATTGACCTCAGTTTTGCTAGGGCTCCTTGATGCCATACTCTGTCAAATGCTGCCTTGATGTCAAGGCCAGTCACTCTCACCTCACCTCTTGAGTTCAGCTCTTTTGTCCATGTTTGAACCAAGGCTCTGATGAGGTCAGGAGCTGAGTGGCCCTGGCGGAACCCAAACTGAGCATCACTGAGCAGGTTATTGCTAAGCAAGTGCTGCTTGATAGCACTGTTGATGACATCTTCCATCACTTTACTGATGATTGAGAGCAGACTGATGTGGTGGTAATTGGCCGGGTTGGACTTGTCCTGCTTTTTGTGTACAGGACATATGTGGGCAATTTTCCACATTGCCGGGTAGATGTCAGTGTTGTAGCTGTACTGGAACAGTTTGGCTAGGGGCGCGGCAAGTTCTGGAGCACAGGTCTTCAGTACTATTGCTGGAATATTATCAGGGCCCATAGCTTTTGCAGTATCCAGTGCCTTCAGTCGTTTCTTGATATCACGCGGAATGAATCGAATTGGCTGAAGTCTGGCATCTGTGATGCTGGGGACTTCAGGATGAAGCCGTGATGAATCATCAACTCGGCACTTCTGGTTGAAGATTGTTGCAAATGTTTCAGCCTTTTCTTTCACACTGATGTGCTGGGCTCCCCCATCATTGAGGATGGGGATGTTTGTGGAGCCACCTCCTCCAATTAGTTGTTTAATTGTCTACCACCATTCACGGCTGGATGTGGCAGGACTGTAGATGGCCTCAGCTGGAGTATTGTGTCCAATCCTGGGCACTGAACTCTCAGAAGGATGTAAAGGCTTTGGAGAGGGTGCAGAAAAGATTTATGAAAATAGTTCCAGGGATGAGGGACTTAATTACGTGGATAGATTGGAGAAGCTGGGACTGTTCTCCTGAGAGAAGGTTGATGGAGCTGTTTAAAATCGTGAAGGATTTAGCCAAAGGAGGCAGAGAGAAACTGTTCCCATTGGCGGAAAGGTCAAGAACCAGAGGACGCCGATTTAAGGTGATTGGCAAAAGAACCAAAGGTGACAGGAGGAAAAGCTTCTCTGTGCAGTGAGTGTTTAAGATCTAAATGTGCTGCCTGAGAGTGTAATGGAGGCAGATTCAATCATGGCTTTCAAAAGGGAATTGGATTTGCAGGGCTACAGGGAAAGGACGTGGGTGTGGGACCATCTGAGCTGTTCTTGCAGAGTGCTGGCACGGACATGATGAGCCGAATGGCCTCCTTCTGTGCTATAACTATTCTATGATTTTAAGAATCTATGACATTAGCGATGAATGACTTACCAGCACTGTAGAGATAATGGGGTCATCAGCTCCTGCATGAATAATAATTACTTTTCCACTTCACCCAGAGGAGACAACTGTATCTCTGAAATGGAGGCTTACCGTTTATCAAATAATGGCCTGGAATTTACCTGTGAACGTAAGTTACCAAACTTAAGGATTAAACAGAATTAAAAACTGACATGTGCATGTGCAGCTGCAGCTTTCTCCCAGGCAGTGATAGGATTTCCAGTAATGGTGTGGTGAAATGTGGGTGGGGGGGTGTGGGGGGACCGGGTGGGGGGGTTTGGGTGGACCAGGTGGGGGGGTGTGGGTGGACCAGGTGGGGGGGTGTGGGGGGAACCAGGTGGGGGGGTGTGGGGGGACCGGTGTGGGGGGTGGAAACTGAAGAAAGCCAGAGTTGGTGAACTGAAGGGTGTGGGAGGGGGTTGAAAACTGGAGGAGCCAGTGGAGGTAGGTGAAAGAATGTGACTATAGAAACGAGCATTTTAAATTGAATCGGGAAGTTGTGTAAATGGGGAGAGGTAGGTGAGACGGACTTAAAGCAGGCTTATGAGAGGTGGACGGTAGGAAGATGGCGAGGCGAGATGAGGTGAGGTGAGGTATTACGCGGTGCGCCTCACCTCACCTCACCTGGCGAGGACGTTTGAAAGGGATTTGTCACCCTGGCAAAAATCGAACAGAAGCGTTTGATCTTTGCCCGATGTATATTGTTTATCACTTGGGAGCTTTGACAACCAGATGAAGTAATTGTCTTCTTTCACTTGCAGCCAAGCCCTACCTGGTGATCAGAATTCTCAACACAAAGATTCAAAACTGCATGCTTTTCCACATTCAGGAGAAACGAGAAGGCAAAATGTACAACACAATCTCCCTCTACAGTGAGTCTGTCTGTCAATCCTTCTCAAATTGCTGAATCGAGAAATGTTTCTAAGCCAAGCTTTCAGCTACATTTAATAGGCACAGGCTTTCTCTCCCCTCTCCCCTCCCCTCCCCTCCCTACCCACTCTCTGCTTCTCCCCTCCCACCTTCCTTACACCCTCTCCCCTGAACGTGCCCATCAATCCCTTCATCCCCTCCTCTCTCCTCCTTCCCACCTCCCCCTCCACCATCCCCTCCCTCTCTTCCTCCCCCACCCCCTCCCCCTCCCTCTCCTTCAACCTCCCCCTCTACTCCCCCTCTCCCCACACTCCACTTCTCTCCCTCCCTTCGACTCCTCTGCATCTCCCCTTCCTTCCCCCTTTCCCCTCCCTCACCCCTTCCTCCAATCTCCCCCTCACTCCTCTCTCCCTTCACTTTCTCCCTCCCACCTCCCACTCTTTCTCCACCCCCTCCCTCAGAGATTCTCTACCCCCCCCCCCCCCCACCTCACCACTCCCGCTCCTGCCCGATTTTGAAGCCTCAGAGTCAGTTACTTACTGGAGGCAGGGTCTCCAATCCTGGGAGTGAGACCCCACTAAACAGGCACTTTCATTCGGACATATGAAGGGAGGTTACACGATCAACTATCTGCACTCATATAGCGCCTTTAATGTAGTAAGCACTTCCTGCTGAACCACAGCTGACACATCTTTCAAAGGTCATGGGTTCATGCCTCACTCCAGAGACTTAAGCCCATAATCCGTGCTAACACTCCGAGTGCAGTACTGAGAGAGTGCTGCACTGTCAGAGGTGCCGTCTTTCAGATGAGACATTACTGAGCCACAGCTGACATCTATCGATAGTTTGAAAAGGAAAGGAGATCATTGAGAGGGAGAAAAAGGAAGTAGAAAGTGATCGGGCAATTTTATTTTTGACTGAAAACAGGTCGAAATCCAGTCGCAATGGAGAATGAGCTGAAGATCTTTGAAGACCAGGTTCAGTGCGTGGGAATGAAGAAGGATAAAATTATAGTCCCACCTCGAATCAAGGTTGGTTTTTTGTTTTGGTTTCTGTCAGAAATGCTCGGAATATAGTTTATTTGTCAAAGTCCAAAAGCAATGGCTTAAAGTCTCCTAATTCATGTCTTTGTTACCTCCAGTCTTGACTATTCCAACCCTCTCCTGGTCTGCCCCCATCCCATCTTCCACCCAAACCTGAACTTGTTCAAAACTCTGCTGCCCCATATCCCAACTCACACCAAGTCCCATTCACCCATCACCCCCTGTGCTGACTGACCTACATTGGCTCCAACTCTGGCAAAGCCTCAATTTTAAAATTCTCATCCTTGTTTTCAAATCCCTCCATAGTCTCACCCCTCCCTATCTTGGTAACTTCCTCTAGGCCTACAAATCTCCGAGATCTCCGTGCTCCTCCAATTCTAGCCTCTTGCACATCCCCAATTTTAATCACTCCACCGTTGCAGGCTGTTCCTGCAGCTGCTGAATTCCCTCCCTACACCTCTCCGCCTCTCTACCTCACTTTCCTCCTTTAAGATTATCCTTAAACCTACCTCTTTAACCAGGTTTCTGGACACCTGCCCTCATGCCACTCGAATGTGGCTCAGTGTGAAATTTTGTCTGATAACCTTCCTGTGAAACGCCTTGGGATGTTTTACTATGTTAAAGGCGCTAGATAAATGCAAGTTGCTGTTGTTGAATGTAAGTAATGAATGAAACATCCAGGTTGTCGTTACTCGGGTTCAGTTATCTTTTCACTGTTTAATTACATTTTTTTGCAGCTGAAATACATTTTGGGGCTTAGGGATTGAAGTTTCTGCTGTGCGAGTGACGACTGAATACCCCTGAAAAAAATTACTGAGCGCAAAACAAAACTTAAACAGAATTGTAACATGGTACAAGGACTCGGGGACACAGATTCAAGGTTTTGGGCAAGAGATGCAGGAAGAGGTGTGAGGAGGAACTTTTTTAACTCAGCGGGTGATAATGACCTGGAACTCGCTGCCTACGAGGGTGGTAGAAGCGGAGACGATTGATGATTTCAGAAGGAAATTGGATGGGCACTTGAGGGAAATAAACTTGCAGGGCTACGGGGATAGAATGGGGGCATGGAAATGACTTGATTGCTCTACGGAGAGCTGGCATAAATTGGATGGGCCAAATGACTTCCTTCTGCACTGTAATGATTCTACGACTTGAGCAACAGATGGAACCACAATAGGCTCGAGGGGCCGAATGGCCTATTCTTGCTCCTATTTCTTCTGGTCAGATGGAGGTTTCATCACATGACCTCCTGCTTCCAAGACGAGTACATGAGGTCGATAGAATGGGAGGGGACTACATGTGACGTATAAACACCAGCATGGACCCCTTGAGCAGAATGGCCTGTTTCTGAGTTGTATATTCAATGTAACGAACTTCCAACTGACCCGCCCAACACTCTGCCATTGGTCACCCAATATGCCCATCCTCACGGTGCCCCACTCTCCTACACCAATCAGAAAGCAAATAGACTCTTCAATATCTGATTGGATAATTCTTCACTGTCAGTCAAACACCATTTTAGCACCACCCTGCTCCCCCAAGTCTGATAATTTTATAGCTAATAAACAAAAATGTCCAAAGAAATTTTTTTTTTATTGCTCCTGAAGATTAGTGTTTTAATTCCTGGACATTCCAGGGTAACCATGGAGTCGTCGAGTCATTACAGCAAGAAAGGAGGCCATCAGTCCAACAAGTCCCTGCCGGGGCTCTGTAGAACAATCCAATCAGTCCCATTCCCCCACTCTATCCACATAGCCACAAGAACACAAGAAATAGATGCAGGAGTAGACTGTATGGCCCATCGAGCCCCTACCGCCCTACAATACAATCATGGTTGATCGTGGGGGCTTCAATTCCACTTTCTTGCCCACTCCCCATATCCCTTGATTCCCTGAGAGACCAAAAATCTATCTATCCCAGCCTTAAATGTATTCAATGATGGATTCTAACCATCTGGGGTAGAGAATTCCAAAGATTTACAACCCTTTGAGTGAAGTAATTTCTCCTCATCTCAGTCCTGAATGATTGACCCCTTATCCTGAGACTGTGTCCCCGTGTTCTAGATTCCCCCACCAGTGGGAACAATCTCTCAGCTTCTACCCTGTCAAGCCCTTTCAGAATCTTGGATGTCTCAATTAGATCACCTCTCATTCTTCTAAACTCCAGAGAATATAGGCCCAATTTACTCATCATAGGACAACCCCCTCACCCAGGGACCAATTTAGTAAATCTGCAAGTTTATTTCCCTGATGTGCCCATCCAGTTTCCTTTTGAAATCATTGATCGTCTCTGCTTCTACCACCCTCGTGGGCAGCGAGTTCCAGGTCATTCTATGTCCCCCAGTCCTTGTACCACCAGCTAACGGAAACTATCTTATCCAATCCTGTCATAATCTTGTATTCCTCTATCAGATCTCCCCTCAATCTCCTCTGCTCCAGGGAGAACAACCCCAGCTTCTCCAACCTAACCTTGTAGCTAAAATCTCCCATCCCTGGAACCATTCTGGTAAATCTCCTCTGCACCCTCTCAAGGGCCCTCACAGCCTTCCTAAAGTGCGGTGACCAGAACTGGATGCAATACTCTAGTTGGGCCTAACCAGAGCTTTATAAAGGTTCAGCATAACTTTCCTGCTTTTGTACTCAATACCTAGAGGGTTGGCAATTCTAAGTTGCAGAGGTGATAAAGTGCAGCTGTGGCCGATCAACGATTAACATGGTCTGTGTCAGCTGTGACACCCTTATCTCTGAGTCAGAAGGCTGTGGATTCAAGTTCCACCCCAGAGACTTAGCCATAAAATCTGGGCTGATGCTCCCAGTGCAGTACTGAGGGAATGCTGCACTGTTGGAGGTGCCATCTTTCAGATGAGATGTCAAACTGAGGCCCTGTCCACCCTCTCAGGTGGGCATAAAAGATCCCATGGCCACTATTTTGAAGAAGAGCGGGGGTGGGGGGCAGGTGTGGGTCCAGGGGGGTTATCCCCAGTGCCCTGACCCAACATCTATCCCGCAATCAGGAACAGATTACTGAGGTCATTATCTCATTGCTTGCTCTGTGCAAATTGGCTGCAGTGTTTCTTACATAACAACAGTGACTACTTTGCAGAAATACTTCAGTGGCTGTAAAGTGTTTTAGGATGTTGTGAATGTTATAAAAATTGCTAAAACCTGTAAGCATTTTTATCAAACATGTTCTAATGTATGTGAAGCCAGTCTTTTAACTCTTCATGTAGCCTGATAGGACTAAAGAGGTTCGTACCATCTTATCCATGATTTTTGTCACTGATTTGACCATTTTTCTTTTTTTCTACAGGATGAATGTGACCCACAAAACACACAGGATGCCGTCAAAAGGAAATGAAAACGCTGACTCCTCAATAAACAAGAGCTCTGCAAAATGCTGCATTTCCAAAATCAAGTTTCTAAACTAAAAGCAAGTTAGCAAAGAGCTGGTTGTAATCTTTTAGCATTGTTCCTAATTCCCGCAAAATAAACCGTTTCCTCTCAAACAGCAGATTGTTTTATTGGGGATCTGACTCGATAACTGACTTCAGCTTTCAGAATGCACACTGATTCAAAATGGAGCTTGAACTGATGTCATTGTAGTGTCAGGTTTCTTTGTATAAATTGAAGATTGACTGTGAACCGACAGACCTGTCTGGGAGGGGACGGTGGCGAGCGACTGCAAGAAGCAGAACTGGCCCTGTCATAACGGTAGGCAAGCTGGGACTGTGCTGGTCCTCCTGTGACTCCTCCTGATTATGGGTTAGTACCCGAGGGGGAATCCAGAGCTACTGGAACATGTCACAGCTAGCAATAGCTTGAAGAGTGCTGTGATAGAGGCTGCAACACGCCACAGTGGATCCAGTTTGCTTTACCACTGAACGATGAACCTGTGTCTCACCATGTTTGGGTTACACCATAGATGTTATTTAGTCACATTTTAAGGTGGTGGGGGGGGGGGGGGGTGGTGGCATTCTAAACTCACCCACCCATCAGGAAACTGATGGGATTGGGTGCAACACTGGCTTTACAGCCTGTCTGATTTACTCCACATTGTCAACAGATATTGGGCAGATGTGTAAAGCCAGCATTCCACCCAGTCCCATGGGATTCCACAACAAGAGAGTTGGGTTAAAATTATCCCCTAGATATTTGCATTTAATGAACAGTCATTGCTGGAAGTGTGTTGGATAGAGGACATGTCACTATTACCAGTGTGTTATCAGATCAGAGCAACCGTCTGTGATTCTACTTAAACAGCATGGAATTTTAAAGGGACGGGAGGTTTCAGCGTATTAGGGAGATATTTGAATGAAAGAACCAGAGGGGGAGATGAGGAGAATTGTTCTAATGCAGTGAGTTGTTGTGACCTGTTGTGCCAGAAAGGGCGGTGGAAGCAAATTCAATAGTAGCTTTCAAAAGAAAACTGGATTAATGCTTGAATGAAAACATCTGCAGGGTGATGGGGAATAAGCAAGGGATGTGGGACTAATTAGATAGCTCTTTCAAAGAGCTAGCACAGGCACAATGGACTGAATGGCCTCCTTCTTGGCTGAATTATGATTCTATGATGTGGCACTGATTTAAGCAGCAGAGTGCTGTGAATTTGAAGTCTGTGGTGACAGGAAAAAGGACAGAAAGATGATCAACAGAGAAGGGATGATAGAGAAAAATGGTCCATAGTTAGAAGAGAAACCCAGAAGTATGGTCAAGAGCAGGAAACAGAGCGGGGAGGGTTTTGACTATAGCACCGAAGTGTTTTTTGAAAAGCATTTCCACCTGTTTAAGTAACTCAGCAGTTGGGTTTTTATTAGTTTGTGTATTTTCTGTGAGATTTGAATAAAGAGTGACAGAGAGAGTGTGTAACACCCGGTCATATGATCATTGCCACTATGTTTCCTCCATTGAATACACCAAGCAGCTGGATGTGAAAGTAGGAAAGTGATAATTAGATGCAAATATGCTCATCCTAAATTCAAATTGTATTGTGATCCCGTTTTGTTTCAGTTATTGTACTGTAATAAAGCTTTTATCTGCATTAGCACTGTACTGACAGTTATTTGTCAGTACAGATATATTGATTGAGTGTGTGTGTGTTTATATATATATATATATATGTATATATATATTGTTTGCCCTCAAGGGGGAATCTAGAACGTGGGGGCACAGTTTCTAAATAAGGGGTCTCCCATTTGAGACGGAAATGAGGGGGAATTTCTTCTCTCAAAGGGTTGTTAATCTTTGGAATTCTCTTCCCCCGAGAGCAGTGGAGGCTGGGTCATTTGATTTTTGATTGACGAGGGAATAAAGGGTTATGGGGGGGGGGGGCAGGCAGAAAGTGGAGTTGAGCTATCAATCAGATCAGCCATGATCTTATTGAATGACAGAGCAGGCTTGAGGGGCCGAATGGCCTAATCCTGCTCCTATTTCTTGCGTTCTTATGTTTTTATGTAGAAGCAGTTATGTACTAAAAGGTCAATATTAAGCCAAACCAGTGGGGCAGTCCTGCCACTTTATAAATCACTGATGTGACCACACTTGGAATACTCTACAGTTCTGGTTGCCACATTGCAGGAAGGATATTACAGCTAGTTGAAAGGATAGAGAAGAGAGCAACCAGAATGATTGAGGGGATTAAATTATGAGGAGTGATTATGTAAATTAGACATGTTCCCATTGGAAAAGAGAAAGTTGAGAGGTGATCTGATTGCTGTTTATGGGATTCCACCAGGACTTGATAGTATCGACCATGACAAACTCTTTCACCTTGTCCTGAGCTGTAGAATCCAAGAACACAACCTGAGCTTGAATTGCGGAGAATTCAAAACTAATCTGAGGGAACTATGTCGCTACCCCGTCATTGGGCCCATTTCCAGTTCTGACCCTACAACAGGGAGCAACATAGTCACAACCCACGATTTTGGCTGCGGTGAGGACTGATTGGCTGGAAGGTGGGTTTGGCTGCCAATTAGCAGTGGCAGGCATGGGATGGAGGCGGAACACTGAAAACACGGGCTCGATTTAAAGGCTTGACAGCAGCCATTATAGTGGAAGACATTATAGCTGTGGAAGGCCAAAGTCATAGAGTCATAGAGTCAGCAGGAGGAGATGCAGAGAGCCCTGACACCCATGGCAGGGCTGTCCCACGGTTTGCCAATGCAACCCGTGAGGTGAGGTTGGAGGCAGTATGCGGGAGGCGAGGGGTCGTGTTCCTGGAGGGTGGCAGGAGAAGGCCAACGAGCCGAACTAAACAGGCCTGGCTGGAGGTGGCAGAACATGTCAGCAGTGGCAGTGACATCCGGAGGGCCTGGGCGTAGTGCCGCTTGAGGTTTAATGACCTTCCTCGTTCTGGCAAGGTGAGTGCAACGTGACACCCAGATGACAGGTCTCCAGGTCTACAGCCACCAGTGGACACACCAGCTGAGCAGCCTGAGGCCGCACGGTTCTCCTAAGCATGGGAGAACTGTGTAGCCAGGGTAATTACTGACCCTTCAGCAACGCCCAGAGCCCCAGTGCTGTTGAGGAGTTGGCAGCACTGATACATGCAACTTCTTATGTAAATAAACTGCTGGCATTGGTCAGCGAGGCCAGCAGTGCTTTCTCTCTCTCTCTCTTTTGTCATTGCAGGACAAAAGGGCGCAGAATGCAAAGGACAGGGTACGCATAGGAGGAGGAATATCCCAGCTCACCATCCTCACTGCTATGGAGGCGGCGGCACGTGACATTGTGAGGGTGGTGCTGTATGACAAAGTGGGCAATGGAGAGATGGGAATACACGTAGGAGAGGGTGAAACGATATTGAATTGTGTAGTTGAAGGGGGTGGAGTGCACTCCTCCCCACCCGACAGCATGCCAAAGCCTCAGCTCTGCAGAGGATTCTGCTGTCACAGGCGAGTTCCCATAATCTCCTTCTTGAGCTTCCCACTGGGCCACTTGTGGATGGGGAGCGTGAAAGTACTGTCGTGTCATCAGGAACCTCTGATGAAAGGAACCAGCAGAGCCCACACCATCTCCTCATGCAAGCGTGTTCTCTACCAGCGCAGATACACTCACATCGGTGGCTCCTCACCCGAGGTTACAAAGGGTGACACTGGGAGAAGGGCGCGGCACTAGTGAGCAGGAGGAGGTGACAGAGCCAGAGGCAGCTGTGGGCAGTCCCCCTCGGAGGACGGAGAACAGACAAAGCCCTGCTCAGCTGGACACAGATGCAGGGCCTCGGGAGTCACAAACAAGGAGGCTCTACTTTGGCCGGCAGTGAGAGATGTGTGTCCACATGTTGGAGTTCCCTGAGGTAGTGCAGGGTCGTGGGCTGAGAATAGAGGAGTCCATTCAGCTCATGTGCTCCACCATGGCTCAGGACTTTGAAAACTAGGGACACACACAGATTAAAGGTTTTGGTGAAGAGATACAGGGGGGATGTGAGGAAGAACTTTTTTTTACACAGCAGGTGGTAATGACCTGGAACTCGCTGCCCACGAGGGTGGTGGAAGCAGAGACGATCAATGACTTCAAAAGGAAACTGGATGGGCACTCGAAGGAAGTAAATTTGCAGGGCTACGGGGATCAAGTGGGGAAGTGGGACTGACTGGATTGCTCCGTGGAGAGCTGGCATGGACTCAATGGGCCGAATGTCCTCCTTCTGTGCCATAAGTGACTCTCTGACTCCTCCATTGAGAGTGGCCAACCTCATGCAGAGCCGCACACAGCAGCACTCTGGGTGGATGCAGGAGCAGCACACTGACATGCACAGAAAGCATGCTTTGCTCTGTAGCAATGGTACTAATGGCCCAAAGACTCACAGATAGGATGCCAGCTGCAGCTGCTGATGGTTCCCTCCAGCGATCCAGAGCACCATCAAAAGGCTGAGTGCCATCATTATCATCGGCCTCCTTGGTCCCTTTGACTGAGGGATCATTTATGCAGCAGGGCTCTGTGACGGAGGCTGCCCCTGCACTGACGCCTCTGCAGCAGCCTCTGGAGGTGCCCCACTGGCACCTCCATGACGAGGACGACTGCCACAAGCATCTCAACCGCAAGTAGACACACGTGAGCAGGTTGCCTCCACCTCATCCGAGGCCACAAGGAGAGCAGCACATAGATGTGGCTGAGAGCGAAAACCACTATGACTATCAGAGCACTGACTGGTTGATGAGTAACTTCACTTGTGATTGTGCATATTGTAATTTATCAATAACATTAGAAATGCTGAGACATGATTGCAGAGGTGTGAGATTCCATCCTTTAATGGCAAGACTGGAAAAGAGGGAAGAAGTGGTGAAGGGAAGGGCGTGGTCTTTAAATGGGGACACTGTGACCGCTGGAGAGATGGGTACTATGCAATTCTGATAAGAATGGATCTAGTCAAGGTTGTGTGTTAAATGTAAGCGTTCTCACAGGCAGATCAAAGTGAATTCAAGAGCATGCAGTCCTACTGGATGAATAACACTCCTGTGAAATGTGCTCGGATCAGATGTGCCCAGGCATTCACACCATCCTGATGAGGGCTTTGACTCCTGAGCCAGCCTTGGCCACCTCCCTCCCTGCATGGGTCACTGTTCTGCTCCGTATCTTCCTCCTTTTCCTCTTCCTCCTTCTCCTCCTCCTGTGATGCACTTTATCCATCCAGTGCTTCACCCTCTTCAAGGTCCACACCTCTCTAGAGTGCCATGTTATGGAGAGCGCAGCAGACCACTGCACTGAGCGAGACCCTTGCAGGAGTGTACTGCAGGGCGCCACCCAACCGGTCCAGGCACTAGAACCACATCTTCAGAAGCCCGATGGCCTGCTTAATGGTGGACCTTGTGAGCAGATGGCTTTGGTTATAGCATCACTGTTGCTCCATCTCTGGATCATGTAAAGGGATGAGTAGCCATCTCTTCAAGGGATAGCCCTTGTTCCGTAGAATCCATCCATGGAATTTCTGTGGTGACATGAAGCGCTGCGGCACCCTGGACTGCCAGAGGATGAAGCCGCCATGGCAGCTGCCAGGATAGTGAGCGCACACATTCATTAAGCACTTACTGTGGTCAGAGACCAGCTGAATGTTGAGGGAGTGGAAGTCCTTCCTGTTGATGAATCTCACTGGCTGCTCACTCAACGCTTTCATGGGTGCAATCGATGATGCCCTGCACCTGAGGGAATAAAGTGATGGAAGTGAATCTGTGTCTGCAAGGCCCCATCTGTTTGAAATTGTATGAACTGCCCAAATCTCGCAAATAGGGCATCAGTGATCTGCGAGATGCAATGAAGTGCTGCCCCTTGCGAGATGCCACCAAGGTCCACTGCTGATCCTTGGAAGGAGCCAGAGGTGAATAAGTTAAAGATCACAGTGACGCTAATGGCTCCTGGCAGATCATAATGAGCAATACTGCGAGGTCTGAGGTCTTTCTTAACGAGAGCACAAATCTCAGTTCCCATCTGCCTAGATAGGCTCAGACTCCTGTGGCACTGATTCTCTGACATGTCCAGGTAGCTACTTCTTCAGTGGTACACTCGTTGCCTTCATGTCCCTCGTTCCTCCCCTCTGCCCTCCTCAAGCCCGGGGCTCTGCATCTGCTCTATCTTTGAGTACCTTAGTCCCCTATCTCGCTGTTGCCTTGCTTTCAGTCAGCTGCATACACAATGCTCACTGGACTGCCCTCTAATGGCCCCACCATCCCTGGAGGCACACGAGCCCCTCCACTGCTCGAGCATGCACAGACTGGTTGTTCCGCTAACTCTTCTCACCCAATGGCACCTGTGCGCCAATGGATGAGTGCCCATCTCAGCCGTGCATCCTTTTATGAACCCCCCTTATTGAATGGCATGGCCATGACTGGCTCCCCACTGTGTTGGTGCCTCCTTCCAGCCAGAATGTTTCAGATCCATCGTGGAAACTATGCCCTCCCACAAAAATTCCAAACAGGCCCTTGACAAGCTGTTGTTTATACTCCACACAAACCTCCTCCAATTCCATCATGCCTCATCGCAGCATTTCAGCATACCTCTCTAAATCCTTATCTCTTGTGTACTCATCTAGTTTCCCTTGCATCCAGAGTTTGAAATCCTTCCTTGTGCTATTTATTACATTCACTAATGAGTGAACAGGCCACACAGGGATTGCAACTCCTGGTAAGTCAGTGTTAGGCCTAGAAGAGAGAGCAACTGAAAGCACTCTGATACCATTGGCGTGCGGCCTAAGACAGGCTAGAAGCCTTCACTTTAAGGTGAGGAGACAGCCCCATGAGTGGATCACTGCATTAAAGTGGTAGAACCAGCTCCCCCACAGAGACCATCTTCAAACGCACACCCTGAAAGACAGAGAGCAATGAGTCCCCAAATCAAATCCCAGGGCACATGCAATAGTGTTATCTTCAAAATGCTTCTAACCTGCACTGATACATAGAACCATAGAGGTTTAAAGTGCAGAAGGAGGAGAGACTGGAGAAGCTGGGGTTGTTCTTTTAAGAGGAGGTTTAATAGAGACATTCAAAATCATGAAATGTTTTGATTGAGTAAATGAGACAAAACTTTTCACTTTCCATTCAGCTCATTGAGCCTGCTCTGCCTTTGATTGAGATCATGGTCAATCTGTATCTTCTCCTTCTACACACCTTGCTTCCATAACCTTTAATACTCTTACCTGACCAATATCAACAACAAAGAACAAAGAACAGTACAGCACAGGAACAGGCCATTCGGCCCTCCAAGCCTGCGCCAATCTTGACGCCTGCCTAAACTAAAACCTTCTGCACTTTGGGGTCCGTATCCCTCTATTCCCATCCTATTCATGTATTTGTCAAGATGCCTCTTAAACGTCTCTATGGTACCTGCTTCCACCACCTCCCCTGGCAGCAAGTTCCAGGCACTCACCACCCTCTGTGTAAATATTTTTAAATAGTTTTAATATTTTCAGTTACATAGTATTCTTACAAAGTAATAACAGCACAGAAATAGGCCATTCGGTCCAACTGATCCTTGCTCCACACGAACCTCCTCCCACTCCTCTTCATCTCACCCTATCAACACGTCCTTCTATTTCCTTTCCCCCTCATGTGTTTATCCTGCTTCCCCTTAAATGTATCGATACTATTCACCTCAACAACTCCCTGTGGTAGCGAGTTCCACATTCTCACCACTCTCTGGGGAAAGAGGTTTTTCCTGAATTCCTGGATTTATTAGTAACTATCTTATATTGATGGCAGTTGACATCAGTTCCCTCTCCCCAGGGTATGAAAGGTGGTGGAGGGGGGGAGGGGGATGGGGGGGGGGAGGAGGGAGGGAGAAGGGGGATGGGGGGAGTGGGGGGGAGGGGGAAGGGGGGATGGGGGAGTGGGGTTGAAGGGGTGGGTGGATGGGGAACACAGCTGACATTCTCAACCCTGATTGCTGCAAGATTTACGTATGAACGTGCCAAACTGACGGGCAGGGGCCATTACTGAAGGCCCAGGTAAGGGTCCCATGCCCAGGGTTATGAGCCATGACCAACAGCGGAATTTCCGGTGGTGATGGTGGAAGAGCTAGAACCTAGGGGGAACAAAGGCTGCTTACAGGCCGAGGATCCTTTGAGGAGAAGACTTGTGTTTCCTTTAAAGTGCACACGAGGAAGGCAACAGGAAACCACCTCGTACCTTTTCCCCCGTCGTATTGCTCATTTCTCAGCAAAGTTAAAAAATGGGAGGCTCTTATGAGCAACAGAAGAGGAAAGCGCAGGACCGTGAGGTGTGGAGAAATGAGCAGAGGAGCCACCCTTGGGCAGATCACCACTGCTACAAAGACCAACGGGTCCATCAGGCCTGACCCACACCTCACGACGGCTGGAGCATCATAAGCAGAGCCTTCCAATGTGACCCTGCCCCTCTCCCCCTCCAACCCCACAGCCACGTAATCTTCTGGGAGAGGCAAAAAAAATGCAGAGAAAAATACTCAGGGCCAATAAGGGGAAAAAATTACTCTGGAAAGTTCTTCTCTGACGCCCGGCCTCCCACCATCCCCCACTCCCCGTTTGAAACTGGAACCAAGTCTTTTCCATAAAGGCATATCCCGGGATACGGATCAGTTTGGGTCAGGATGGGGCTCGATGGCCATCATGGGCAAATAGCCCATTGATAATCATTATCCAAACTCACAACACAACAAAACAAAACAAAACAAGCTCCTGGGCTGCGGTTTGAGCTCCCATGGAAATGTGTCCAAGTGTAACTGAACTGACCTCATTCGAGAAAGGAGAAAGGACAACAATCAAGAAGGAAAATATTTAAACTAGAAAGGGCACGGCCCAACAATACATTCCCAGAGAAACGAGGAAAACACAACATAACTTTTCACTTCAATCTGCTCCTACAGCCAACTGTCAACATCTCCCTCACAAACATCTCCGCTGTTTAAAGTAATTATTTATCTAGGCAGGGAGTAAGAACCTTGCAATCATGGACAATATTTTTTCTCTCCGAATTGTTGCTCAGCTGCCTGAATGTTGACTCATCACACTGGCGCCATCAGGCCTTTCACAGACTACACATTCCAGCTGCACTGCATCCACAGAAAGCAAAAGAAAAAACACTGCTTCACTGTGAAGCTAAAATGATATCATCCTAAATGATAGAGAAATGCAGTGGTTAAACTTTGCAGGAACTTGCACTGGCTCATTCATCACAAAGTGTCACTTCTACAATGGGTATCATGCATTGAAAGGCCCTGGTTTATCAACTCTTGCAGTCTGTTCTATGTTGCATTCTATAGTCTCTTTTCACCTTGATACTCTCTCATTAATCTCTGTGAATTACCAGTTGCTGAGTCCAAATCAGTTTTCCTGTGTGTTATTGCTGTAGATAGCAGAAAATGCCCAATACACAAACAGATGCTATAATTAATAATAAATCGAAAGATAAAATGCTGGAAGGTCTGGCAGCATCTGTGTAGAGAGAAACAGAGTTAACGTTGCAGGTCGATGATGACCTTTTGTCAGACTCTGTTTCTCTCCCCATCAATATTCCCTGACCTGCTGAACATTCCAGCATCTGCAGTATTTTGCAAATGTTATAATTGGTTGTGAAATAGCTAACGTAAAAGATTTAGACATAATTCATATCAGAAACACTTTATGCACACACTTCCTGTCTGCTACACTTCTAATGTCGCAAGCTAATGCAAATGACTGCATCGCACTTAGATCAAGTTATAAAGAAACAAAGTTGTAATGCAGAAGATTTCTCCAGAAACAGAGAAGGCCAGAGCCACAATGTCTGCAGGCTCTTAACAAACCTCCCGACAAAGCCAGAATTCTGATCTTCAGTCTGACTAACATAACTTTAAAAGAACTAAAGTAAAGTAGAGTACAAGAGTAAGGAAGTTATGGTGAACTTTGCATGGGAAATACATGGGAACATCACCACCTGCAAGTTCCCCTCCAAGCCACACACCATCCTGACTTGGAACTATATCGCCGTTCCTTCACTGTCGCTGGGTCAAAATCCTGGAACTCCCTTCCTAACAGCACTGTGGGTGTACCTACCCCACATGGACTGCAGTGGTTCAAGAAGGCAGCTCACCACCAACCTCTCAAGAGCAATTATGGATGGCCTGGCCAGCGACGCCCACATCCCATGAATGAATAAAAAAAAGACACTAGTTCGGCCTCAGCTGGAGTACTGTGTCCAGTTCTAGGCAAAGACGTGAGGGCATTGGAGAGAGTGCAGAAAAGATTCATGAGAATGGTTCCAGGGATGAGGAATTTCAGTTATGAAGATAGATTGGAGAAGTTGGGACTATTTTCCCTGGAGAAGAGAAGGCTGAGAGGTGATTTGATAGAGGCATTCAAAATCATGAGGGGTCCGGACAGTGTAGATAGAGAGAAACTGTTCCCACTCTTAAAGTAATGGGTAAGAGAAGCAAAAGTGACATGAGGAAAAACTTTTTCACGCAGCGAGTGGTTAAGGTCTGGAATGCGCTGCCTGAGTGTGTGGTGGAGGCAGGTTCAATTGAAGCATTCAAAGGAGAATTAGACAGTTATATGAAAAGGAAGAACGTGCAGGGTTCTGGGGAGAAGGCGGGGGAATGGCATTAGGTGAATTGCTCTTTCAGAGAGCCGGTGCAGACACAATGGGCCGAATGGCCTCCTTCTGTGCTGTAACAATTCTGTGATAGGGTGAATTCGGTCAACTCATCCAGAGGGTACTTTGTAATTAGGCTTTGTAGTCTTAAAGGGATACGCATCTACAGCAGAGCAGGTGAATGCACAGTATAGTATTCCTGTCCTTCTACAGCAACACTGACTTTGACTTACAAACAATACCATGTGTCTCTAGCTAGTAACAGTATAATAGCTAAATGGCTTGTGTGCATTGCATGTCCATCACTGCTTAAGAGTAACTTTACAATTTTGACGCACTTAAAAAATTAAGGAGGTGAAGGGAATCATAATAGAGGGATAGAATTGAAAAGCAGAGAGGTTATGTTAACCTTGTACGAACTTTGGTTAGACCACACTTGGAGTACTGTGAACAGTTCTGGTCTCCATATTATATAGAGGCACTGGAAAGGGTGCAAAAAAGATAGACTGGAATGATACCAGAACTGAGATTTTCCCTATCAGGAAAGATTGAACAGACTGGGGTTCTTTTCTCTACGACATAAAAATGAGGGGGTGACCTGATAGAGGTATTCAAGATTAGAGTCATCGAGTCATAGAGTGATACAGCACTGAAACAGGCCCCTCGGCCCACCGAGTCTGTGCCGACCATCAACCACCCATTTATACTAATCCTACATTATGAAAGGGTTTGATAGGATCGACATAGAGAAGATGTTTCCACTTGTGGGTGAGACAAAATTACAGGCTATAAATATAAGATCGTCACTCATAAATCCAACAGAGGTTAGAATGTGGAACTCGCTATCACAGGGAGCAGTTGCGGCAAATGGATGCATTTAAGGGGAAGCTGGATGAGCACACAAGGGAGAAAGGAATAGAAGAATATGGTGATAGGGTGAGATGGAGAGGGGTGGGAAAAGGCTCGTGTGGAACATTAACACCAGCATGGGCCTGTTGGTCCGAATGGCCTGTTTCTGTGCTGTACATTCTTTGCAAAACTTTATAATGAGCAAAGAACGGAAAAATTTTCCAAGATCAGGTAAAAACAGAAGTCAGAATATCTGCAGGCTCTAATGTTGGCGATGACACTTAGAAAAAACGAACAAAGCAAATCCTCTAACTCACTTTGAGCAATGGATTCATTGGTAATTAAAGTCCAGTACATGGCTGCAGATTTACAGTCTAACATGTCACAATGCCCAAGTCATGCCCCTCTGTTGCACTATTCTTTTAGGGAAGTCTCTGGTAGCTATATGCCTTACTTGCAAACTCCACCCAAGCGGCCATCGAGCTGCTGAGGATGAGGTTCCGTTACCTAGATCGATCCGGTGGAACCCTGCAGTATGCCCCAGTGAAGGTTTGACTATGGTGCTGGTCTGCTGTGCTCTGCACAATCTAGCACTGCAGAGGGTGGGGGGAGGGGGTTGGCGTGGGGGGGGGGTGGAAAGGAGGCCTTGCATGACGAGGACTTGATTGAATGACGCTCCTCCACTGACAAGGAGGATGACGAGCAAGCGGCAATGGATGCTGAAGCCCTTTCACCGGAGGACAGGCAGATTGAGTGACGGTCCAAGGAGGCAAGAGACTACCTCATACTTACCCGCTTCCAGCCACCACGATGGCCACTCAGAGTAAAAACAATAAAGACTCATCCCAATGCATGCAGTCTGTCACCTTTCTATTTGTCATCCGTGCCTCGCACCCAGCTGAATCACGCGCTGTGGCCCACGGGAGACCCTATTCAAATGAGGGCTGTGCCTACATTGGCATCCACTCAGGGGGATGGGTGAAGTCAGCAGCTTTCAATTAATGCATGATAGAATAATCACTTTTGCACAATGAAGGTTAATTTCAAAAACAAAAGAACTTTATATGATGATGGAAATGCAAAATTTCAAACATCCGTGAGACCACAAGTGTTTCTAGGTGATTTTCTTTATACAATTCTACGAGGTGTGACCCCAGCACTAGCAGCTGGACTGGAGACAGAGCGCTGATCATACTGCCCCTTGGCCCGAGATGACTGTGGCAGCTGTCCTCTGGCTGCCTGAGGCCTGGAGGTCCACTGCACAGGTGCAGGACTCTCCTCGGGCATCACGGCTTCTGCAGCTGGGCTCACTGGCAGAGGAGCTGAGGAGCCAGTATCCAAACTCTGAACGCCCTGAGAAGAGCCCCCAGCAAAGGGGGCTCTCCTCCTCCTCCTCCCTTTCTGGGATCACCTGAACCTGCTTGCATACCAGAGAAGGATGAGGAGCTGAAGATGATTCAAGGCGCCTTGTCCTTCTCTCACCTTGTCACTGCTGCATTGAGCTCATGGCCAAGGCAATGGTGTGCAGGTCTGCGCGTATTTGCGGGATCTGGCTGTCCAGGAGGGTCGACAACCTCTCGATGGAGAAAACCATGCGCTCAAATGCCTGAGACACGGCAACCGTCATGGCATGGATGGACTCCTTCATCGCCGGGTCATGGCTGTGCATTGCCTCCGTCATCTCTGCCATATGTTACCTTACCCCTCTCTGCACCTCCAGCATGCCCTGTGCTGTCGACACCAGAGGCTCATCATGAGCCTGGCCACCCACAGTCCTCTGACTGTCAGAGGCCTCAGCTGTCTCAGCCAGCTTCTCGGGTGTGTGCCTGGTGCTCTCAGGTGACCCTGATTCTACAGCTGAGTGGAACCCACCAAAGTGAAAGGATCTGCGCTGGTGGAAGGTGCAGGGGAGTCATGGGATGGTGCTTCCTCTGACTATGGTTCCTCCTCGGAGGCGGATGGCTGATCCCCTCCTGCTGGAGTCTCCTACGGATGCTGTGATCTGCATGCGAGAATACAAACGTGTGGGTTAAGCTGTGCAGATCTCTTCATGCCAAACATGCATGATGTGGGTCTCCAAACATATGTTGATGGAAGACAACCCTCACTCTTACGCAGAGACTCCAGTCTCTCCTTAGCTGTGGAGAGAGACTGAAGATCTGGGATGCTTCCACCAGTCCAGGATGTCTCCCTGTTGTTAGGGGCACTCTTGTCCTGCAAGTGGAAAAGAGATAGACATACTTCACAGAGATCAGCATGACAGTTCTGCTAGTGGCAGCCCCTCGCTCCCTACTGGGGTATCCTATATAGCTCGTGCTCCCATCCACTCTCAGGGGAGCTAATGGGGGCGAGCTGCGAAAGAAGGTGGCCTGTGGCCGATACACAGCCATGCATCTGTCATGATGAGGTGATACAACCCCTTCTGCCAGCGCAGTTGTAGTGCCTCCCTCCCCATGTCCCACTTCCACCTGCATTGCCACTTGCAATCCCTAAAAAGGAGTTATGTAGCAGTCACTTTGGTAGAATTCAGGAGGTCGCTGACCCTCTTGAGGCACTGTATCCATGTCCGGGATTTGTGGGGGGGGTGGGGGCAGGTGACCCCATGGCTGCTAATCTCAGCTATCTCTAATGAGGCTTGCTTGGTCAGATGAGAAGGCCTCTTCTTGCCATCACTGGGGAACTGAGCCTCCCGTCTTTCCCTTGCAGCCTGGAGGAGAATCTACAGGGAGGCATTGCTGAACCATGGGGCCACTTGCTATCTTGCACTTGTCATGGTCCCTTTTGGCTTTCTAAGAGCTCCTGGTCCTTTGAGGCCTTGGTCAGCAGCACAGGGAGTCCAGGCAGGGGGTGTCAACACAGAGGGAGTCCAGGCAGGGGGTGTCAACAGCAGAGGGAGTCCAGGCAGAGGGTGTCAACAGCAGAGGGAGTCCAGGCAGAGGGTGTCAACAGCAGAGGGAGTCCAGGCAGAGGGTGTCAACAGCAGAGGGAGTCCAGGCAGAGGGTGTCAACAGCAGAGGGACTCCAGGCTGGGGGTGTCAACAGCAGAGGGAGTCCAGGCAGGGGGTGTCAACAGCAGAGGGAGTCCAGGCAGAGGGTGTCAACAGCAGAGGGAGTCCAGGCAGAGGGTGTCAACAGCAGAGGGAGTCCAGGCAGAGGGTGTCAACAGCAGAGGGACTCCAGGCAGAGGGTGTCAACAGCAGAGGGAGTCCAGGCAGAGGGTGTCAACAGCAGAGGGACTCCAGGCTGGGGGTGTCAACAGCAGAGGGAGTCCAGGCAGAGGGTGTCAGTAGCACAGCAGCCAAGTCAGTCAGGGAAGCAGCAGTTTAAGCAGGGCTGGCAGTGCTTTAAAGATGACGCCAGCACCTGCGTCATCTCAGCTGACAACGCCATTGGTGCTTTGCCACCCACCCCTGTCACACAATTGGTCGGGCCCAGTGCCTGCATTATGATAATTGGCCACCCGTCACGTGATCACAGTGTGCCAGCCGCACACATGACAAGCAGCAACGGCACCCATTTCCATCGAGACCTGTGACAGGTTCACTAAAGTCAGCCTCATGTCTTGCAAACAGCCTTTCACTCTAATGAAGAGATAGAAAGACAGATTTTTCACATTCTGACTTTGCAACCTGAAGATTAATTAAATTCCAATCGGTCTAACATTTTGCAACCTTAACAGAGTAACGATTAACCCCAGCAGCAGAATAATGCATTGTGCAAAACATGGCATAACATCCCTGGTTTTATAACTCAGCGTAAAATTATTGTGAGCAATGCCACTGGAGATCTATGAACACATAACCGTTTGGCAGCTTTTCAAAGTGTCACACCTACCGAGCAAAGGGAAATCATTCTTTTTCTTGTCTCTTCTGAGTTGGAACTTGGAATTTACAAAGGCCCCAATAAACTGCAACCTTCCCTCATTAACAATGATTGACCTGTGGATAATATCAAGTGCCCACCCACAGACACTAGATTTTTGTAGCTTTAGACGGGACGAGCCCCCTTAAACACAACTGCATCTCTGCAGAAGTATGTTATATTAGGGGCAGCTCTCAATTTTGGTACCTGGATGGTAACTTGCCAGAACAGATCACCTGCCATTTATGGAACCTGCCAGATTTGTGTCCTACTGATATTAGCGGGCGGGTTCGATAACAAAAGGACAACACGCCCCACCCAGTTACCACCTAAAGCCCTGTTAAAATGGTCAAGTTATTATCAGACAATTAAGTCATAACTTATCGGCAGGAGGTTGTGGGTCCACACCCTGCTCAAAGAGCTGGTCCACTTTCCATCTTGCACCAAACTTCAGTTCATCCAAAACTCTCTGTTGTTCGTGTCCTAACTCCCATACACCCATCACCTCCCTGTGCTCGCTGACCGACATTGTCTCAGCCGCCTGGATCCGAAGCTCTGAATTTCCCTTCCCTAGACCTCTCTGTCTCTCTTCTCCTTTAAAATGCTCCTTAAAGTCTCCCTCTTCCTGTCCTAATCTCTCTTTATGTGAATTGGTGTCAAATTTTGTTTGGAAACACTCCTGTGAAGTCCCTTGGGACATTTTGCTATGTTAAAGGTGCTATAGAAATGAAATCTGTTGTTGTTGAGCACACAATCTGGTCTGACACTTTAGTGCAGTGCTGAACGAGTGCTACAGTGTCAGAGGTGCCACTCTTCAGAGGAAATCCTGAACCAAAGCGCTGGTGTGTCTGTTCCGCTGGCTCAGGTGCATGTTAAAGATACCTTCAGACTCATCAAAGAAGTGCAGGGAGTTCTTCCTCATGTCCTGACCAACACTCCTCCCTCAAACAACAGTAACAGTTGAAATGGTCATTTGTCTCATTGAGGTTTGTGGTACCAAAGCTGTGTGCTTGGATAACAAATATATAACAACAGTGATGGACACTACAGTTCATTGGAGGCGAAGTGCTTTGAAACCTTTCCGCGAGATGCAATAAGGCAGTGACTACATAAATGCACGTTCTTTATATGTCACAAGATGAATCGGATTTAAAACTGATTGCACTGCTGCTATGTTGCCACCAGGGTGTGCACAATGATCAATGATGTAACATCTTGCTTCTACAGCACGGAAAGAGATATTTTAACCCAAATGGTTCATGGTCATAGAGTCATAGATTCGTATACGGCACAGAAGGAGGCCATTCGGCCCATCAAGTCCATGCCAGCTCTCCATGGAGCTATCCAATATTGTGTTTATACTCTACACAAATCTCCTCCCAGTCTAATTACCTATTCCCACACTGGCCCCATATCCCTCTATTCTCTTATCTCATGTACACATCAAGCCTCCCCTTAAATGCATCAACGCTATCTGATAGAATCACTCCATGTGACTTGCGAGTTCCACATTCCTTTCGCTCTCTGTGGAAAGAAATTCCTCTTAATTTCTTTATTTGATCTGGTGGTTATCTTACACTTAAACCCCCTTGTTCTGGACTGACCCACACATTTTCTTCACATCCATCACAGTCTTTAAAGACCTTAATTATCTCTTTCCCAGAGAACTGAGCTCCAGCCTGCTCAATCTTTCCCAATAGTTTAATCTTTTCAGTTCTGTTAACATCCTTGTAAATATTTCTTGCTCTTTCACCAGTGCTTCAATATCGTATGGAGAGCAGAATTGTAGACAAAAGAGCTGAACTCAACAGGTGAGGTGACAGTGATTGCCCTTGACATCAAGGCAGCATTTGACCGAGTATGGCATCAAGGAGCCCCAGCAAAACTGAGGTCAATGGGAATCAGGGGGAAAACTCTCCGGTGGTTGGAGTCATACCTAATGCAAAGGAAGATGGTTGTGGTTGTTGGAGGTCAATCATCTGAGCTCCAGGACATCACTGCGGGAGTTCCTCAGGATAGTGTCCTTAGCCCAACCATCTTCAGCTGCTTTATCAATGACCTTCCTTCAATCATAAGGTCAGAAGTGGGGATGTTCGCTGATGATTCCACAATGTTCAGCACCATTTGCGACTCCTCAGATACTGAAGCAGTCCGTGTAGAAATGCAGCAAGACCTGGACAATATCCAGGCTTGGGCTGATAAGTGGCAAGTAACATTCGCGTCACACTAGTGCCAGGCAATGACCATCTCCAACAAGAGAGAATCTAACCATCTCCCCTTGACATTTAATGGCATTATGATCACTGAATCCCCCACTATCAACATCCTAGGGGCTACCATTGACCAGAAACTGAACTGGAGTAGCCATATAAATACCATGGTTACAAGAGCAGGTCAGAGGCTAGGAATCCCGTGGCGAGTAACTCACCTGCTGACTTTCCAAAGCCTGTTCACCATCTACAAGGCACAAGTCAGGAGTGTGATGGAATACTCTCCACGTCTGGATGTGTGCAGCTCCAACAACTGTCAAGAAGTTTGACACCATCCAGGACAAAGCAGCCCACTTGATTGGCACCCCATCTACAAACATTCACTCCCTCCACCACCGATGCACAGTGGCAGCAGTGTGTACCATCTACAAGATACACTGTACCAACTTGCCAAAGCTCCTTCACCAGCACCTTCCAAACTCACGACCTCTACCAACTAGAAGGACAAGGGCAGCAGATGCATGGGAACACCACCACCTGCAAGCTCCCTTCCAAGCCACACACCATCCTGACGTGGAACTATATCGCCGTTTCTTCACTGTCACTGGGTCAAAATCCGAGAATTCCCTTCCTAACAGCACTGTGGGTGTACTTACCGCACACAGTTCAAGAAGGCAGCTCACCACCAACTTCTCAAGGGCAATTAGGGATGGGCAATAAATGCTGGCCTGGCCAACGACGCCCACATCCCATGAATGAATAAAAAAAACTAGACATGATCAGTAAGAAAACAGAGCAATGGACCCTTGGTTACCTGTTTGATCGCACCAATCATTTGACATGCTCTTTTCATTAAAAAAAACGCTTTAAGAAATTCTCTGCAAGTAATCAGAACTCATTAGCCATGTGAAACGTTTAAGTTAAAATCATAGAGTCCATGTTGATTCAGTTGGATGAGGGTTAAAAAACTGGTCACGCGTTTTTGAGTCTATTTATTCAACAGAGTGAGGGCTATGGGGAAAAGGGCAGGGGAGTGGGACTCATTGACTAGCGCTTTCAAAGAGTTGGCACAGACAGGATGGGCCAAATGGCCTCCTTCTGCAGTGCATCATTCTATAATCTATAAAAGGATATTCTGTGTGAAACCCAAATTGATGTAATCCTGATCCAAGCAAGTTAGTCGCAAAATCTGGGAAATAGATTTTTGAGAAGTGGGAGCAAGTTGTTGTTTGATCTGTGTCCATGGGGTGCGTCGATTTCACGGTACGAATGATCTGGTTATATGATGTCCTTTGAATTTAAAACCAACACACAGCGCAAGCGAGAGAACTGAGATGCCAGTTTAATCCTTCGAAGATCCAGATCTTGGCCACCCTTTTCCCTTCTTTTTAATTTATTCGCAGGATGTGGGGATTGTTGACAAGGCTGCCATTTAATGCCCATCTCAGGTTGCCCATAACCCTAACGGGAGGCACCTTCTTCTGTTTGATACAACTGAGCAGCTCGACAGGCCACTGCAGAGGCCAGTTAAGAGTTGACTACATTAGCTAGGGACTGGAGTCATATATAAACCCAGACCAGGTAAAGACAGCAGACTTCCTCCCCTAAATTTCACTTGTGAACCAGTTGAGCTCTGAGATGAATTTTTCACTGATACGGGCTTTATGGTTTCCACTTTCTTTACCAGACTGCTGTGGCAGGATTTGAACCCATGTTCTCTGGATTGGCCATGGTGGGAGAAATTGCAGTCATATGATAGCATCTAACAGTGCCGCTTCAGGGCCTGTGTTCATTAGAGATCCGTGTAATCATCTGGCGACCAGCAATTATCACCGCCTCTCCTCATTTTGCAGAGCTGCTACAGATTGTTTCACCAAAGCAGATGTTAAAACACCCCCGTATAGAAATCGATGGAGAGGGAGAAAAAGGGTGAACAAAATGACACAGGATGTCCTCAGGATGTGGATAATGTGCACGTTCCAACCATAGTTGTCCTAAGAAGTTAGCTTGTACATCTGGGTGCTTTGCTGGGCCATAGATGACCACGTACTGTAGGCCAGACAGGGTGGGAGCAAGTAGCTTAGCTTCCCTTAACCAATTGGGATTTTATTTAATCAGTCAGCTTTCAGAGACCACAGATTACCAGATGGACATAAAATTACACAGAAGTTACAGCACAGAAACAACAATAACCTACATTTATACAGCGCCTTTAACAGAATGAAAGGTCAAAGGTGCTCCACAGGAGCATTATAAAGAAAAATTTGACACTGAGCCAGATAAGGAGATATTAGGGCAGATAGCCGAAAGCTTGGTCAAAGAAGTAGGTTTTAAGGAGAGTCTTAAAGGAGGGAAGAGAGGTAGAGAGGCAGAGAGGTTTAGGGTAGAGCATGGCTACCCGACCTGAACACGACGGGCATCTCAGTCTTAAATGGCTGACCCCTTATTTTCAGACTATGGTCGCTTGATTGCCACCCCATCCACAAACATTCACTCCCTCCACCACCGACGCACAGTGGCTACAGTGTGTACCATCTACAAGATGCACTGCAGCAACGCGCCAAGGCTCCTTAGACCTTCCTAACCCACGACCTCTACCACCTAGAAGGACAAGAGCAGCAGATGCATGGGAACACCACCACCTGCAAGTTCCCCTCCAAGTCACACACCATCCTGACTTGGAACTATATCACCGTTCCTTCACTGTCACTGGGTCAAAATCCTGGAACTCCCTTCCTAACAGCACTGTGGGTGTACCAACACCACATGGACTGCAGATGTTCAAGAAGGCAGATCACCACCACCTTCTCAAGGGTAATTAGGGATGAGCAATAAATGCTGGCCTAGCCAGTGACGCCCACATCCCATGAATGAATTTCAAAAATGCCCCCTGGTTCTAGACTCACCAGCCAGGGGAAACATCCTATCTACATCCACTCTGTCACACCCTGTAAGAATTATGTAAGTTTCAATGAGATCATCTCTCATTCATCGAAACTCTAGAGAATTCAGGCCCAGTTTCCTCAGTCTCTCCTCATTAGACAATCCCGCCATCCCAGGGATTAATCTGTTGAACTTTCATTGCACTCCCTCTATGGCAAGTACGTCCTTCCTTAGATTAGATTAGATTTTTGATTTAGAGATACAGCACTGAAACAGGCCCTTCGGCCCACCGAGTCTGTGCCGACCATTAACCACCTATTTATACTAATCATACACTAATCCCATATTCCTACCACATCCTCACCTGTCCCTATATTCCCCTCCCACCTACCTATAGGTAAATTGGCCATTATAAATTGCCCCTAGTATAGGTAGGTGGTAGGGAAATATAGGGACAGGTGGGGATGTGGTAGGAATATGGGATTAGTATAGGATTAGTATAAATGGGTGGTTGATGGTCGGCACAGACTCGGTGGGCCGAAGGGCCTGTTTCAGTGCTGTATCTCTAAAACTAAAAAACTATACTAGGGGCAATTTATAATGGCCAATTTACCTATCAACCTGCAAGTCTTTTGGCTGTGGGAGGAAACAGGAGCACCCGGAGGAAACCCACACAGACACAGGGAGAACTTGCAAACTCCACACAGGCAGTACCCAGAATTGAACCCGGGTCGCTGGAGCAGCGAGGCTGTGGTGCTAACCACTACGCCACTGTGCCGCCCTTTAGGAGACCAAAACTGTACATAATACTCCAGGTGCGGTCTCACCAAGGCTTTTTACAATTGCAGCAAGAGATTTTTATTCCTGTACTCAAATCCCTGTGCAATAAAGGCCAACATACCATTTGCCTTCCTAATTGCTTGCTGCACCTGCATACCAGCTTTTAGTGTCTCATGAACAAGGACACCCAGGTCTCTTTGGACGTCAACACTTCCCAACCTCCCACCATTTAAGAAATCTTGTCTTCTTGTTTTTTCTACCAAAGTGAATCACTTCACACTTATTCACATTATATTCCAGCTGCCATGTTCTTGCCCACTCACTTAGCCTCCTTGCATCCTCCTCACAACTTACATTCCCACCTAATTTTATGTTATCAGCAAATTTGTAAATATTACATTTGGTCTCCACATCCAAATCATTTATATAGATTGTGAACAGCTGTGGCCCAAGCACTGATCCTTGCGGTACCCCACCAGTAACAGCCTGCCATCCTGAGAATGACCGTTTATTCCTACTCTCTGTTTTCTGGCTGTTAACCAATTCTCAATCCATTGCAGTACATTACCCCCAATCTCATGGGCTCTAATTTTGTTTACTAACTTCCTGTGTGGGACCTTATCAAACATGATTTCCCTTTCATAAATCCATGTGGACTCTGCCTAATTATATCATTATTTTCTAAGTGCATAGTTATCACATCTTTTATAATAAATTCTAACGTTCCCCTACTAGTGATATCAAACTAACAGGCCTGTAGTTAATTGTTTTCTTTCCCCCTCCTTTCTTAAATAGTGGGGTTACATTTGCTACATTCCAGTCTGCAGGAACAATTCCAGAATTTATGGAATTTTGAAAGATAACCACCAATGCATCCATTATCTCTATAGCCACCTCCTTCAACACTCTGGGATGTAGCTCATCTGGTCCTGGGGATTAATCAACCTTCAATCCAGTTAATCTTTTGAGTGCTACCTCATTATTAATACTGATTTCTTTCAGTTCCTCATTTTCACAAGTCCCTTGGTTCCCTGGTATTTCTGGGAGATTTTCTCCATGAAGACTGACACAATGTAATTGTTTAGTTTCTCCACTATTGCCCTATTCTCCATTATAAATTCTCCTGTCTCTGCCTGTACTGAACTCACATTTGTCCTTGATAATCTTTTCCTTTTCACATTCTAAAAGAAGCTTTTACAGTCCGCCTTTATGTTTCTCACTAGCTGGCATTCATATTCTCTTTTCACTTTCTTTATCAGTTTCTTGGTCCTTCTTTGCTGGATTCTAAATTGCTCCCATTCCTTGGGCATACTACTTTTACTGACAACCTATAAGCCACTTCCTTTGATCGAATGCAATATTTAACTTCTATTGTTAGCCATGGTTGATTCATCTTTCCTGTTGGGTTTTTGTGTCTTAGAAGAATATATATTTGTTGTAGACCATGTAATACTTCTTTAAATACTAGCCATTGCCTGTATGCCATCAAATCTTTTAGTGTGTTTTCCCAACCTGCCATCACCAACTTGCCCCTCATACCAACATAGTTTCCTTTGTTCAGATTTAAGACCCTAGTTTCAGAATGAACTATATCACTTTCAAACTTAATATAAAATTCTGTCATATTATGGTCCCTATTTCCCAAAGGCTCCTTTACAGCAAGGTTATTAACTAGCCCTTTCTCATTACATAATACGAAATCTAAAATAGCCCTATTCCCAGTTGGTTCTTCAATGTACTGCTCCAGAAATCCATCTCGTACACACTCCAGGAATTCATCCTCCACGGCATTAGTTCTGATTAGGTTTACCCAGTCTATATGTAAATTTAAATCACCCATTATTACTGTATTACCCATGTTACATGCACCTCTAATTTCCTGATTTATACTGTGCCCAACATTACCACTACTGTTTGGTGGCTTATAAATGAATCCCACCACTGTTTGCTGACCCTTGCTGCTTCTTAGCTCCACCCAAACTGATCTTACATCTTAATCCTTTGATCTAAGATCCTCTCTCACTAATGTGCCGATCATGTCCCTTATTAAGAGCATTAGCCCACCTCCTTTTCCTTCTTGCCTATCCTTCCTAAATGATGAGTATCCTTGAATATTCTATTCCCAGCTTTGTTCACCCTGTAACCATGTCTCTGTAATGGAAATTAAATTATACCCATTTACCTCTATTTATGTCTTCAAATCAGCTACCATTTTTCATAGAATGCTTTCTAGATAGTTTCTTAGAGCAGCACATTCTGGAACCAACCAGAGAGCAAGTTATATTAGACTTGATATTGTGTAATGTGACAGGATTAATTAGTGACCTCAAAGTAAAGGCACTTCTAGGTAGCAGCAACCACAATATGATTGAATATTATATCCAGTTTGAATGAGAGAAGAGTGGGTCTAAGACGAGTATTTTAAACTTAAATAAGGGCAACTATGTGGGCATGAAAGCTGAGCTAGCTGAAGTGAACTGGGTTACTAGGTTAGGAGATAGAGAAGCAGTGGCAGACATTTAAGGGGATGTTTCAGAATACTCAGAATAAGTATATTCCTACTATAAAGAAAAATTCTACCCACCAACCATGGTTAACTAAAGAAGTTATGGAAAGTTAGTTAGTTAGTTAGTGATACAGCACTAAAACAGGCCCTTCGGCCCACCGAGTCTGTGCCGACCATCAACCACCCATTTATACTAAGTATCAAAGTATCAAACTTAAGGAAAAAACATATGATTGTGCAAAGTTGAGGGGCAGGTCAGATGATTGGTCAGAACATCAAGAACAGCAGAGAATGACCTAAAAGTTAATCTGGAGAAAGAAATTAAAGTATGAGATGAAGCTAGCTAGAAATGTAATGAAACAGATAGCAAGAGTTTCTACAGGTATTTAAATGAAATGGAAGAGTTGTGAGGCAACTCATGATTGTATAGAAGGAAACTGATCACCTTTGCACTGTTTGTATTTTTTGACTTGATGCTGTTTTAAACTGTAATTTTTACAGATTTTTATGAATAAAGTATATTTTGGAAATAAAAAAATTTTTTTAAAAAGGAAAGGAGTAAGTAAAGTGAGTGTTGGTCTTCTAGAGAGTGAGAATGGGGAGTTAATAGTAGACAATAAGGAAATGGCAGACGAAATTAACTAATATTTTGCTTGTGGCTTCACTATAGAAGATACAAAAAACATTTCAGTAATAGCTGTAAATCAAGAGGTGGAAAGAAGAGAGGAACTTGGTGAAATTACAATCACCAGGGAAATGGTACTGAGCAAACTGATGGAGCTGCGGGCTGACAAGTCCCCTGGGTCCTGATGGACTTCATCCTAGGGTCTTAAAAGAGGTGGCTAATGAGGTAGTAGATGCATTGGTGTTAATTTTTCAAAATTCGCTGGATTCTGGAAAGGTTCCAGCAGACTGGAAAGTAGCAAATATAACCCCTCTATTCAAGAAGGTGGGAGACAGAAAACAGATAACTATAAGCCAGTTAGCTTGACGTCTGTCATGGGGAAGTTGTTAGAATCGATCATTAAGGAGGTTATAGCTGGACACTTAGAAAAACTCAAGGTAATTGGGAATAGTCAGCATGGTTTTGTGAAAGGGAAATCATGGTTAACCAATTTATAGGAATTCTTTGAAGGAGTAACATGTGCTGTGGATAAAGGGGAGCCCATTGACATACTGTACTTGGATTTCCAGAGGCATTTGACAAGATGCCACATAAAAGGTTATTGTGCAAAGTAAGAGCTCAAGATGTAGGGGATAACATATTAGCATGGATAGAAGATTGGCTGGCTGGCAGAAAACAGAGAGTATGCATAAATGGGTCCTTTTCTGATTGGCAGGATGTGATGTGTGGAGTCCTGCATGGGTCTGTGCTGGGGAGTCAACCTTTTACAATTTATATCAATAACTTAGATGAGGGGAGCGATGGCTTGGTAGCTAAATTTGCAGATAACACAAAGATAGGTAGGAACATATGCTGTGAAGACATAAGGAGGTTGCCGACTGATATAGATAGGTTGAGTGACTGGGCAAAAATCAGGCAGGTGGAGTATAATGTGGGAAAATGTGAAGTTGTTCACTTTGGCAGGAAGAATAAAAAAGCAGAGTATTACTTAAACAGAGAACAACTGCAGAATTCCGAGGTGCAGAAGGATCTAGGTGTTCTAGTGGATGAGTCAGAAAAAGTTAGTATGCAGGTACTGCAAGTAATAAAGAAGACTAATGGAATGCTATCCTTTATTACGAGAGGAATTGAAAATAAAAGTAAGGATGTTATGCTTCAGTTATACAGGGCATTGGTGAGACCACATCTCGAATACTGTGTGCAGTTTTGGTCTCCTTATTTAAGGAAGGATGTAAATGCGTTGGAGGCGGTTCAAAGGAGGTTTACTAGATTGATACCTGGAATGAGCGGGTTGTCTTATGAGGAAAGGTTGGACAGACTGGGCTTGTTTCCACTGTAGTTTAGAAGAGTGAGAGGAGACTTGATTGAAATATATAAGATCCTGAATGGTTTTGACAAGGTGGATGTGGAAAGGATGTTTCCTCTTGCTGGGGGAATCCAGAGCTAGTGGGCACTGTCTTAAAATTGGGGGTCGCCCTTTTAGGACAGAGATGAGGAGAAATTTTTTGTCTTAGAGGGTTGTGCGACTTTGGAACTCTGCCTCAGAAGGTGGTGGAGGCGGGGTCATTGAATATTTTTAAGGTGGAGGTAGATAGATTCTTGTTAGGCAAGGGAATCAAAGGTTATCGGGGGTAGATGGGAGTGTGGAATTCGGGACAGAAACAGATCAGCCATGATCTTATTGAATGGCGGAGCAGGCTACAGGGGCCGAATGGCCTACTTCTGCTTCTAATTCGCATGTTCGTATGTTCTACCTTGTTGTGAATGCTGCGTGCATTCAGATAGAGTGCCCCTAATTTAGTCTTTTTAACATTATTCTGCATTCTGATCCTATTTGATTCTTGCCTTTGCTTCATCTGTCTTCTAATTTCACTTACTACTTTTCCAATTTTGCTTCCCTCCAATCTGAGTTCCCTCTCAGGTACCCATCCCCCTGCCAATCTAGTTTAAACCATTCCCAACAGCACTAGCAAATCTCCCTGCAAGGATGTTAGTCCCGGTACAACCCGTTCATATTGTACAGGTCCCACCTGCCCCAGAACAGATCCCATTGCCTCAGAAATTTGATGCCCTCCTTCCTGCACCAATTCTCCAGCCACGCATTCAATCACTCAGTCCTCTTATTCCTAAACTCACTGGCACATGGCGTTCAGAGTAACCCTGAGATTACTGCCTTTGAGGTCCTGCTTTTTAATCTGTCTCCGAGCTCCCTAAAATCTGCTTTCAGGACCTCATCCCTCTTCCTATGTATGTCGTTGGTACCAATGTGGACCATGACTACTGGCTGTTTACCCTCCCCCAGAAGAATACCCTACAGCCCCTCTGTGACATCCTTGACCCTGTCACCAGGGAGGCAACATACCATCCTGGAGTCATGTCTACGGCCACAGAAACACCTGTCTGTTCCCCTAACTAACGAATCCCCTATCACTTTTGCTCTTCCATCTTTTCTTCCTCTCCTCCTGTGCAGCTGAGCCACCTGTGGTGCCATAGACTTGGCTCTGGCTGCACTTCTCTGAGGAACCATTGCCCTTGCCAATATCCAAAATGGAAAACCAGTAGCGAGTTATGCTAGTCACCTCGACCACTCCTTGTGGTAGCAAGTTCCACATTCTCACCAATCTCTGGGTAAAGAAGTTTCTATTGGATTTATTGGTGACCATCGTGTATTTATGACTCCTAGTTCTGGCCTCTCCTGCAAGTGGAAACATCTTCTCTACGTTTACCCTATCGAACCTTTTCATAATCTTAAAGGTCTCTAATTTTGGTTGTTACATCACAGTATATTCCCAAATTTACACTTAAATTGTGGTTTGATTGTTTTAGAAAATATATAACTAAATCAATATCAGTCCATGTACCTTTTTTTTGTAGAGTGTAAAGATATTGGTCTGGATTTTGCGGTTGGCACTAGCTGTTCATTACACCCACAACTACCCATAGAGTTTCTGCAGACTTTTGGATGTAGGCTTGCTGTCATTGGGCATCTGATGCAGTGCAGCATCCACTACAGGGGATATGTGGCATCTGTGAGCAGGGCTTACAGTGTGGCTCTTCAACAAATCAGATTGAAGAATCTTCACTGAGACATGCAGAGTCTAAACCAGGAAGTATAAATTAGTATATTTAATTCATTGAAAAATCATGTTCAGAAAGCAAAATAAAGTGAGGGAAACAAAGATGGGATTAGGTGAGGTAAGACAAAAAGAAAAAGTTTTATTTGAACTTTTATTTTTAAATCTCTAACAATAATTCAATTCTGAAGCAATGACACTCCACACTTGTAAAAATTATTTTCAGTGCCAGAGAGGTGGTTTGGCATTAATTAAGCCACTTATCACAATTAAGTAATTATCACTTTGTTAAAAATTCACTTACTCCAGCCCTACCTTTCTCTGCCAGGTTTAATTAGGTTTTTTTTATTCGTTTGTGGGATGTGGGCATTGCTGGCTAGGCTAGTATTTATTGCCCATCCCTAATTGCCTTGAACTTAATGGCTTGTTAGGCCATTTCAGAGGGCATTTTAAAGAGTCAACCACATTGCTGTGGGTCAGGAGTTACATGTAGGCCAGACCAGGTAAAGATGGCAGATTTCCTTCCCTAAAGGCCATGTGAGGAAAACCCCACCTGCCAAGAATGAGGCATATTAATTGTGTCATATGGAACATTAATTTTAAACTCTTACTGAACTGAAAACATGGCTGCACCTACATTGTAACAGGACAGTGGCTGGAAACATTTGCAGTCTAAGAGACAGTTGCCTGTAGAAGACAATGGAACTGCTCCCTGATTCAATTAACCAAATGGATTTTGATCACAAGACATTGACTGTATGAAAGCCAGCATTCCAGCCCCATACTGAGGATGTTTAATAAGATTGAAAGAATCCACAAAACCTCACTGGGCAAGTTGTCCTGAAAAAAAGAGCTAGTCACATGACTGGCCTGCTGGCCCTGCTTTGGTTTGAATTGTGTTGACAGAACAGTTTGAGGTCAGACTGCAACTGAACTTGAAGAGAGAGCATCTCTCCCTATCTCTCTCATGAAAAGAAGAAACTGCAACCGGATTTCAAGAAGACAGAAAACCATTGAAACAAGTTTGAAAGTGTGTACTGGGCCCCAACGAGACAGCAAGATTGAACTGCAATCAAAGACTTTATATCCAACTCAAAAGACAGTAAATGAACTCCAGCTATTGCTTCAAACATTTCCCCTTGATTCTTTCTCCTTTTCTGTCTCTATCTGCATGTATGTTCATTGCGTATGCATGCTAGCGTGGGCATGTTGCTTATTTTTAGTAGTTTTAACCCAATTAGAGTTTTAAAGTTAATAAACTTAAACCTTTCTTATTTAAAGCTAAGAAAACCTGTCTGGTTGATTTCTTTGATATTACGATTGGAGAGCAGTGAACAAGGATTCACTGAGGGGAAGCTAAAACACGGTGTTTTAAAAATTAAACCCTGTTACGGTCAAACCAGGAAAAGGCTGAGAGGGAACCCCTAGACCCTTTTCTCACCTGGTCGTAACAGCCATTAGTGAGCCAGATGGGTTTTTACAACAATCAACTTGGTTTCACGGTCACCATAAGACTAGCTTTTTTTTAAATTCCAGATTTATTAATTGAATTCAAATTTCACCATCTGCCATGGTGGGATTCAAACCCATGTCCCCAGTACACTAGCCTGGGCCTCTGGATTACTAGTCCAGTGACATAACCGCTACACCCCCACGTCCCCGTAACTAGTAACTAGTGGGTAAGTACAACAACTTCACACCCTTACGTTGATACGATTCCGAGTCTCTCAACGAGATACTGCTGGGCTGAAGTTTGTGGAGAAACAGGGTAAATCAGACAGCAATTTCCAGATTTCTGTGTTTAATTCTGCATGCCAGATCTTGTTGTCCGATTTACTCCATAATGACAGTGAGTGCTGAGAGCTTTACCTTTATTCCTATCTCAGAGTCCAGGCTAATTCAATTTTCACCCAAAAGAATGCTATTTGCGAGTGGTGCTGACGTTTATCAAATTCAATCTCACAAGCTTTGGACTAAATCCATTGCAACTAAGCTGCTGCACCCACATCCTTAGGGTTGTTCTGTGCTCAGCCCCTCTTGCACATCTGACAAAATCTGCTCTTTTGTTTAGCGACAATTCTTGTAAAATGTCAGTCCTTCGCACTGATCTTCGTTTGTACTGTGTTTCCTGTCATAGCCCCTGGCAGACAGCATTTTAATATCAACAACTTATGTTTATGTATCACATTTAATGTAATAAAACATCGTAAGGTGCTTCACAGGAAAGTTATAAAACAAAATGACACTGAGTCACGGAAAGAGATATCAGGTCAGGTGACCAAAAGCTTGGTCAAAGAGGTTGGTTTTAAGGAGCATCTTAAGGGAGGAGAGAGTTGAAGAGAGGTTTAGGGAGGGAATTCCAGAGTTTATGGTCTAGGCAGCTGAAGTCACGATCGCCAATAGTGGAGTGATTAAAATCAGGAATTTGCAAGAGGGCAGAATTGGAGGAGTGGAGCATGTAGACACACTCACTGGTGTCCATTACTGAATATATAACAATCCAAAAGCCTCGATCAGACTCCAGCCTTTCCATGACATTCCTGATTTATTGAATTGTCATTTCAGGAGTTTACAATGACACGCACATGTATAATCTCATAAAGCCACTGCACAATTTGATGCACTGTGCTAGCAGGAGTAAGCTACAGAGATACTTAAACGTTTGGGGCATGTTGTAAGAACAGTTTGGGTTTCAAGGTTGAAGGAATTTGTCTGTTCTGGGGGTAGACTGGGATCAGGGACCGAGATTCTTGAGATCGAGAAAACTGCTTTTATCTAAACTCAGCAAATCTAGAACACAGGATGTGTTATTGTAGCAGATCAGGCACCTCCTGCTTACATTAATCGGAGATTGGCTCATCCTTTCTAAAAACAGCACCAGCTCAAATCATTTACAATGACCTTTGATTCAGCTCCATTATCATTATTTTGAAGTTCAATTGTGAGGCGGAGAGTTTTTCTTTTGCAATACACAGCAGCTGTGCACCATCAGGGTGGGCTTCAGGTTCAGGTTAGCAGTGGCCAGGGTTTTTCAGCCACATTGACTTCACCTCAGTTTAATATACATATAGTTCTCAGTAAAGGCGGTCAAAGACTTAGAGCTGGTGCAGATGCGCTTTACAGAATGGTATTAGGGATGTGGGACTTCAGTTATGTGGAGAAACTGGGGTTGTTCTTTTTAGAGCAGAGGAGGTTAAAGGGAAATTTGATGGAGGTGTTCAATACCATGAAGGGTTCTGATAGAGTAAGTAACGAGAAACTGCTTCCAGTGGTGGAAGGGTCAATTTGACTTTGAACTTTGAACAAATATTTTGTATCTGCCTCCACGGTAGAAGACAATAAAAGCGTCCCAAAAATAGTAGAAAATCAGGGGGCAAAATGGAGGGAAGAACTTAAAACAATCACTATCACTAGAGAAAAGGTACTGGGAAAACTAATGGGGCTAAAGGCTGACAAGTCCCCTGGACCTGACGGCCTGCACTCTAGGGTTTTCAAGGAAGTGATTGCAGAGATAGTGGATGCATTGGTTGTAATCTTCCAAAATTCCCAGTGGATTGGAAAACCATAAATGTAACACCTCTATTCAAGAAAGGAAGGAGACAGAAAACAGAAAACTTTAGGCCAGTTAGCCTAACGTCTGTCGATGGGAAAATGCTGGAATCCATTATTAAGGAAGCAGTAGTGGGTATTTAGAACATCACAACACAATCAAAGAGAGGCAACATGGTTTTATAAAAGGGAAATCGTGTTTGACAAATTTATTAGAGTTCTTTGAGAATGTAATGAGCAGGGCGGATAAAAAGGAATGTGTAGATGTAGTGCATTTGAATTTCCAAAAGGCATTCGATAAGGTGCCACATAAAAGATTACTGCACAAGTTAACAGCCCATGGTGTTGGGGGTAATATATTAGCATGGAAAAAGGATTGATTGGCTGACCAACAGAAAACAGCTGGGATAAATGAACCATTTTCAGGTCGACAAACTGTAGTTACTGGGATGCCACAGGGATCAGTGTTGGGGCATCAAACTATTTACAATCTATATTAATGACTTGGATGAATGGACAGAGTGTATTGTAGCCAAATTTGCTGACAGTGTAAAGATAGATGGGAAAGCAAGCTGTAAGGGCACAAAGAGTCTGCAAAGGGATATAGATAGGTTAATTGAGTGGTCAAAAATTTGGTAGATGGAATAGAGTCATAGAGTCGTACAGCATAGAAACAGGCCCTTCGGCCCACCGCGTCCATGCCGACCATAATGCCTATCTATACAAATCCCACCTGCCTGTATTAATTCCATATCCCTCTATGCCTTGCTCATTCAAGTACCTGTCCAGATGCCTCTTAAATGTCACTACTGTTCCTGCCTCCACCACCTCCTCAGGCAGCTCATTCCAGATACCCATTATTCTTTGTGTGAAAAATTTACCCCTTTGAACCCCTTTAATTAAGGCATGAAAGTGAATCTTGTGGAAGGGCCCAGGAGCTCTTTTGAATGCAATTTCAATAAGCAGAGGAAAGCTTACAAACAGCCTTTATTTAGGGGAAAATAAAACTCAATTTGGAGATTCAAGCAGTCAATTCCACAGGACCAATACAGTTGTAATGAATGGAGAGAAAAAGATCACTCGAGGTGTATCTGTTCAGTGCATGTTATTCGGCATCTTATAGAATTAGCCTCATCAACCTAGTGAACATATGGTGGGAAAAGGTGAGGCTATCCACTTTGGTGGGATAAATAGAAAAACAAAATATTATTTAAATGGAGAGAGACTACAGAATGCTGCAGGACAGAGGAATCTGGGTGTCATGAAACACAAAAAGTTAGCATCAGGTACAGCAAGTAATTAGGAAGGCAAATGGATGTTGGCCTTTATGGCAAGAGGAATGGAGTATAAAAGTAGGGAAGTCTTGCTATAACTGTACAGGGCATTGGTGAGACCACACCTAGAGTACTGCATACAGTTTTGGTCTTATTTAAGGAGGGCTATACTTGCATTGGAAGCTGTTTGCAGAGGTTCACTAGGTTGATTCATGGAATGAAGGGGCTGTCTTACGAGGAAAGATTGAGGTTAGACCTATGTTCATTGGAGTTTGGAAGAATGAGAAGTGATCTTATTGAAACATATAAGATTCTGAGGGGGCTGGACAGGGTAGATGCTGAGAGGATGTTTCCCCTCATGGGGAAATCTAGAACTGGGAGCATAGTTTCGTAAGGGGGTCACCTATTTAGCACAGAGGTGAGGAGGAATTTCTTCTCTCAAACAGTTGTTAATCTTTGAAATTCTCTACCCTCGAGAGCTATGGAAACTGAGTCATAGAATATATTCAAGGTTGAGGTAGACAGATTTTTGAAGTCTAGGGGAGTCAAGGGTTATAGGGAACAGGCAGCAAAGTGGACTGGAGGCCAAGATCAGATCAGCCATGATCATATTGAATGGTAGCACAGGCTTGAGGTGCCAAATGGCCTACTCTTGCTCCTATTTCTTATGTGCTTCAATAACAAGAGGACACAGATTTAATTGGCAAAAGGACTAGAGGTGAAATGAAGATTTTTTTTTAAGCACAGAGAGTTGTTGTGATGTGAAATGCACTGCCTGCAGGGGCGGTGGAAGTAGATTCAATAGTAACTTTCAACGGGAAATTGGATAAATACTTGAAGGAAAAATTTGCAGGGTAATGGGAAACAGCAATAGAACTAATTGGATAGCTATTTCAAAGAGCTGGCACAGACACGATGGGCCAAATGTGCTGAATTGTATACAACGATTGTATAAAACAAAGCCAATTCTCTCACATTGCTCAAATTTTTCAACAATTTTTTTTAATGGATTCTTTTGTTTTATTCAAAAATTAAGCCAATTAAAATAATTGATCAAGTACAATTTGCCACTGCATGAGCAACATAACACATATCCAACTTTTAGGCTGGTTCAATTGGCTTATCATTTGAAAGAGTCTGGAGGTCTTGCCAGGAGATAGGACAATCTTGCAAAACTTCCAATAGAAAGATGCCATTTGGACTTATCTCTAAAAAAAAAAGCAGTAATTCAAAATATTTACAGTGAGCTCAAGATCACGAGCTTCATTCCCCTTATCCAGATGAAACCAGATCAGAGTTGAAATGAAAAGCTGTTAATACTGGAAATCCAAAATAAAGTGGAACACAGGTCTGGCAGCATTTGAAGAGGAAAGCAGAAGTTAAAAAAAAGATGCATTAGCATTTTGGGTGAGATTAATCAGTGTTGTTTGCAAAAATAAGGTTTTCAACCCATTATCCTATTTTCTCACATGCTGACAGACTCCCTACGTATATGCAACATGCTGTTTTTAAACAAGTGCTGTATATTTTGTCTAAATTCCAATTCCTTCAACTACAAGGTCCAGATTAACTTTTAATAAGAAAGTTCCTACTCCACTGACATGTCTTCTAGGTATAAAGCATCATTTATTTCCTGAGTGACATGAATTACTTTTCTATTTTCAAACATTTATCATTCTAGCATTGCCTGTTTGGAGAGTAATTTTCCAAGTATTATTTAGAGCCAGAAGACATGACCTGCACTTGAAGGGGGTAAATTAATAAACTAATCTGCAGAAACTAAGGGGGGAATTTTATGCTGGCAGCGGGAAGGGGCGGGGTGGGGTGATCTCGACATCGGGGGAAACATGAAGATCCCCGTGTTGCATCTTCTTCGGAAGGCCCGCTGAATTTAGAGGCAATCAGGCACTTGACAGCGGTGGGCCTTCCATAGGATTTCGGACCTCGGTGCCAGAGGTCCCGCCCTTGGAGAGCTGCTGGCCAACTGGAGGTGGCGGCTGCTGCTGGAGGTGACCGTACTGGAGGCCAAAGAGTGTCACTGGAGCCAGGCCTCAGGTAGTTCAGGCCAGGAGGGGTTGCACAGGACGGGGGTCACAGGGGGGTTTGGGGGGGGGGGGGGGGGAAGGGGTGGTCAACAGCAAGGGCAGGGGGTTGGCACTCAGCGTGCCCCCCCCCCTTCCAGTGCTAGCTCCCTCGTTCATGCACTGTGCCATTGAACAAGGGGAGCCACCCCCAAGCTGGCTTTTCATTCCGAGCTTCCCGTGCAGCAACAGGCCATACGGCTAATTGCGGCTGCGGCAGAAGGGCCCCTTATTTGGAGGTTAATTACCCAGTTAAGGGTCTCAATTGGCAGCAGAGCAGGAAGGCCATTCACAGGCCTTCACACCCTGGCCTAAATTTCAGAAGCGGCTGGATGGTGGCGGCAACCCCTCCCCCCACAGCCACCATCCCACCCAATTTTATGCTCGCCGCACCTCCAAATCCATTGTGGGCAAAGAGCATAAAATTCCATCCTATATTTCCATCAGCAAGTGCAGAAAACATTTTGGGATACAGTATCAGAATAATTTACATACGACATGTGGTGAGAGTGTAGTGTGCTTGGGATGAATAGGTAGCTTTGGACCTATGGTTCCCAAAGCTCTTCACCAATGGGGGTTTTCCTCACCTCAGTCTGGGTCTGTTCTAGACTCATTGATAGAGATTGATCACTGTGATTAGTCAACAACTCCATTATCATAGTAACATGGGACTACCAGGATGGTACAAAGTGAACTGGATTGACCTTGGTCTTTTCTCAATCCAGCAATTTCTATGATCCTATCAAAAAAAAACTGCCACTCATCGACAACTGTTTCCAATTTACATTAATGACTTGGAATCAGAAACTCAATTCAAATTGCAGACTATACTAACAGTGGAATTGATGGAAGCAGCTCAGATCAGTGAGTTGGACAAAATACTAGGGCAAAGTATCGGACACCTGAATAAAGTACTGCACTTAGGAAGGATAAGTAGGCAACAGATGTACTCCAAAGACAGACTTGCAATTCTACAGAGCCTTTCATGACCTCAGGAGGTTCCAAAGCACTTTACAGCTAATGAGATACTTTTTTTTTGAAATGCAGTCACTGTTGCAATGTAGTGGCAAATTTGTGCACAGCAAGGTTTGACAAACAGCTAAATAATCTGTTTTATGTATGCTGGATAGGGATAAATAGTGGCATCGAAAACAGGGAAACCCCCCACCCCCCTCGTCCCGTAACAGTGCCATGGGCTCTTTTACATCCATCCAAATGGGCAGTTTAATGTCTCATCTGAAAGTCGGAATGTCAAACAATGTAGCGCGTCAACCTAGATTTTGTGCTCAAATCTCTGGAGTGAGTCTTGAACCCATAACCTACTGACTCAGAGGCAACAGCTGACACTGTTACAATCCTCAAGTGCTGGCCCCTCTCCTGCACCTCACCCGAATAGTCATTGTTTATAGCTGAGCCTGGAGTAAGTGCCTACAAGCTGTTCAATTGAAGAGGAATCATAGTTGAGCCTGATCCTGTCCTCACTTCAATGAGCAAATTCATACACTTACTGCTCGATGGTGATCAAGAGCAGAAATCCTAACCTATTGTTTTCCTCTCCCTATCCTGGTGCAGAAGCACCAAGGGCAGTTTAGCCAATGTCAGATTGGGGATCAAATCTGGGACATTCTGGTCGATATACCCGTGCATTTTACATATATTAAAGACACTGCACAAACAGAGGAGAATGACACCAAAGTTTATTCTCATAGAAATAACTTTATTAGAGACTGTTCCCTATTTGAACTTAAGTACATAAAGAGTCAATGATCAGTCTTGCTCTACAACACAAATAGGAACACAACACAGAACATTGCTTGCATTGATTATGCACAACTTGCATTTCATAATTTAAGAAACTAATTACAGGCTGCCTTTGGCAAATCAGGTTCCACTGCAAAATCCCAAAACAAACAGCGACCTTAATTCAGTTATAAAGTAAAGAATCAAGCTGAACAGCAGCATTACAGGACATGTGGATCTGTTCTCTGGTGATACTGCACCAACAGAAGAGGGCTCACAGCACAGCCCCCAAACAGGGAAAACACATACATCAGGATCTGCAGAGGCACTTTAACGCTGTAAGGCTTTGAAAACAAACCAACAATCACAGTTTACAGGCCCTGGGGCACAGGTCTAATATTTTCAATCCACCTCCATTGATCAATAAGTCTTGTTTTATTGAACAGTTTTTAAAAAAAAAAACAAACATTCATAAATAAGAAAAACTGCATTCACATGATCAACTGATTCACATGAAAATAAACCTCCAATGAAAAACACCTTCTGGTCCCAGCAAAAAAACATTGCATTAATTCTGACTACATGCTTGTGAAGAAAATCACTCATGTAAAACAGAAAGCCACATTATTCCCTTACTTCCCCCCACAAAAAAGTGTAAGCAATGCAGATTCCAGGTTTGTGTCAGATCACGAAATTGCCAGCAAGTTCTTGCTGACAATCTATAGCCCACCTCCTGAGTGCAGGACTACACCGGCCAAAAACATTTTTCACAAAAATAAGTGGGTTGAGTGTCCTATTTATCTCACAAAGTCACAGAGCAGCAGTTTCATGCCCCTGTAAATTTCTGTCCATAAACAGCTAGAAGAGAAACAATCTGAACAAGGCATAGATCAAGCCATGCTCTAGGTTTTAAGCTTAGAGATGACACAAATGGATACAACACAGTTTACTTTTGACAAACCTCCAAAATAAATACATAAATTAGATGGGGGAAAAAAGCTTTAAATCTCAGCTTGCAACATAACAGCCAATATTAGACATGTGAACAAGATTCTGTTTGTAATTCGAAAATGATAACTTGTAAAAAGGCTATTCAGTCAGCAAGTTACAGTTCTTAGTTCAGAAAAGCAAACTGTCCCTTTTTAAAAACAATCAGCACAAGCATTTCAATCTGTGGCAATATAGACTATGTTTCTGCTAAAACAATATTTAACAGTTTGACCTATACAGAACTTTTCCTCAGCTCTAGCACAAACCTCATGCACTCCAGTTCTATCCTGTACAGATGTAGAAGGACAAGTCTCGCTAAAGAAGCCCAACACGACTGCTGAAAGCTGCATTTCACCAGACGGATACGGTATCTGGTCCTAAATTCCTGCAGGTCCCACATCATCACGAAACTTCATAAGCCTCTCCCATACACCACGTGCTTCAGGCTCTGTGCCTTAACCCGAGGTTCGCAACATCCTTCAGCACTTTCAAATCATCTTGCTATCTTTCACCACTCCCCCAAATGCCCCCTCCTCCTATTCCCCCCACCCAAAAAAACCTTTCCTGATCACAGCAGACTGTGAGCTGATTATGTCTAACACCACACAGAGATTTTCATCCTTTCTTTTAAAGATTCAAAAATCTGAAGATCACCTAAGACAGGCAAGAGTACGTTTGCAGCACCAGTCCGAAGAACTCTTGGGACTTTCTGCCATATGTCAGTGAGAGACAGTCACCCGCTTTTGTAGCTTGCACAAAAAGTCTGAGAATCACCTTGCTTTCATAAAATAGTAACGTTTGCTGGCTCAGATTTACTACTTTCTTCATAAATGCTCAAAATTATTAAATGCCTTCATTTTAAAACACTGCAATGATACTAATAAAGGGCTTATCTTTGTGAATATCTTTCAGTCTGAAGTGAGTGCCTTGTGACACTCACCCTTTCAACTACTTTACCTAAAGGTCTGCTGCAGAAATGTGCTATATTGAAAAGTGTTATGTCTCACAGGAGGAAAATGGCCTGTGCAGTACACGTGGTTTCAGTCCTTCCATTCTTGATCCAAAAAGTGTGGAATTTAAAAAAAACTAATGACAAACTAAAGTTGACCAATGTCTGCACTCATTAGAAAGGGCTTTTGAAAAACGTTAAAACCCATACAAAATGACTAGCTAATTTATAGGATGCGCAAAATGACAGCAACACACAATCTGTCCTCATTTAGGTCACATTTATTAATAAATATCTGGTTAGCACTGCAAGGTGTATAAAAATAAATAATTTAACCCCCTTCTAAAACATAAGATGAATCATTTAAGGTTTCTATAAGACATAATTGACCACCCACACAGCAAAAAGTGAAGATTTCTAACAAAATTCAATGGCCATCACTGGGTTTAACCTTCACTCATGATGGTCTAACAGAATCATATATGGACTTAATATTTGGTTCCTTCACAAGATTAAGCCTCCACTATCACAGATTATAAGCCTTTTGAAAACTTGTAAACAATAAATAACATAAATATCCAGTTTACATCTCAGCTACATGATAAAACCAGACACTGTAATAAAATTAACCAAGCTGGTAACGAAATTCAGGAAATGTGCAAGTGTGACAAAAGAATGAGTTTGCTTTTGTCTCCAGAATTCACAAGCAGAACAGAATCCTTTCTGGGGCTTTCAAGTTGTGCGTATGTCAGGTTTCAAATCAGAAGTAAACCCAAGGCCACATTACATTTGGTCATGGAGTCTATGGAGAATTGGAATTTTCAAACTTCATCAAAAAAATTCATTTGGTTTGTTGACTTTTCCCTTCCTCCGATATACCAATGATGGTTAGCAATACTAGTGGATAAATACTTAAAAGCATTCCCATGATATTCCTCTATTTGCTATTTTAACAGTAGCATTAACTCACTTATTTTAAAATTAGGACAGCACCACTACTAAATCAGCAGACAGAATATCATATGGCTGTGAACGTTCATCCTCTATTATTGCCAACAGTAATTTCTACATGGATGTCTGTAATCATGTGTAACAATAAAGAAACTCTAAGTGGCCTTTGAATGATTGATGGTATGACTGATGAGCTGAAATGGTGATAACACTGCACAAATTGGCTCCATCAAGGACTCAGGCTGCATTTTACAGCTTCTGACTAAAATGAAAGGCTAATCAGAAAATAAATCTGCTGACATGTGTTGGGGAATGGTCCCTTTAACCCTCTTCCCCAATGTGTCCTTACGTAACTAGTGTTTTATGACATTCACAGAATGAGATGGTTAAAACCCCAGGATGATCACCCAAGATTAAACAGCTTCAAGTTACTTTTCCAAGTTTCATCGTGATGTGACTCCCAGTGTCATTTTCAGGTTTTCATACACCACGTAGCTAATGCTCACAGCAGGAATAACTTTCATGAAATTTGGTGCTAAACCCCGGTACAGTCCAATTGCTCCTTCTGTGCTCAGAATGTGTTTGAAGAGTCCAAGCATTGTGTGCTGAGGTGCTCCTGCAGTGGAGGCTTAAAAAAAAGAGGGGAAATAAATGTTTATATACTTGAGGCAAATATTTACTTGCATTATAGATTAATTCAAGAAACATAAACCCAATGGATCAGAATGCAGCTACAGACCAAAAGATAATCAAATATGGATTTCAAATCCAATACTTAGAAACATACCCTGCCACTGTATTAATGAAATGTTACTGGAAATACTAATTAAAACTTTGTATAAGATTTCCCCCAATTGCCGTTTAGGTAAACACTATTAGGAGCTACTAAACAAGAGAGCAGGATGATCCCAGGCGCAAACCCTGCTCTGAGCAGAACTTGCTGACGTCAGCCAGAACAGTAGTTTAGGGTGCTACAATCAGTATCAGACTCTGGATCACATGCTAACAATCAGAGCCGTGAACTCTGGCCGATTCTCTGCACCTCTGCGCAACGGCAGGATCGGGCATGGCTATGAATCTCCCTGTGGTTTTTTTTTTTTTTAAACTCATTCTATAGGCTCCCACAGGAATAGCCACTTGTAAGAATGCAACAGGCCTGCTGCAAGCTCCAAAAATATATCCCAGCACGTGTCATTGATTTCAGAATAGAAAAGGGAAGGAAAAAAAAATTGGCAAAACAGTTTCATCCAAGTGTTGAGTTTGGTTAAGTTCACAGTGGCTTATAATTGTATTCAGCAAATCTGCATTTTTACAGTAAAGGTCTCTTTGGGAACAGATTGAGTAAATGTTCTTCCAACCCTTGCTGCACACAGTAAACCAGGTACAGACTTTATTGATTGAAGTCTTTTCAATGCATGTTCCTATACAAGGGTTTCTCACTAACACAGAATCCATTGACTAGTGTAGAAGGCAAATATCTTATCAATTGAAAACTAAATTTCTCCCCATCTTTCACAAGGAAAACCAAAGTGGATTTTGACATTCTAAATTATTACCTTGTGCCTGCATTCGTGTCCTGACAAGTGCTAATGGGTAACTAGCTAATTGTCCACATGTGCTTGAAACAGTGCCACAAGCCAAGAGCACAAAGACCCCAGGATCCACAGTGTCAGTGGCGTAACGCTGCAACCACGAATTCTTCAAAGTCTGAAGAAAAACAAGAATATTTCGAATCGACTTAATCGTTAGTTAGTAAAATGAACCTCATCTTCAGTGTAAGAGAAGTGTTTCCTTGTAACAAACAAATGGAAATGCAATGACAAAACTAAGTCCTGCAATCAGCCATTCTTCCAATATTTAAATAAAAAATCCAACAAGTTAGAAAACTCACCTCATAAATAGCCAAGTCTATTCCAGCATAAGGGATGATGCCGAGCATATTAGGAACATAGCCTTTGTAGAATGCTGTAATTCCCTCCTTCTTAAATATGTGCTTTGCACAGTCAAGCATTCCTGAATACTGTCCAGTTTTCCGCAGCGCTAATCTTGTCTTTAACACCTGATGTAAGCAATACCCAGAATTATAGCCAGAAGTATAAATAGAAAATGTATTTTTTAAATGTAGAAGTGTAAATTGCTTGGGAGATTATAACTCCAAATTAAGTCCCTTTACCTCCATTGGGTAGATTGTGCTCTGTGCAATTACTCCTGCTAGTGATCCTGCAATCAGTCTCTCCTGAATTCCCAAAGTCTGCTGGTTACTGCCAATTAATCTCTTTATCTGCAAGAGGACATTTGCAATTAAGGTAACACCCACACTGAACTGTATGAATATCAGAAATAATGCTTACTCAAGTTTCCTCATCCTCAGTTTTTTTTTTTAAATTCTCTTATTGGTTTGATGGGATTCAACACTTTAAATTTTAGCAAGATTGCATTTAATAATACAACAAAATAAGCCAAAAATGGAGTAAAACTGCTTATAAAACTTCACTTTTGACAAAAGTCTAATTTTGTCAACTGTTCCAGTTTTCTCACCTGTTCGTATGCCATGAACTTGAGTGCAGACTCTGGTGCAATTTTGATTACATTGATTCCATTTCCTCTCCACAGAGACCGGAATCCTCCTTCTTTAATCATGTGGCTAAATCCTCCCGCAATGCACATACTGTTCGATTTGGAAGCATGAACCTGTTCAGCAAGGGACAGATGAGCATTGTATTTCTTTACCAGTTATCATGCCCTACATGCGCTGTATATATACCTTGGCTATTGGAAACATGGGGCAAGGACATTTTTTTTTGTATATGTTTTAATGTTCAAGTGCCATGGGACAAGTGAAAATTAGCAGCTTGAAAAACACTCCCATCTGTCGCTCTCTTGCCCCCCTCACCCCCCACCCACCACATAAAAAAGTAATTAAGTTAACACTGCTAATCTTGTAACATCTAAATTTCTTCACATTTGTCAATTTTCATCTTAATTCAGTACTACTCCTTTACTCAGTAAGTTTGTCTGGCGTGATCACCCGAGTCACAGACTAAAGCCTGTGTTGGGTTCGGTTCGGTTCGGGTCGGGTCGAAATTCCAAGTCCAGCATTCGGGCTTGGGTCAGGTCGGGCTGGACACTGATTCCGGGAAGTCTCGGGATTAGGCCTACCCATGATTTCCCACAACTCAATCTGCAGGAATAGCCTGCTGCCAGAACAGATGAAGGATATTCGTGTCAGGTTGGGTACGAAAGAAAATTTAAGGGCTCGGGCTCAGGTTGGCTGTAGTCGGGTTGGGTCCGGGTCAGGTTTTAATTTTATACCCAAGCCAGGCCATAATACAGAATGAAATTTGATCCCCAGTCTATGCTAAAATGAAGCGTTTTTCATAGAGTTGTAGTGAGGGTGCTAGAATCAATGTTGGAGGCAAGGGAACAAAAAGTCAGGGTACTAATTGGCAACAATCAACATCTGCCCAGTTGAAAGTGTATGTAATGAACAAGATAGTGTCACCTGTAATCAAATGGCCTTCCCACATTTATCAAGAAGGATAATTCCCACAGAAATGTACCCCAAAGATTCAAACCCCTTGGATGAATAATGAAAGTTAAACTCTGCTATTCTTATTTATGCACAAAATATCAGTTATCAGCACATGTGTATGTGGCTCCAGTTCTATTTTACAGCATAACTTCATATAATTAAAGAGCCTGTGTTTTGTGAAACGTAAAGAGCATTTTATACTCAATTTTTCCTGACAAGAGAAATCAGGGCTTTTAATATGAAAAAAATCACAAGTTTAAATATGATGGAGATACATTAAGGCCTTAATGCCAAGGTAAATAGTGTACAGAGCACAAGAACACGCTTGATAAGGACCTGCCCTCAAGAGAATACAAAAGAAAAGAACATAGTTAATTTTAATCAATGTTCAATCCGTTTGTCATTTGCTCGCAATTAAATTTTGAGGGAGAAACTACATAACTGAGTTGGAACCTTACAAAGAACTGGCTACTGATCAACATATCAATCAGTTGTGCAATTATTTCTAGGAAACCTCTTCAGATTAGGCAATCCAGTCAATTTACTTTACTATGGATGGGAAAACGCCAAGTCAACCACCGAATTTTTAAAAAAAGTTACTTCTGTCTTTATTCCATTGTAACATTTGCAAGCAAAACCATTTTCCTAGTTTAGTTTATAGTGTCCTGAAACACAAGACTTTACATGGAGTAAAACAGAAAAGCAGTTCCACCCATTGATTTATACCTGACTGACCTGGTATAGACTAATTTGTGCTTATGAACTATTTGAGATGGTGTATCTGCTTTGCAAATCCTGCACATGGGGAGACATGATTCATTTAAAAGAAAACCTCCAGCATGCTAGTTACGATGGTCAAAACTGCATAAAAATGCTCTGCATCCATCAGCAGTTCTCTTCTAATTTGAAAATAGAAAAATGATACATGAAGAGGTCAAACAACCTCTGAATTAATCCACTTTGTGTAAAATATGTAAGTTACAAACTCACTAAGGGGTTATGTATATTCATACTATACATGTCCTATACATCCATACCATTTTTCTGAACATTGACTGTTCCAATGTCTGACTATTAGGACAGAGAGTAACACGGGTAAACTGTAACTGAAGGTTTACTCTGAGTTTCTCCTATGAATGGCTTGTTTTTGCTGTTAGCTGATCTCATCTAGAGTGACAACTGGCTTCAATGCCCCTGAATTATGGATGAAAGAAAAAATTAGCCCCAGTTCCTGGTCATCACTACTATTCAGGGACTCTTGCTGAAAGTGTGTGGGCAAACTGAGACTGAGCTATGCTGCCCTGTGTCATCAAAGAGCCTGTTGACACTTGCTGTTAAGGTTCATACATGAAAATTATCTACCTGGGTGATGGGAACCCCACGAGATCAAATACACTCAGAAGAGGGGAGAGAAAGAAAGAAAAATCAATGGAAGACTGCAACCCATTGCGGATAACAAATTCCTGAGTGGTTCCAATCGCTCAGTGGGTAAATGCATCAATGTTGCACACTCGCTGACTAGCTCAAAAATAAAGAATGGCCACATCGGTGAGGTATCATAGGGCTGCTGACCCAGTAGGGTATGGGTTGTTGAATTAAATAGCCGGCATTTAAAACAAAATGAACAATGTGGGAAACTCACCTGCATGAGCACCTTGAGCCGGTCAAGCGGAGCAGTGCATGTTCTGGATACAGCACCCGCGCCTCCTCCCGCTACCAAATGACGCCACCACATCCCGGTTTGCTTTTCCTCCTCTGTGAACTCATCTGGAATCGTTAAACTCTCACCAACGTCAAAGATCTGAAATACAATTTGAGGCTTGTTACTTCCTACAGCAAGGCACTCTTTAAAAAAAAAAAAATCCCATGTATAAATAGCAATTGATGCAACAACCTTTTTCAGTTAATGAAACGGAGTATATCTGCACCCAAACTATTAAATTTACTGCTGATTTGAGATGGTTATATTTGAAGTAAGATGGAAGCAAAATACTGTCAAAGGTTTTCTGATGCAAACTATACATCCATCTGACGATATCCAAAGGTTATCTAAACTCAGATATGTTGCTCAATTTCAACTGCTGAGCAATGAAAATGGTTGCTGCACAACTAATTAATCTGGTTCAGGGCATGATTACCAGCATTTCATTCGAAATAATGTTTAAACTAGACTACAACAGATTTTAACATTTCAAAAATCTCCTCTATTAGCAACTTAAAATTTAGCTTTTGGTTTACAAGACCCATGTAATGTACAGATCACCACCTTCTGTAAGAACACAAATCCATTCTGATCACAATTGCAAAATACCAACAATTAATAGAATTTTGATCCAGAAATTACAACTTTACAGGGTATTTTAAACAGCAAATAGATTTACTGCATAAAGCTAGTTATTGGAAATTCAATGAACAGCAAGCGTGGCTTAGATTTGATAAGCCCCCCCCTTTCCCCCAATCAAAAATAGCATATAATCTACATGTGCTTTTGCACTTTAGTATTTTAGAATAATTCCTATAACTTAATTTCCTTGTAACATAATCGTGATGTGATTCATCTAAAAAAAAAAGGGCTCAAAGTTCTATGTTATCACTCAACTTTCACTCTACACAGACAACCCATCCCTTACCGGGTCAATACACTGCAAGTTCAGGGAAAATCATTCACCGAAATTAACTAAATCGTCTTTCACAAAAGAATGACTGCATAGTGTGTATAATCAAAAGCAATCTGATAATATAACCCAACATTTTTTTTTATTCTTTCATGGGGTGTGGGTGTTACTGGCAGGACCAACATCTGTTGTCCATCCCTAATTGCCCATGAACTGAGTGGCTTGCTAGGCCATTTCAGAGGGCAGGTAAGTGTATTTCCATGAAGCATTTGGTTCCAGGATCCATTTACTTTTAGGAAAACTTGTGAACATAGATTTTTCCAAAGTTACCTTAAACATGCTACATTATTGCTGAGGCACAGTGCCAATTTGTGCGCCAATAGTTACCTCCTAACTTCTCTCTGCAAGTAGAGGCAACTTCATTATTGCCAAACATATTGCTAAGAGATATGTCAAATTGGGATATCTGACATGTCACCAAGTATCAGCTCATGGACCCAAGGATTACAACACTTGTAATGTAACATGTAACTATGTAAAAGTCAAAGCCAAAGATTCCAATCAATTGAGTCACCAGCTTATTCCGCTTAAAAAACCAGAACAACCTGTCTGTACTGTTTAAGTTACTTGGTCTGAAAGAGAGAAAGAATCTCAACTGGTCTAAATTAAGCTATACAAGGGCATGAAATCCGAGTGAGAAAAAGGATACGAAACCCTTCAGACATAGAAACCCAACATTTTACGGCACAGAGGCAGTCATTTGGCCCATTGCACCTGTACTGGCTCCCTGATATACACTTTCCCTTAGTTTCATTCTCTTGCTTTTAGTCCATGCACTTCAACTTTCTGAATCAAATATTATCCACTTCCATATTATAAGCTATAAAAGGTTCTGCTTCCAGCAACATTTTTGCAGGGGCATTCCCGATCCTAACAATGCTCTATATATTTAAAAAAAAAAATAATTCCTACACTCTCCCTTTATTCTTGTGATACTCTTCAATTTATACCTTCTAGTTATCAAATTACTGATCACCAGAAATAATTTTCCCCCTATTTACATCAAAAATTTCAATTTTGAATACCTCTATCAGATCTCTTAAAGTCCTTCGTCCCAATGAAGAGCACCCCAGTTTCTTTAATCCCCCATCAGATCTAAAGTCCAGTCTCATGCAGAGGTACAAATTTTGAGGACCGTGACCGGTAATTTCAGGAATGAGAAATTTCCCATTGGTTTA